>NC_090652.1:219233001-219575501 GCF_040937935.1 Hyperolius riggenbachi
ATCAATCTTAAGGGGCCCATACACTTACTGATTTTCCCGTTGATATACAGACGATTCGATCACTGTGATTGAATCGGCTGTGAAAATGTCACGCAAACGCTGACCGAACAATCGATTTCTGTCTGAAATCGATTATTCCAGACAATTCCCGTCTTTCTGTCCGTGCAGAAGATTTCCCTCGATCGCCGGCAGGTTGGGAGTGTGTTGATAGCAGCGTTCGAATGCCCGATGACCGACGCTAGCTGCAATACATTACCTGTTCCGCCGGCGCGTGTCCCAGCTGTCTTCTTCTCTGTGCTGGGCTCCGAGTCCGGCAGGCTTCACTTCTACCTGTCCCGGGAGGAAGTTTAAACAGTAGAGCACCCTCTACTGTTTAAACTTCCCCGTACGTGAAGCGAAGCCAGCCGGTCTGGAACCCAGCAGGAGAAGGAGCAGCGCGGACAGCGCGCGGGGGGGGGGTCAGCGGCAGCTCCACAGATGGTGAATCGATTTCATGCTGAAATCGATTCACAATCTGTTTGCAGTAAAGGCAGCCATGCGATCCCTCTCTGATCAGATTCGATCAGAGAGGGATCTATCTGTTGGTCGATCTGATGTCAAATCGACCAGTGTATGGCCACCTTTACCCACTCCATTGTGTTGTAAAAGTATTCGGAGGCCATAAGGTCACTGGCCTGTGTGTGATAAGAATCTAGCAGTCTCTTCTGAGGAATTAAGGGCCAGTCTACAACTTTTTTTCAAAATGTGACTCCTTTGTTTGTAAGGTTGTACATGAAGTCATCAGAACTTTGCAGCAGTGAGAGACAGATGTTTTTTACGAACCCTAGGGAGCAGGGACAGTGTACAAATTCCAAAGTGTGTATAAGACCTTATCTGTGTGGTGGACACATGCAGTCAATATAACAATGGTGCAAGAGCAGAATACATTTTTTTCTCTCCATGCCCTTAGCTGTCAGTCTCTCAAACTTTCCCCACCACTAACCCCCTGTGGCTTCTGGGCCCCCCTGCGGAGGCAATTCTTTGCAGGGTCTATTGTTATGCCCCTGCTGACAGCTAACACATGTAAATGCAGTACCAAATCTACTGCCCTCCTCTAACAATTGTGTTGTTCAATTGTGTTACGCCCCTGGCTTGACGACAACCACCCAGACCTGAAAATGATGTTTTAGTTAGTTATTCTTAAAATATGGTAGTGTGAGGAAACGCGAAAAAACCGTCGCGTGTACGAAGGGCAGGACGGCTGAATCCGCGTCCAGCACAGTGGCTGGCATGCGGCTGGCATGCGGAGACGTGCGCCTGGCACCACGAGAGAACGCGGAAAAGCCGCCGCGGGTACTGACACCAACGTGGCGGTTTGTACACGGCGGCGTGCGGGTGGTGTGGCTGGTTCTGTTAGTTCACATGGGCAGATGGAGAACTACGCGCGCGCGGCCCAGATGTCAGGGCCTTTATACCAGCAGGGGAAGTGTCAGCTGATCAGGAGGATCAGCTGATTCCTGCTGGACTCATGATTGGCTGAGTGGCTTGGGCGGGCAGACTCCAGCAGCTATTTGTACAGCTTGCTTGCCAGTTGCTGGTTGTCTGCCATTGCAAAGACTTACGTGGAAGCATTCAGACCATAGTCAGATCCCACAGTGTGTTAGAACCAGGACGGACCTGGGAATTCACACTGAGCTAGAATACTCTCGCATGTCAATGTTATGTATGTTATAGACTAGTTCCAGGGTGTAGAAACCAAGGACCTCACACCCAAGATTAGGGAACTGTGTATCATTTGTGTTATACTCCAGACTAGTTCCAGGGTGTAGAGACCAAGGACCTCACGCCCAAGACTAGGGAACTGTATTATCATTTGTGTTATACTCCAGACTAGTTCCAGGGCGTAGAGACCAAGGACCTCACGCCCAAGACTAGGGAACTGTATTATCATTTGTGTTATACTTCAGACTAGTTCCAGGGTGTCGAGACTACGGACCTCACACCGGATTAGGGACTCTGTGTTATCATTGTGTTATGCATCAGACTAGTTCCAGGGTGTAGAGACCACGGACCTCACACCAAGACTAGGCATTGTTTGATATCTATTACTACCTTGGGAACTATCTCTCTCCCTTAAGAGATAGTCTCCTGACCTGCTAGTGACATCCACCCTTCAGGTTTCACTCCCGCGCAGGTTCCTCCTACCTTCAGCCTGACTCCACCCCTTGGAGAATCTCAGGCTGTTGGAAGGTTCCTGTGTCAGCATAAGCAGTATTCCAGGCTGCTTCTTATCACCTGCTCAGCAGGTGCATTACTCAAAGTATTACTGTTACACCAAACACTCACATACCATAGGTGTCCAGAGGTTAGCAATATATTTGATTATCGGTGATACTGCAGATCATCAATAATCAGATTCTCTCTGCGTGCTGACACCGATCGTTACAGGTAGATGTATATTTTTATTACCATCATCATTGAATGATTTGACTTCCACAGAGCTATAGCTAACCATTTGGCTACCAAATAACACATTTTATATTACAAATTTAGGAAACAACACATATAAAATGTGTTTATTAGTGGTTGATGACTGGTTATTTCAATGTCTATACTGTGTCATTTTCATATTGACATGGATGGACTGAGTATTGTATGTAAGCAGTACAACCAGGCATGGCTTGTCTTCAAACATGCAATTGTCTATTTTAAAGTACATTTTTATGACAACGTTCTTTCCCTCCTGATGTAAAGTTATTTGCTATCATTTATTAGCAAGAGAGAGCTAAGTGGTATAATTCATCAAGTCTCTCCCAGATAAACACCAGGTTCAGGGAAACACTTAAGTATAGCTTTGTTTTACAAGGCTTGTCAGATTGCAGGCTGTCCTGGTAGCAGAGCAACAAGAAATGCTTCATTGCATGCAAGGTGTTTGCCAAATGCTCCATATGGGCCACAGTTTTATAACTACCTAAAAATACAAGTGGCTTTACAGCTAATGCACCAATAAAACTGTTGATAGACACCAGCATGCAGATTAAGCATAACTGCAGCAACAGAGTTAGCAGGGGAGCTCCTCTGTCAGCTTGACTGAGTAATTGAGCAAGCTGCAAGCTTGGTCTGATTTTAAGTGCAGAGTACTGGTGCGACATAGTATCGGTCAATATAATTCTAATCAATGGTCAAATGAAGGGGATACCCCAGACCTGAGCAAGCAATCACGGTCAGATGGGTGGGTGCATCACACCTTCGCATCCTTGCTTAGGCAATGGAGGACCTTGTCCAGAACCTAGATATAATGCTTTTAAAGTAAATGTTCCAAAGATTGGTAAGTTAAGTGCATTAAATATGTCCACTTTATTAATAGAAGTCACTTTATAGAGGAGAGGATAGTTTCATAATACACCCATCTATACACCAACAAGGGTAGCTATGGTTACTTATATATACGTGCTGTATACAGACTATTTACAGTAATAATACAATATTTAGAAAATAACAGGTCACAAAACATGAACATGAACCTTGTTGCCATATGGGCTACAACTACAACTTACAGATGAGAATGATTTGTCCCCATATAAAAATCTATACAAATCAGTCTTTTTTTTTTTTTAGCACAAATCAGAATTACCTTGTTGGTTAGTCCAGCATCCACATGATGTGCTTTCTAGAGAAAGGGCTGATTCCAGGATAAACAAATAAACCTTTTATTTCCAACCTGTAATGCCTTGTTCATATTATAAATTGCAAACTCTGAGCGCTTTTGTGAGCTATTTCCCTGTGCTCTCAGAGAGATTTGCGCTTTGTTAAGCGCTTTTCTAAGCGCAATTTGATTTGTCCGGCGATTTGAGATTTTCTTCCTGAAGACAATCAGGAAGTGAACTGTTTGACCTGGACCTGAATGTATCCAATATACATTGTGAGCAAAAGTGCTCTCAAAATTGCTTTTGAAATCACTTTTTCAAGCGCTTTTCAATTTCTCTATACCTTGCACTGAAGCGCAAACACTCAGGAAACGATGCAGGACCTGCGTTTGTGCTCAGAAAGGAAGCTCATCGCACATGTGAGAACACTCACATAGAGCAACATTGCTCATGCGCTTTTAAAGCGATTTTAAAAACCGCCAGCACTTAAAAAAAAAAAACCACTCTTAATGTGAACAAGCCCTCACTCTTAGGCTCCCTGCACACTGCAAATACGTTTTGCGATTCCGATTTTAAATTCCGATTTTCCCTGAATAGATTCAACAGAAATACGGATCAAAAAATGCAGCATGCAGTAAAGATTAAAAACCGGAATCGGAAGTAAAAACCGATTAAAAAGCGGAATCGCATGCAGTTTGCAGGGAGCTGAGAGATCAGCAAATCCTGGGGTCTTTTCTCACTTGAGTAATTGTCTCGGAACACAAAATCCTAGAGTGGATTAAAATTACAGTGAAGATGAGGGAAACCTGGACCGTATGCAAACACCATTGATCATTTTCCCAGACTCTCTCTCTCTGCAAATGCACACTGAGTATATAAATGCCCTATAAGCCACTACTGGACAATCAGACGAGAGCTCCACATGATAGAGCCCAGGTTCAGAATCACTGTAGCTCACAAATTTTCACCAATCATTTTCACATCGAAAATGGCCTTTTCGATTACAAGAAAATCTTTGCGAAAATGGTGAAAAATCATTTATTTTTATTGCAAAAATTTGTCAAAAAAGCAAAAAAATACAAACTTATAAAAAAATGATTTTCAATGGCATTTGCACTCGAAACTTACATTTAACATTATTTTCGCAACATGAATTGGAAAATAATATCGTCATTTTCACTCATCACTGTTCAGAATAAGGTATCAGGTGTGTAAATAAGGTGCTATCTCTCTAATAAAGTGCACTAAACAGCTTCACACTCTATGCATATATAAAGTGACTGATTCATTGGAATGAAGTGCAAACATATGGAACAGCAAATTAATGGTTAACGGCAATCACTCCACTTTATCAATCTCTTTTGGGAAGAAAGGAAGAAAGTAGGGAGGGGATGCAGAAAAGAATGGAGAAGTTAAGGTAGCCATACACTGGTCGATTTGCCATTAGATCGACCAACTGACAGATCCCTATCTGATCGAATCTGATCAGAGAGGGATCGTATGGCTGCCTTTACTGCAAACAGATTGTGAATCGATTTCAGCCTGAAACCGATCACAATCTGTTGAGCTGCTCCTGCCGCCTGTCCCCCCCCCCCATACGTTACCTGAAGCTGGCTCCGGGTCCTCTTCTCCGCGCTGCACCGCACCGCATCCCAGCGTACACTGTGTCACTCCGTGACCAGAAAGTTCAAATAGAGCGCCCTGGGATGGACGCAGGAACAGAGCGGTGCAGCGCGGAGAAGATGCCCGGGAGCCAGCACAGGTAATGTATAACTGTATCGGATCGGCCGCCGCGCGGGCGATCGACGGTAATTTCCCGCACGGCGCGATCGACGGACCGATCCGATTCCTGGAGGAAATCGGATAGGCGGGTGCATTTAGCGCGAACGATTGGCAGCAGATTCGATCCCAGTGATCGAATCTGCTGCCGAAACGGCGGCAAATCAGGCCAGTGTATGGCCAGCTTTAAAGGAAAGGTAAGGACAGAGAAAAGGTGAGAAAAGGGAGGCAAAGGAAAGGAAAGCAGAATAAAATGGGAAAGTGATCATCTCAATAGACTTCAAGATACTTGATAATTCTTGGCAGTGTTGTAGTAATACAAATTGTTAAAGCGGATCCGAGATGAAAAACTAACTATAACAAGTAACTTGTCTATCTATCTTATCTAAAGTTTAGATAGTTTACACAGCAAATCTAGCTGCAAACAGCTTCAAAAGTTTATGATTATTTATTCCTGTGATACAATGAGAGCAGCCATGTTCTGTTTGTCACAGGCTGAGGGCTGGAGATGCTATCAGCTTGCCTGTGCGTAATGTGACAAATTCAGTCCACTCTCCTCCTCCCTCCTCCCCTCTGCCTCTGAATCTCTGCCTAGTAACCTCCTCCTCCTCCTGCCCAGACTGAGCTCCCATGAGCCCTTGCTACAGTGCCAAGGCACTCTAAAAAGCTGTGGGTGAGGCTTGTTTAGTTTATAGGTAATTAAAGTATTAAAACATAACAAAAAAAGTATTTGGCTTGAGGAATGCCCTATAAACTATATGAAAGGAACACAATTATGCAATGAGTAAAAGTTTATCGGATCCACTTTAAGCTTACAAGTAGCAGGACCATAGTCCACCCCCACAGGTGGACCCAAAGGTGGAATGTAAGGGAAGAAAATGCTGAATCCTGAACAGAGAAGTGTAAACCAATACAAATGTGGTCAGAGATGGCGGAATAAGAATTGTGAAGGATGCTAAGTAAATATATGAAAGGGGAAAAGTTCTTGCGCTATGCAATGTAACCATGCAGTGAATAATAGTACTGACTAAAAAAGAAGTTTCGGGAAGAATAGAGGAATAGTTCTCTTTATTTACTACATAATAAGCACTTAAAGGACCTCTGTTGTGAAAATCTTAAAATTTAAAATACATGTACACATACACAAATAAAAAGTATGTTTCTTCCAGAGTAATATGAGCCATAAATTACTTTTCTCCTAGGTTGCTGTCACTTACAGTAAGTAGTAGAAATCAGACATTACCAACAGATTTTGGACTAGCCCGTCTTCTCATGCGGGTTCTCAGGATTTTATTTATTTTTAAGAGCAGGGAGGCTGGCCAGCATCTTTGTATAAATCTTTTTCAGGGAATGTCTTTATAAAGAATAAAAGCAATGCTGAGAATCCACTATGAAGAGATTGACTAGCCCAAAACCTTTCGGTAATGTCAGATTTCTACTACCTACTGTAAGTGACAGCAACATAGAAGAAAAGTAATGTATGGCTCATTTTACTCTGGAAGAAATGTACTTCTTATTTGTATCTGTTTTAAATTTTAAGATTTTCGCAACAGCTCTTTAAGCCTCACACACACTTGCAAAGACTGTAACCCGGCAGGGATCGTGATTGATTTATTCAATTCAATTCAATTCAATTCACTTTATTGTCATTGTGTAACACAACGAAATTACTTTTCATGACAACCCCACGGTGCATATAGGGAACATAGTGATAGTAACAAGGATTAGGCAACAGCTCAAGGCTCAATGCTGTACAAACTTGTCACTATCTTGCAGGCTAGCAGTGTGTCTGCTACTATCAAGGTGGGAGGAGGGACAATGTGTGGCGCATAATGGATTGGTTCCTCATGGGCGGGGTGAGTGGAAGGATACGGCATGCTGGATCTTTAGGTGGTGTTTGGCGGCCTCTGTACACATGCTAGATTAAAGTTTTATTATTAAAGGCAGTCTTTATTGGCTGCCCTGGCAGAGTTTAATGAAGCTTGTGTAAGTAGCTTAAAAACCTTAACTTGTTTCAACCATTTCTGCTCTGCACTTGATTCTAGGTAATAACACAATGATCAAAAAAACCCAACTTTACATACTGGAAGGAACAGTTAAACCTTGAAGTCCTCTCAAAAACCAAAACCTTTAGAGAAAATAGGAACTTTTACTGCATTTACAACTGTAGTGAGAGGTATGTGTAGGCTGCCATATTTACTTTCTTTTTAAGCAATACTAGTTATTATTATTATTTAGTATTTACGGTATATAGCGCCGACATCTTCTGCAGCGCTTTACAGAGTATACATAGGCTTGTCACTGACTGTCCCTCAGAGGAGCTCACATTCTAATCCCTGCCATAGTCATATGTCTGTATGTATCGTGTAATGTATGTATCGTAGTCTAGGGTCAATTTTCGGGGAAGCTAATTAACTTATCTGTATGTTTTTGGTGTGTGAGAGGAAACCGGAGTGCCCGGGGGAAACCCACACAAACACAGGGAGAACATACAGACTCCTTGCAGATGTTGACCTGGCTGGGAATCAAACCAGGGACCCAGCGCTGCAAGGCGAGAGCGCTAACCACTACGCCACTGTGTCGGCTATTTTGCTGATCCTCTGCTTCTTATACCTTTAGCCATAGACCCCGAGCAAGCATATGCAGATCAGGTGTTTCTGACATTATTGTCAGATCTGACTGGATTAACTGCATGCTTGTTTCTGGTCTGATTCAGACACTACTGCAGCCAAATAGACCAGCACAGCTGCAAGGCAAGTGGTATAATTTAAAAGAAAATACATATGGCATCCTCCTTAAACCTCTCACTACAGTTTTCCTTTCAGATCTTTCTCAGATTCCACCAAACCAGGACCTCTTAGACACTGCACTGCATAATATCAAGGGATATCCTCTTAATGAGTAGCTTAGGAAATGTCATGATTGTTCACAGTCAGGCTTGCCAATGTACATATTAAGACATCTCCAAGTCACTGCCTACTGTTCACAAGACGACAAGGTTGTCAAATTAAATTCAGCCTTCAATGAAAAGATGCTTTTGATAGCTTCCGCAAATCTCAGAAATAGGACAGAAAGATCCCTTTCATCAGAAGAGGGCAGACTCATAACAGACTACTTCCTGACAGCTAATACATGTAAATGCAGTACCAAATCTACTGCATGCCCTGATTTTGCCCTCCTCTAACAACTGTGTTGTTCAGAACAACTTATGCAATAAGAATGAGTTTTACATTGTTCAACAGATTCCCGAGTACCATCCCATCAAGCTAAAAAGTGAGGCCAGTTTTTCAGCTAAAAAGTTTGCAGACTAGCCCAGATAAAGGGGAAGGCTGGGCCAAAAGAAATAGAAAAAAATAAATAAAAAATAAACAATAAAAATGATAAAGAAAATATAAGTACTTTCAACGCATTTTTCCAGCTTACATTACTGTCTTATGGCTTTATCCAGCCTATACAGTCAAAAATTGACCTTGAAATGATATTTTACTATGAAAGATTTAATTGAAATGGCTGTTTGGCTGCCACCAATGCACCAATGATAGCCAATGGAGAAAATGGATCAATGGTTCATAGCTTTAAAATGATATTCATACTTAATTCATGAAAAAGTACACGTTCTACCCCATACAATATAATAGTAATTTTAAAGGGCAACTGTAACAAAAGGGTTATGGAGGCTGTCATATTTACTGCCTGTTAAACAATACCACTTGCCTTGCTGTTGTGCTGATCTGTTTGGCTGCAGTAGTGTCTGAATAACACCAGAAACAAGCATGCAGCTATAATGTCAGGGACACCTGATCTTCTGCATGTTTGTTCAGGGTCTATGGCTAGATGTATTAGATGCAGATGATCATCAGGACAGCCAGGCAACTGGCATCATTTAAAAAAAGAATAAATATGGCAGCCTTCATATCCCTCTCATTACAGTTGTCCTTTAACCTCCCTGGCGCTAAGCCCGACACAGTGTCGGGCTAGTCGCCACAGGGGATCACATGGCCCCGGGAGGATTTTTTTTAATAAACCTGTTTTATATTGTTAAGCTAGCACTTCACTAGCTAACCATGTGCACCAAGTCCCTCCGGTCCCCACCAATCGCCCCCATTCGCCACCGGTATACGTAGCCCTCAGGGATCCCGCGATGGCGCAGCCTCCTAATCAACTCCAGGCTTTGCTATGGGGAGGATCGGGACTGCGCATGACGTCGATGACGTCATGTCCGATCGTCACCATAGCGACGGCGAAGCTCATTGGTGAAGCTGCGTCTCTCGTGGGATCGCGGACGGGTAAATATTGCCGGTGGCAATCGGAGGAGGGGGGGCCAGAGAGGTGCAGGGGGACACATAGTTAGCTAGCCTAGTGCTAGTTAACAAATGGAAAACATTTTTTATTAAAAAAAAAAATCCCTCTCGCGGACGCAGCCACTGCATCTGCATACCGCCAGGAAGGTTAATCATTCTACATCTTGGTTATGGATGGCTTTAGGATTCTAGATAAAAGTAAGAGAACCTTCAGATGCAACATGACTCATAAAGAAAAGTAGCCTTGAAAATATTATGAAATAATAATGACATAATCATAAAGCAAACTGATTGGATGGATGATTGGGTGGAGGCATGGATGGAAATGGATGGTGGATGGATGGATTGGGATGATTGATTGATTGATTGATTCATTCATTGATTTATTGATGGAAGGAAGGAAGGATGGGTGGACTGATAAATGTTAGGATAGCTAGGTATAATAGATGGATGGGTAGATGGATGGATGAAAGAATGGATAGATAGATAGATAGATAGATAGATAGATAGATAGATAGATAGATAGATAGATAGATAGAGTGGATGGATAGATGGAAGAAATGAAGGATGGATGGATGGATGGATGGACTGATGCATAGATGGATAGATAGATATAGAACGTAGACGGAAGGAAGGAAGGAAGGATCAATGGACTAGATAGATATATAGATGGAAGAATGGACAAATGGTGGATGAAAGGCGGGATGGGTGGTTGATTGGAAGGACGGATGGAAAGATGGATGGATGGATGATTGAATAGAGGGTGGATTGAAAGGATGGATGTTAACTTGATGAATGGAAGGAAGGAAGGACAGAGTTGGATAGATGGATAGACGGATGATTGGAAGGTATGTAAATATTTTTTGCCTGTCCCTTGTTATTACGGATCTCACAGTATCATGTTTTATTTAACTTTTATGTTTTTATAATGACAAAGTAAAAGTTTAGGGTTTTGTTTATTATTCATACTGACCCCTTGTGTATTGTGTGTTCTTGTCGCTGATACAGTTTGTTTCTGTAAGTTTGGGTTGTTGTACTGCAGTTCAGCTGGCAAAGTTAAAGCGGACCTGAACTCTTGCACAGGACACAAGGAAAATATAACATAAATGCACCCTGTATGTATTTAAAGTGAACCAGAGACGAAGCACCCTCATGTATTTTACCATATATATCAGAGGGAACATTAGAGAAAACACCTACCCTGCTCTCTGTTTCATTCTTCACTGCTCAACGAAAAAAGTTTTAATATCCTGCGCTACTGTAAAATAATGTGGGCTCCAAAATATAATCAAAGGTGATTCCTTTCAGTTATTGCATAGGGTGCTGTTCTTCTTACTGGGTGGTACCAGGTACTAATAAAGTGAATAAGAATAGACAAGAGCGCCCCTATAGTGCATTAACGTAGTTTACTTGGTTTGCGCAAATAAATAGTTGCACTTACATAGTATGGTAGGTATACAGCGTATGAGAGTGGCCACCTATAAGCTTTCCTCCTTGCCGTGGGCTGGCCAGGACTCGGGTTAGGCTGCAGTGTGGTCCGCGATGTCTGTGCGGTGAAGCCGGAGGAGAAGGGGGCGTCGACCAGTCACACTGATGCCTCTTGCGTCTTTTTGCCAGACCACGGCAAGGAAGAAAGCTTATGGACGGCCACTCTCATACGCTGTATACCTACCATACTATGTAAGTGCAACTATTTATTTGCGCAAACCAAGTAAATTACGTTAATGCACTATAGGAGTGCTCTTGTCTGTTCTTATTCACATTCTTCTCTGCTCAGCCTGTTTCTATCAGCCTTGATAAAATCCCTGACTGAGAATTCAGTCTGGCTTTGATCAGGAATCATTATAGCTGAGTCATTATAGCAGAGCCAGAAGGGGGCAGGCTTGGTCTTGAAAAGACATCAGAGAAGACAGACTCAGCTATGATTCCTGAGCAAAGCCAGACTGAATGCTCAGTCAGGGATTTTATCAGGGCTGATAACAAGCAGGCTGAGCAGTGAAGGATGAAACACAGAGCAGGGTAGGTGTTTTCTCTAATGTTCCCACTGATATATATGGTAAAATACATGAGGGTGCTTCGTCTCGGGTTCACTTTAAAGAGTTTATCCTGTGTAATTCCCCCTAATTTGTGTCTAATCACGAGTTGTAATTTGATCTCCCCCCTGTGTCACATGACTGCCTATGGCAGATAAGCAGATAAGCCCATTTGAAAGTACAGGCTGTAAACAATATGTCTGCTTCCATGAATCAGGAAGTAGAAACTGTGCAGATTTATTTTTAGGATTTGTATCAGCTGTAACAAAGAAATGTTTTTTGTTTAAAGCTTATTATGCTGTTATGTATCTTTTAGAGCAGAGAGGAGTTCTTAGTTCAGGTCCACTTTAAGCCCTATCTTCGGTGAACATCTTACATTATTGTTATAGTCATCAACCTAATTTATTTGGGTGTGTGGATAAACATAGCGTTCTGATACAGACAATAGATTATTTTAATCTTTTCAGTGAAAAAGTAATTAACAATTTAAGGCTGGAAAAACTGGAAGCGATTATAAGTCATACACAGGTATAGCCTTGAATATGATGACTTTATGAATGTTTTTGTATACTTTATCTTAGTAAGCACAAACGCCCTGATTCCACTGAAAAAGATATCTATAAAAAGGTAGCAACTAAAAAATATATTTATTGGTGGATGGAGGATTTATCACACCATTGTTCATATTGTGCCATTTTAGAATTGGCAAGTGAATGTACTGAAATTTTTTGTTTGCTACTTACAGAAGCCCTGAACTGGAAATAAAAGTAAGAGATCAATAATTGTATGTGTAGTAGTAACAGTAAATAAAACTTTCTAGGAGTCTCATGTTCTTATTTTTCAGTTTAAGGGTTGAAACTGAAGTATAAACAAAAGGTGCATCAGTGTGACATAAAATCTGATACATTCAGCTCCCACACAGACAAATAATGACCCGTTTGAACTTTTCAGCACTATCCTGGATTGTTTGTTTAGCCAGATACAAGTGTTGGCTTCTATTCACTTTTCAGGAGAGCTACTGCTGTATTCATCTACTGGTATGACTGCCTCGTTTGCAAAGATAGAGCACTGGTTTATTAACTTGTGCAATAAAGTAACATACAAAGTAAATACAGACAGGAAGTGTAGGCCAAACCTCTAATCTTGGTGGAGGGCTGCTTCACTTCACTGCTGGGAATTGTGAGCACTAATTATATTACATTGCTGTTTGTATATTGTTTTTTGCTGCTGCAATATCTGGTGGATTGTCTGTTGTGGTTCATCTGATATTAAGCAGCAAGTGTCAGTTTTTAAAAGTACAATTTTTTTTTCTATTCCCTCTAGTTTGTTTTGCAGCAGGCAATTGGCTAGGGGGAGGGACTAGCTGCAACAGGAGGTATTTGGTCAGCTTCAGGACTCAGTACTGAGCTTGCTCAGTCTGTGGCTTGCTCACTAAGTGGCTGCGACACAAGTGGCATAGGCGTTAAAAACAGGCGTTACAACACAGGCACAAAGAGAGTGGTGAGAGGAAGTAGGTAAGGACTAAATAAAAAACAACAAAAAAAAAACCTTCAATCAATATTGCGTTTTTTTGCATTGGTTAGAATGTGCTAGGCACGTTGTGGTGTAGTCTTTAAATTTTGAGGACTCCACCCCAACTTCACTCACTCCACCTCCACTCCTCCACCCCTCCCGCCCCTCCTCCTCCCCTCCTCCCCCCTCCCCCCTTCCGCCCCCTCCCCCCCTCCTCCTCCCCTCACTCCCCACACTCCCCAACTTTACTTACTCTCCCTTTCCTCCTCCCCAGCTACACTCAATCTCCCGTTTCATCTGTTACCGCCACAGTTTACTTTAAATAATTTTTCCCCACACAAAAATCATCATGTTGGACTATGCTGTACAGTGTACATCCTGCAACATGTATGCATGCCTTGATCAGCGGATTGAGGGTGTTTACTGTTGCCCTGGGTGTGTGTGTGTTGCTCAGTTAGAGGCGGAAGTCGCAGAGCTAAATAAGCATCTCGCAACTGAGAAGCATACACAACATGGAGAAGAGCTTGGATCTCACGATCCAGACACTGGATGGAACCGTTGAAGATGAGGAGGGTGGAGTACAGCCGGACCAAGAAGCAGAGGCAGCCGCTAGTTGGGTCACAGTTAGAAGGGGTAGGGGAAAAAGTGGCAGGGAGGCTAGTCCCGAGTTGTCCCTCACTAATAAGTATGCTTGTTTGCGTAATATTGGGGAGGATGATTCAGGAGTAGCAATGCTGCAGCAGGATGTGCTCCTTAGCAACCAAGGGGCAGACTGCTGTAACGAGAAAGGGAATAGGAGTGCAGCTAAGGCTAGACAGGTACTGGTGGTAGGGGATTCAATTATTAGGCGCACAGATAGGGTAATCTGTCGAAGAAACCGCAAATGCCGTACAGTCTGTTGCCTCCCGGGTGCTCGGGTTCGGCATGTAGCAGAAAGAATTGACAGATTACTGGGTGGGGCTGGGGAAGACCCGGCTGTCATGGTACACATTGGCACCAATGACAAAGTTAGTGGGAGATGGAAGGTCCTCAAAAATGATTTTCAGGTACTTGGAGATAAACTTAAAGCAAGGACCTCCAAGGTGGTGTTTTCTGAAATACTGCCAGTGCCACGTGCTACATCTGAGAGACAGAGGGAGCTTAGGGAGTTAAATAAGTGGCTGAGAAATTGGTGTAGGAAGGAAGGGTTTGGGTTCCTGGAGAACTGGGCAGACTTTGCAGTCGGCTACAGGTTCTACAGCAGGGATGGGCTGCACCTTAATGGGGAGGGTGCAGCTGCATTGGGGGAGAAGATGGCTAAATGGTTGGAGGAGATTTTAAACTAGGATCTGGGGGGAGGCGGGAGGATAAAGTCTCAATACGTAGACAAGATGAGGTAAAAAGACAGTGGGAACCTATCATTATGGAGGGTGGAGAGGGGGGTGGGGACAGTGTAAAGATTAAGGAGGTTGGTAAAAATTCAAGTAGCCCATTTCATGTAAACAAAATTGGTAAATGTGGTGGTAAAAATATAAAGTGCATGGTAACCAATGCTCGGAGCCTTGCAAATAAAATAGACGAACTAGAGTTCATTCTGAATGACAAAGGCTATGACATTGTGGGAATAACCGAGACATGGATGGATGAAAGCCATGACTGGATAGCTAATTTAAATGGATACAATGTGTTTGGGAGGGATAGAACAGGGAAAAAAGGTGGAGGGGTTTGTCTCTTTGTTAAGAATTCTCTTACAGCTGTCCTCAACGATGAGATGGAGGAAGATTGCGAAGATGTGGAGTCCGTTTGGGTAAATATTCATGGTGGAAATAAAAGTTGCCAATTGCTTATTGGGGTATGCTACAGGCCACCTCTTATTAATGAAGCTGCAGAACTGCGATTACTACAGCAGATTGAAAAAGCTGCAGGTAAAAATGAGGTCATAATTATGGGCGACTTCAACTTTCCAGACATTGACTGGAGTATTGAGGCTACCCATTCTGGTAAAAGCAGCAGATTTCTGGCAGCACTACAGGACAATTACTTGACTCAAATGGTAACTGAACCAACTAGGGGGAATGCGTTACTGGATCTGATCATTTCTAATAGACCAGATAATGTATCAAATGTGCAGGTTCAAGAACATTTGGGAAATAGTGATCACAACATGATAACGTTTGATCTGGTGACTGATAGGCCACGGGGCAGCGGGACCACTAAAACTATGAATTTTAGAAAAGCAAAGTTCACTCAAATTAGGCAGGCACTAAGTTTGGTGAACTGAGATAATGTACTACAAGGGGAAGACACTGAAGGGAAATGGCAAGCTTTTAAACTTATACTCAATCAATACTGTAGTATGTATATCCCATATGGAAACAAAATGTCTAGGAATAAAAAAAGGCCTCTATGGATGAATAGAAAGGTTAAAGATAAAATGAAGAGGAAAAATAATGCCTATAAGGTCTTAAAACAGGAGGGGACCGAGGCTGCACTAAGCAATTATAAGGAGTGCAATAAAAATTGTAAAAAAGAAATTAGGCAGGCAAAGATTGAAGCTGAAAAACAAATCGCTAAGGATATCAAATCTAACCCAAAAAAGTTTTACAAGTACATTAACTCTAAAAAAAGAGAGGTTGACTGTATAGGACTCCTAAAGGATGAGGATGGGAACTCAATGGTGGATGACCAAGGTAAGGCAGAGTTATTAAATGCTTTCTTTGCTTCTGTCTTCACAAAAGAAACAGCACTGTTGCAAACTACAGAGGCGGAAGAGTCTCAATCTTCTAACTGTAATATTAAATACTTAACGCAGGAAGAAGTGAAGGCAAGACTAAATAAATTAAAAATAGACAAGGCACCTGGCCCGGATGGCATGCATCCTCGGGTCCTAAGGGAATTAAGTTCAGTTATAGATAAACCCCTTTATCTTATCTTTTGTGACTCTCTTGCAACTGGCAGAGTCCCAGTGGATTGGCGTACAGCCCACATTTTCCCATTATTTAAGAAGGGCAAAAAATCTGATCCAGGAAATTATAGACCTGTAAGTTTAACATCAGTTGTATGCAAACTATTTGAGGGGTTACTAAGAGATACTATACATGACTTCATAGTAGAAAATACTTACTTACTTACTTACTTACTTACTTATTTCTCAGCATCAACATGGGTTTACTAAAGACAGGTCCTGTTTGACTAACATGCTCAGCTTTTATGAGGTAGTGAATGCTAATATGGATATTGGGAATGCTGTAGATGTGATATACTTGGACTTTGCAAAGGCCTTCGACACTGTTCCCCACAAAAGTCTGGTGCAAAAGTTGAGGATGCAAGGACTGGGGAAGAGTCTGTGTTCATGGATAGGGAACTGGCTAATGGACAGAAAACAAAGAGTTGTGGTCAATGGATCGTACTTAAAATGGGAGACTGTTAGCAGTGGGGTCCCACAGGGGTCTGTTCTGGGTCCAGTGCTCTTCAATTTATTTATTAATGACCTAGTAGATGCAGTAGTGAGCAATGTTGCTATTTTTGCAGATGATACAAAATTGTGCAGAATCATCAACTCTCAGGAAGATAGTGTCATATTGCAACAGGATCTGGATAGGATGGCTATATGGGCACATACATGGCAGATGAAATTCAATGTTGACAAATGTAAGGTCATGCATTTTGGACGTACTAATGGTCTAGCACCATACAAAATAAATGGGATACAGTTGGGGACAGCAAACTTGGAGAAGGACTTAGGAGTACTCATTGACAACAAGTTAAATAATCGTACTCAATACCAAGCAGCTGCAGCTAAAGCTAACAAAATTTTGGGATGCATTAAAAGGGAAATAAAAACTCGAGATGCTAGCATAATATTGCCCCTGTTTAACTCTCTAGTAAGGCCACATCTGGAATATGGAATTCAGTTCTGGGCACCACATTACAAAAAAGATATTGCAGTTTTAGAGCAGGTGCAGAGACGAGCAACAAAATTGATGCGTGGGATGGAAGGTCTCACTTATCGAGAAAGGTTAGATAAAGTGGGTTTATTTAGTCTAGAGAAAAGACGCCTTAGAGGGGATCTAATTAACATGTATAAATACATCAGAGGGCAATATAATACCTTGGCGGATGAGCTTTTTGTCCCTAGGCCTTCTCAAAGGACTAGAGGACATGATCTGCGCATGGAGGAAAAATGTTTTAGCCATTTATTTAGGAAAGGGTTCTTTACAGTTAGAGTGATTAAGATGTGGAATGCATTGCCACAGGAAGTCGTTATGGCAAACTCTATACCTGCATTTAAAGGGGGCTTAGATGCTTTCCTTGCGTGGAAAGACATCCATGGCTACAATTGCTAGGTAATGCCTAATGATGTTGATCCAGGGATTTTATCTGATTGCCATCTGGAGTCGGGAAGGAATTTTTCCCTTTAGGGGCTAATTGGACCATGCCTTGTGGGGGATTTTTCGCCTTCCTCTGAAACAACAGGGATATGTGAGGGAGCAGGCTGGTGTTGTACTTTATACTGGTTGAACTCGATGGACGTATGTCTTTTTTCAACCAAAATAACTATGTAACTATGTAACTATGTAACAAGTTCTAAATAGGTGTAGTTTTACATGTACCAATGCTTATCATATCATGTCACATGTCACTTCAAGTATTTTTTTAATAGTGGCATATATCTATGCAAAACAACACCTAGGCAAGCACGCTAACGAAACCCCAGCAGGTGAGAAGGCCAGAACTTCAAGTGGGCATGTCCAACCTAAAGTGATGCATGGCCAGTAAGAGGTGTGGCAATAATATGTCAGTGTATACTTGTCCCTTAAAAACCAATTAGGCAATAGATCAACCACAAATGAGTGAGGTATCATGTCTTCAAATAGCTAAAGTAGGCAGACATTGGTCCCAAATGATGTTATCAGGCAGTAAGTCTCGATACAAGATCAGAGAAGCAGACAGTACCTCATGATAGCCTCCCCAGTAACAAATTACATCCCATGAGAGACTCCAGTAATAGACAGCAACCTATGACAGCCCATTGTAAAGCAAATACGTTAGGAAATTATTTGGTTAACCTCAAATTCCTATGCCACTAAAGCAGAAGCAAGCTGAAAAAAACATACTCATATAAGCACAGCTGCTAGCCTGCTATAATAAATATAATTAAGCCGACTTTATTGCACAGCACGGTGGCGTAGTGGTTAGCTCTCTTGCCTTGCAGCGCTGGGTCCCTGGTTCGAATCCCAGCCAGGGCACTATCTGCAAAGGGTTTGTATGTTCTCTCCGTGTCTGCGTGGGTTTCCTCCGGGCACTCCGGTTTCCTCCCACATTCCAAAAAACATACAGATAAGTTAATTGGCTCTCTCTAAAAATTGGCCCTAGACTACAGTACTTACACTACATAATATAGACATATGGCAATGGTAGGGATTAGATTGTGAGCTCCTTTGAGGGACAGTTAGTGACAAGATATATATATATACTGTACAGCGCTGCGTAATATGTCGGCGCTATATAAATACTAAATAATAATAATAATTAAAAAAAATAATAATAATAACCCCAGGTAATTACATTAAAACCACCCAACAGAGAAACTACTAACTATGGAGAGTTCTCTCATAGTTTCCCTAGATCAGCCCATGCACATGCAATTGCAAACACACAAAATAAACAGCTTCAGCACATCTCAGCCAGATCAAATTGTATCTATTGCCTCAGATACAGTTGCTTCTGCTATGAATAACCACTGGTAGCCCTCATGTATGAACAAGCAATCCTCAGTGTAAATGCAGCTCCTTATGATGAGTAGCAGGAACATGCAAATGTCCATCAGTTGAGAATGTCCGGTTCCGCCAGCAGAGGTTAATGGCTAATAAATTAATCACAAAGTTATCTAAGGCCGGTTTCACACTAGTAACCAGTGTTTTAATTGGGGTGTGATCGGATGATCGCATTGCACCGCAACACTATAAAAAGGCTTTGTAGATACCGGCGCTAATGCGCGGTTATGAGCCATCATATAATTCCTGGCAACGATTCAGATCTTAAGTGAGGCTCTCTAGCACTCACTTCCTGTGGCGGAAATACGCGTAGCAAGCGTTTTGACAAAAATTGCTACCGCGCATGGCACAGCAATGCAAACGCAGTCAATGCACGTCGACGCGGAAGTTGACTCATAACGCGCTGATGCTTTCCTGTCAAATCGTATACTTCCAACGCATCGCATCAGGTATGAAATGCCCCATAGACTTTCATTGCTTTAGTGTTACTCTGCGGTAAAAAAAAAAGGGTAACGCAACGCAATGAAAATGTTCTAGCATGAAAGGGGCCTCAATGCACCGTCCATTGGAAACAATCCCAGAAACTTCTTATTAGGTGGTATGTAACACCTAGGGGGATAGCCTCTTTTACATTTAACCAATCCCCTATTTGTTGGACACACATACTCAGCTAGTAAAAGAATATGGCATATAGGGTATTGTTTTAACCAGGAAGGGACAAATAAGTCATTGCTATGTGTTTTATAACTCTTGGACATGTCATGTGAAAATTAGGAATGGTGAAAAATGAAAAATTGGGTATTTTCTGCATTTACTCCTAATTTTTCCCTATAAAAAGTTTTGGGAAAAAATATTACCCAAACAAAACCTACATTGTTCTGAAAAAAGCAAAATCTATATCACTAAGATGGTGTAAGTAATTAAAAAGTTACTGCTGTATCAAAACGACACAGCTAAAGTGTCAAAAATGTCAGGAACCTTAAGGGGTAAAAAACGTGGAACGCGAACCAGTTCTCTCAGGAAATTACCTTTTCCCCCATACTCATATTAGCCATATTAGTAACATTATAAGTGCCGCTCTTTAAACGCAACTTGTTATCTATCTGGCTGAGTCCTTAGGTCAGGTTAGAATAGTTCTTTCTCCTCTAATTGTCCACCTACCTCTGGAGGCCAAGTAAATAGGTGGTCATCATCAGTGCTGCTCGGATACCCCTTTTCAAAATCTGGAGGATCCGATTCGGATCCGGATACCCCGCTATCCGATCCGGGTCGGATATCCGAATTCAAAATTTTCCGATCCGAATCCGATTCGGATATCCGACCCTAGTATCCGATCGGATTCGGATATCCGTGTTTAATCCCGGAAGTGGCCTTTAAATTGCTTTAAAAAGGTTTTTTTAGGGTATATGAGGCATGTAGCATCATCATTTTGATAAGGTAAACACTGATGATGTGGGGAGTGGACTTAAAATCCCCCCCCCAAAAAAAAAAAATGGCTGTCAATCAACATCAGAGTGGTATCAGGAAGCAGTCGTACTGACGCAGTTGGGGCCTCCCCACAACTCAGACAGCAGACACCTCCAAAATAAATTACACAGCTATTGTGTTTAGATAGTTGACCATGGCACTGTTGTAGGTACCACGGCACAGTAAAAAATTAGGAGAGGTTCCAGGAAGCGGTCGTACTGCCGCAGTTGGGGCCTCCCCACAACTCGGACAGCACAGACACCTCCAAAAAAATTACACAGCTATTGTGTTTAGATAGTTGACCATGGCACTGTTGTAGGTACCACGGCACAGTAAAAAATTAGGAGAGGTTCCAGAAAGCGGTCGTACTGCCGCAGTTGGGGCCTCCCCACAACTCGGACAGCACAGACACCTCCAAAAAAATTACACAGCTATTGTGTTTAGATAGTTGACCATGGCACTGTTGTAGGTACCACGGCACAGTAAAAAATTAGGAGAGGTTCCAAGAAGCGGTCGTACTGCCGCAGTTGGGGCCTCCCCACAACTAGGACAGCACAGACACCTCAAAAAAAATTACACAGCTATTGTGTTTAGATAGTTGACCATGGCACTGTTGTAGGTACCACGGCACAGTAAAAAATTAGGAGAGGTTCCAGGAAGCGGTCGTACTGCCGCAGTTGGGGCCTCCCCACAACTCGGACAGCACAGACACCTCCAAAAAAATTACACAGCTATTGTGTTTAGATAGTTGACCATGGCACTGTTGTAGGTACCACGGCACTGTAAAAAATTAGGAGAGGTTCCAGGAAGCGGTCGTACTGCCGCAGTTGGGGCCTCCCCACAACTCGGACAGCACAGACACCTCCAAAAAAATTACACAGCTATTGTGTTTAGATAGTTGACCATGGCACTGTTGTAGGTACCACGGCACAGTAAAAAATTAGGAGAGGTTCCAGGAAGCGGTCGTACTGCCGCAGTTGGGGCCTCCCCACAACTCGGACAGCACAGACACCTCCAAAAAAATTACACAGCTATTGTGTTTAGATAGTTGACCATGGCAGGTACCACGGCACAGTTCAAAAAATAAGAACCTGGCTTCATGAAGATGGAGTCAGGAGGTTATGGTGGTAAAGGGTGGTGAAGCAGGCATAGTGATTACCACTCAGCCACTTCATTTCCCCCTCTTGCCAACAACAGGGGCCAGGAACTCACCAACCGCCCAAGCCTCGTTCATCTTTAAAAAAGTCAGTCTGTCCACAGACTGGCCTGACAGACAAGAGCGCTTCTCAGTGACCACACCACCGGCCGAACTGAAGCACCTTTCCGACATAACGCTGGAAGGCGGGCAGGACAGCACTTCCAGGGCGTATTGCGCCAGCTTCCCCTTCAGCTGTGGGTCCAGCATCAGGGTGATCCAGATGTCCTCCCGAGCACTCATCTCCTTCACCCTTGGGTCTTTGCGCAGGCACTGCAGCATGTGCACTGCCATGGGGAAGAGGGCTGCCATCTCTGCTGACCTATCATCTTCTGCACCGCTGACAGTGCTGTCGTCCTCCTCTGATTCCGGAGCCTCATCTTGCTCTCTCCACCCCCGCACTACTGCAGCTGCACTCCGCTGTGCCCCCTCCTCTTCAAGGTCAGGGACCTCCAACTCCTCCAAGTCCTCCTCCAACTCCTCCGAATCCTCCTCCTGCTGCACAGAGGTGGACTGTGAAGTGTGCTGCTGCTGCTCCTGCTGGATCAAGGCTTCCTCTCCCACTTCCAGCAGAGCATCGAGGGCCTTGTCCAGCATGCACACAATGGTCACCCACTCACACAGCGACGCATGGTCCCGGCTGACCATGTTGGTGGCCTCCAGGAAGGGTGCCAGCACATAGCACACCAGCTGCATTTTTCCCCACTCAGCAGGGCGGATGATGTCTGGGAGGTGGGTGGTGCCGGTCCCCAACAAGTTGGCATCCATGGTGGCTCTGGCCAGGTACAGGTTCAACCAGACGTTCCAACATCGCCAGGGTGGAATTCCAGCGTGTTGGAACGTCTATAATGAGGCGGTGCTGTGGGAGGTTCAGCTCCAGCTGCACGGCTGTAAGGGTCGCTGTGGCACCACCCGAGCGGGCGAAAATGACCCACCGTTTTCCTTGCCGCTCCCAAAAGAGTGTCCATCCCCTGGTAGGTGTGCAGGAATTTCTGCACCACTAGGTTCAGGACGTGGGCCAGACAGTGGATGTGGGTGAGGTTTCCCCGCTGGATGGCGGCAACCAAGTTTGCCCCATTGTCGGCCACCACCTCTCCGACTCTGAGGCCTCTGGGGGTCAGCCAACTCCTCTCTTGCTCTCGGAGCTTGGCCAAGACGTGGTCTGCCGTCAGCTTGTTCTTGCCCACCGTGACCATCTGCAGCAGCGCTTGGCAGTGGTGGGCCTTCACGCTGCTGTTGAGGCGGGGTTGTTTGGCGGCGGATGGAACCGGATCAGAGCTGGAAGCTGCTGCACTTCCCCTGACCCTGCTGCGGGGTGGCACCACCCACCGGGGTGATGATGCTGCTGTCTCCTCTTCACCCCCTTCCACCAAACTGACCCAGTGCGCGGTGAAGGACAAATAGCGGCCTGTCCCGAACCGGCTGCTCCATGAGTCCATTGTCACATGGACGCGCGCACCAAGCGCATGATCCAGCCCACGCTCCACGTTGGCCTTCACAAAGCGGTGCAGTGCTGGGATGGCCTTGCATGCGAAGTAGTGCCGGCTGGGGATTGGCCAATCCGGCGCTGCGCACTGCAGGAGCGCACGCATCCGGCTCCCCTCCTGCACAAACGAGTATGGGAGGAGCTGGGAGGATATGGCCTGTGTCAGCAAGCCGTTCAGCTGGCGTATGCGACGGCTGCCGGGAGGCTGAGCCCTGACCACAAAAGAGTCACTCAGCAGGGTCTGGTGGTGGGGGCGTTTTAGGCTTGCACGGGAAGCTGAGGAGGGAACAGAGGAGACCACTGAGGAGGACTGGCTGCCTGAACAGGCCTCAGTGTCAGCAGGAGTGGCAAAGCTGGTTATAGTGCTCTGACCTCTGCAAGGGCCAGCGCCAGCTTCCTTCAGCCTCTTGAATTCCTGATGCTCAGGTTTGTGCTTATTGCCCAGATGGTTTATGAAGCTGGAGGTGCCATAAGTGGAGGGGTGAGACCCTCTGCTCAGCTTCACATGGCATAATTTGCACGTTACAAATTTGCTATCCAGTGAGGGCAGATGGAAAAACTGCCATATTGGGGATTGGAGTTTTCCCTTACGTGGCTCAGAACGGGATGCTGCTGTGGATTTTCTCCCGGTGGTGGTTGGGGCCTGGGGTTGAGTGGTGCGGCTGGTGGTAGTCGTGCCACTGACAGATGGAGCAGCAGCCTGCGGGTCACATATTCCATGCCCACTGCTGCTCCTGCCAATCCCTGCAATGCTCAACCTGCGTGCCATACACACTGAATCCTCCTCCTCAGAGTCAGAGCTGACATGCCCCTCCGGTCGCTGGTAGTCTGGGTCCTTCACCTCATCATCAAACTCCCCTTCGTCAAACTGCTGGGATGATGAGCCCGCCTCAAACTCCTCTTCTGCTGACACATCATGGACGGGCTCCCCCCCAACAATTACTGTCAGCATCTCAGACTCTTCTGTAAAGCCAATTTTGCTGAGAATATTTTCTCTAGGGCTAGGGCTGGTGGTGGTGGCCTCACTGTCACTGGCTTGCTCCTCGTCATGCACCATCTGCTGCATCACAGACACGGCGTCCTTCTCCTCCAATCTGCGCCGCTGACCCTGCTTGAAAATTGATGCAACACGCTGCTGCGTCTCTGCAGCGTGACTGACAGTGGGTAGCGGCGGAATGCCTGATGCGGCAGAACTGCTGCCAGAGGCCGCAATGTTGCTCACTCTCCTTCTGGCCTTGCCCCTCCCCCGTCTCACACTGCCAGTGCCAGACATAGTACAAGACTCACTGTCACTGATGAGTCGACGTCACAGATGATGTGTGTGGGGTACTTGGTGCACTTTTATTATTGGCGGGTGGCGGCGGGCTTGGAAATGATCAGCAGATTGACAGACAGGAGTACAACAACTAAACACACTGACACTGCTCACTCAGCAGCAGCACAGCAGCAATAATCTGTAGTACTAGCACTGTCTGCAACTACACAATATAAAACCACAGTAGCAATAGTAATAGCAGCCCAGCCAGCAGCAAGGAGCCTGGAGTGTGTGCACACAGACACAGCACACACAAAGACACAGGACCTAGTAGCAGGCACAGGCAGCTGCTGCAGCTGAAAGACTGACTGACAAGACTGACTGACACTAACAAATTACACAGACTAGCTATGCTAACTACAACACAGTAGAACAGTAAAAACAGAAGGTGTTTTAGTGTTAAAACGCTGGGTTATCACTGGGATAATGTACTTGCTTCAGCCAAACACACTGGACAAACTATCTCAGTGGCAGTCACAAAGCAAGGACGAGATTCTTAACATGGCCCCCTCCTTATATACAGGAGGGACTGGCCAAGGTTCCCCTCTGTGATTGGGTGCTTGGGCTTAGGCTGGGAGCGCTCTGATTGGCTGAATGACGTCATGGACACTATGTCCATGGTTACAGTACCCGGATTCGGATATCCGACCGGTATCCGCGGATATCTGGGTTATGCGACCAACTATCCGCATAGAGCTATCCGGATTTCCGTCCAGCTATCCGGAATCCGGATCCGATCGGATAGGCCTAAAAAGTTCGGATATCCGAGTCTATTCGGATATCCGGTATCCTGATGAGCAGCACTGGTCATCATCGCCTAACTGCCAACTAAATAATTTTATTTTATCAGTATGCTTCATGGCTGTCTTAGTGCATTAATCTTAAGAGTTCCTTAACAGACAGCACCCCATAACAGAATCCAGTTACTGACAGTATCCTGTGACAGCCCCCCCGCCCAGTGGCAGATAGCACCCAAATAACCACATCCAAAAACAGGCCCACAGACACAGGCAGCATTCCAGTAAAAGATCAGATGTCCTGCTTTGTACATTCCAGCTTACAGACTTTGTGACTGGAGTATGGTGTCAGCACTCAAGTGTCCCGTTACTCTTCAGCCAAGACAGTATTCATCTCCACCGTTCACCATTAACAGACTTGCAATTAAAAATGGAGAAGGAGGAACACAGGGTTGCTATACAACCTGAATAAACACTGGCTGATATTGAAGAACGAGTGCTGTCACCTGACCCCAGCCACAGTGCCAAAGAGCGTCACTGTGCAGACCAGGGGATCCAAAGGTAGTGTTGGGTGAACACCTGGATGTTCGGGTTCGCGAACGTTCGCCGAACATGGCCGCGATGTTCGGGTGTTCGCGCCGAACTCCGAACATAATGGAAGTCAATGGGGACCCGAACTTTCGTGTTTTTTAAAGCCTCCTTACATGCTACATACCCCAAATTTACAGGGTATGTGCACCTTGGGAGTGGGTACAAGAGGAAAAAAAAATTAGCAAAAAGAGCTTATAGTTTTTGAGAAAATCGATTTTAAAGTTTCAAAGGAAAAACTGTCTTTTAAATGCGGGAAATGTCTGTTTTCTTTGCACAGGTAACATGCTTTTTGTCGGGATGCAGTCATAAATGTAATACAGATAAGAGGTTCCGGGAAAAGGGACCGGTAATGCTAACCCAGCAGCAGCACACGTGATGGAACAGGAGGAGGGCGGCGCAGGAGGAGAAGGCCACGCTTTGAGACACAACAACCCAGGCCTTGCATGCGGACAAGAAGCGTGCGGATAGCAATTTGCTTTTTGTCGGCATGCAGTCATAAATGTAATACAGATGAGAGGTTCCAGGAAAAGGGACCAGTAACGCTAACCCAGCAGCAGCACACGTGATGGAACAGGAGGAGGGCGGCGCAGGAGGAGAAGGCCACGCTTTGAGACACAACAACCCAGGCCTTGCATGAGGACAAGAAGTGTGCGGATAGCAATTTGCTTTTTGTCGGCATGCAGTCATAAATGTAACACAGATGAGAGGTTCCAGGAAAAGGGACCGGTAACGCTAACCCAGCAGCAGCACACGTGATGGAACAGGAGGAGGCGCAGGAGGAGAAGGCCACGCTTTGAGACACAACAACCCAGGCCTTGCATGCAGACAAGAAGCGTGCGGATAGCAATTTGCTTTTTGTCGGCATGCAGTCATAAATGTAACACAGATGAGAGGTTCCAGGAAAAGGGACCAGTAACGCTAACCCAGCAGCAGCACACGTGATGGAACAGGAGGAGGGCGGCGCAGGAGGAGAAGGCCACGCTTTGAGACACAACAACCCAGGCCTTGCATGCGGACAAGAAGCGTGCGGATAGCAATTTGCTTTTTGTCGGCATGCAGTCATAAATGTAATACAGATGAGAGGTTCCAGGAAAAGGGACCAGTAACGCTAACCCAGCAGCAGCACACGTGATGGAACAGGAGGAGGGCGGCGCAGGAGGAGAAGGCCACGCTTTGAGACACAACAACCCAGGCCTTGCATGAGGACAAGAAGTGTGCGGATAGCAATTTGCTTTTTGTCGGCATGCAGTCATAAATGTAACACAGATGAGAGGTTCCAGGAAAAGGGACCGGTAACGCTAACCCAGCAGCAGCACACGTGATGGAACAGGAGGAGGCGCAGGAGGAGAAGGCCACGCTTTGAGACACAACAACCCAGGCCTTGCATGCAGACAAGAAGCGTGCGGATAGCAATTTGCTTTTTGTCGGCATGCAGTCATAAATGTAATACAGATGAGAGGTTCCAGGAAAAGGGACCGGTAACGCTAACCCAGCAGCAGCACACGTGATGGAACAGGAGGAGGGCGGCGCAGGAGGAGAAGGCCACGCTTTGAGACACAACAACCCAGGCCTTGCATGCGGACAAGAAGCGTGCGGATAGCAATTTGCTTTTTGTCGGCATGCAGTCATAAATGTAATACAGATGAGAGGTTCCAGGAAAAGGGACCGGTAACGCTAACCCAGCAGCAGCACACGTGATGGAACAGGAGGAGGGCGGCGCAGGAGGAGAAGGCCACGCTTTGAGACACAACAACCCAGGCCTTGCATGGGCAGTAAACACAATGCTATACAGTGGAGGCTGAGCAGTGTACTACTATTCCCAGCAGCGACACAGAGCTAAATGCTATACAGTGGTGGGTGAGCGGTGTACTACTGTTCCCAGCAGAGACACAGAGTGGAAGTAAACACAATGCTATATAGTGTGGGTGAGCGGTGTACTACTGTTCCCAGCAGCGACACGACTGGGGGGACCCTGGCTAGCCTGGCTGGAGAGAGAACTACCCTGCCTGCCTACCCAAAGCTAAACCCACAGACAAATGGCGGAGAAATGACGTGGATCGGGTATTTATTTACCCGAACCACATGACCCGTTCGGCCAATCAGAACGCGTTCGGGTCCGAACCACGTGACACGTTCGGCCAATCACAGCGCTAGCCGAACGTTCGGGGAACGTTCGGCCATGCGCTCTTAGTTCGGCCATATGGCCGAACAGTTTGGCCGAACACCATCAGGTGTTCAGCCGAACTCGAACATCACCCGAACAGGGTGATGTTCTGCAGAACCCGAACAGTGGCAAACACTGTTCGCTCAACACTATCCAAAGGTGTGGGATGCATGCTGGAACTCCATTCCCCTTGATGGTCACCCCAGTGTGTTCAGCTGTGCAGCATGACTGCACTGCAGCACTTAATCTGTGCCCCCAATAATTTGGTATCCAGGGCACATGCCATGCTCTATCACACCCTTGATATGCTTCTAGACTTTCAGCAGTTCAACCAGATTTACTGCTCTCAGACATGCAAGTGCCTAATTAAAAATATATGGAAAGACACACAATGGAGAGGCACCCAAGTATGTAAAATATTTAGAAAATTAAAAACAAAAATGAGGTGGCTTAACTCATTCACGACACCACTTATGGTACAGTAAGAAAATAGTTTATGTAGCACGTTTCTTAAAATCCAACTTACTTCATCAGGCCAATAACTGTGTCGGGTGAATATAATCATCTAGCATCGGGCGCCTTATTAGAGTTCATATGTCCAAAAAGTGGTATCGGGAATGAGATAAGCCACCTTTTTTATACACTTGGGCGCCTCTCCATCGTGTGTCTTTCGATATACAACCCCCTTCAGAGGGGTGTCCTCCTCGGGCCCCAGGGCTCCAGGCCTTTTTCTGCAGAGAGCGACCTATACAGACGGTGACCTGTTCCCATTTGGAGGTGGTTATCCTCCACAAGCGCAATTAATGGTTGCTTGTCTTGCAACCCAATCTTGTGAGTACCACATATCCTATTAACTTGATCTCTATACCCTCTGAATATAGTACTCCCTGTGTTTTTTCTTTAAGGTTCGCCTTATCCACCCCAATGTTTAATATATATATTTTTCATTATGTCTCTCTCCTTTCTAGTCTGAAGTCGTTTACTAGCATTTTCTTAGAGCACTAAGCAGCGTGATTCATCAAGTTACTCCTGTATAAACAGCATGCTAGGGAAACTACTAAAACACAAAGTATAGCTTTGTTTTACAAGGAGATTGAAGGTTTTCCCTGGTAGCAGGGCAGCAAGGAGTGCATCACCTTACAATTTGTTGTAAGGTGATGTCAAAAGGCATCACATAGGCTCTAGTTATGTAAACTACCTTAAAACACTTTTCACAGCTGATAAAATAATAGCCTTATTGACAGAGACCAGAGCCCAGTGTAGACATAAAGCTATGTTCATAGTGGGGCATTGTGTTGCTTTGGAAAAAATAATTGCATTGCCAACGTGATGCAATTATACTGCAATGGCATGTTCACATTGGCACGATAGCAGTGCGGTGCAATCCCTTGGCATAATGTTGTGCATTCAGTGCAGTACCTCAAAATGTGCATGTTATCAGTTGCAGAGCAGCATACTTTGCATGTGAGGAATGCAGTTGGTCTGCATAATACCAAAGTAACTTTTTATTTAAGTTTATTACTTCCATGATACTATATAGCAATCTCAGTCTCTGCCATTCCCTCCTTCCTTTGCCCTTGATATTTCCCAGCATCAGGGTCTTCTTCAATGAGTCCTGCCTTCTCATTGTGTGTCCAAAGTATTTTCTCTTCATCTTCAGTGTTGCTGCTTCCAATGAACAGCCAGGGTTAAATTCTTTAAGGATTGACTGATTGGATCTTCTTGCATTCCAAGGGACTATCAAAAGTCTTTTCCTGCACCACAATTTTATGGCATTGATTCTTTGGCTCTCGGCCTTCCTTATGGTCCAACTCTAACAACCATACATTACTAATGGATAAACCATACAATACAATACAATAAAAAATTTTCCCCTAGAGCTCAAAGCACATAGATATGTCTCAGATCAATACATGATTGCAGGCTGGACTGCATCACAGAGGTAATAGGTGTTCGTAAACAGGTGGCTTTTCAGTTTGGACTTAAATGCTTCAAGGGATGGAGATGTCCTGATTGGGTGTGGCAGGGAGTTTAAGAGTATGGGGGAAGCATGTCTCCAAACATTTTGAAGTGGAGCATATCCAAGGCATTAGATCCTTTTGATCTAAGATTGTGGGAGGTGTGATGCAGCTGCAACAAATCCTTCAGGTATCCAGGGCCTAGATTGTACAAGGTTTTGAAAGTCAATAAGCCAATCTTAAATAGAATTCTCAATTTTATGGGTAGCGTAGAGTGAGCAAATGATCTGTGTTTTGTAGCAATGGCAGGGTTGGCTTGTTAACAGCCTTATAGTAGCATTCTGTATTAATTGCAGGCAGTTCAGGTCTTTCTTTGGAAGGCCTGTATAGAGAACATTACAGTAGACCAACTGTGATGTAATGAAGGCATGAACTATGGTTGAAAGATCTGCTGGAGGTATGAGGTGCTTAATTTTTGCAATGTTACTTAGGTGAAAGAAGGATTGTTTCACAACAGCTGAGAATTCATTCCTGAAGCTTAATTCCCCATCATTCGGTATACCCTGGCTGCGTAAAAAGGCTGAGCTGTTCAGGTCTGAATTCCTATCCTTAGTGGTGCCGGCTGACACTGGGGCTGCTTTGCTGTTAGGTGCTGAACTCCGATAACAAGAAAATCAGTTTTGTCAGCATTTTGTTATCATTCATCTACTCTTGAAGCTCAGCTAAGCACGTGTTTATTTGTGGAGTAGGCATATGAAGAATAATAATAAGTCAACATTTTGGGTCCACACAGGGTCCCTTTAGAAAGGCTTTAGCTGCCTGCCAAATGCACATCATATCTGTGAGTGGAAAGAGGAGCAGAGACTCCATACTGCAATGTATGCTGAGCTGAGCTGAGGATCTGCTTGTCGGGAGCCTCGCGCAGGTGCAGAATCATTTTCCCCTAAGGCTCCGGTTTAAATAGTTGAGCCTGATCGGGTCTACTCTACTGCCCAGGGCATGGCTATTTCCTCTGAAGTTTTTGAACTTTAGGGATTGGGATGGCCGAGAAGAATGGAGGACCCCCTCATTGGGCATCAGAGGTTTCCCCCTCCCAAGGTAAGTATCTAAATTTTTTTCATTCAACAAAATTACGGGTGTCCTTTAATATTTGTTTCTTATAAATATTACAGTGATGAATTTTGTTATGGATGGTTGGAATGTTGTACTCAAGCAGTACAATCAGATTAAGCCAGATGCAAGTTTTTATTTATTAAGCCCCGCTTCCTTCTGATATGAAGTCCTTTACTAGCATTTTCTCACCAAGAAAGAACTACCTTAGGTAGTGTGATTCATGAAGTCACTCCTGAACAAACACTGGGCTAAGGAGAACGGCAAAGTATAGCTTTGTTTTACAAGGATTCGGCAGCGGCATACATTATCACATTGCAGGTTCTGCCCAGAAATGAGGCACAGCTTACATTAAAAACATGTCATTTACTCCAAGTTAAAACAGTAACTACTTACGGGAATAAAAACCAGGGCTGTGGAGTTGGAGTTGGAGTCGGAGTAGAGGAGTCGGAGTAATTTTGGGCACCCGGAGTCGGAGTTGGAGTCGTTTATTTCATAAACTGAGGAGTCGGGAGTCGGAGTTGTATGATTTTGTACAAAATCCACAGCCCTGTTAAGTATTAGACTAAGGAGTCGGAGTCGAGGAGTCGGAGCCATTTTGGGTACCCGGAGTCGGAGTCGTGGTTTCATAAACTGAGGAGTCGGAGTCGGAAGATCTTTTGTACCGACTCCACAGCCCTGATAAAAACAAAACATTTCTATTAGCATGGAACTATATACTGTACTTTACTCACAGTGAGCCAAAATGTTCAACAGAAATATAGCTCTATACCATCACAGTATAACTAAACTCTACATATAAATGCAGGTTACTTATATACCATGTTGTGTTTATTAAAGTGGAATGAAACCCAGCATTTCTTCTTTTATTTACAGTATATAATATACTAGCACATTTCTTTTTAGTAAAACAACATTTAAAGGGTTAAATCACAGGACTGACTTTTTCCCCTGCAGGGGCAGCCGCATCCAAACTGGTGATAATCTTATTTTGTGTATACATTCTTCACTTGATACAATTAAGTAAACAGTCTCTGACTGCGCAGAAGCTTCTGCTAATAGCCCTGAACTTAAACACTGCTCAGAAACCATTACTGGGGGCATTCACATTAGAAATACAACAGTTACTTTAGTAACTTTGGGAACTTATAATTTCTAAATGAATAATAATACTTGTGCACAAAAGCAAATATGATAATTGTATGGGTTATAAAAAGTAGGAAAACACATTTTTGTTGAATATTTTGTCAGAGTTTAAAACCACTTAAAGGGAACCAGAGAGGAACGTTAAGAAAAAATAGAACAAGCTTTTATACATACCTGGGGCTTCTTCCAGCCCCATAAGCCTGGATCGCTCCCACGCCGCCATCCTCCGCTTCCTGTATCGGCGGGTCCCGGGTCCCGTCACTTCCGGCAGACGCGGCCAATTGTCCGCATCACAGGGGCTCCCTCCATACCCGTACGCATGAGGCTGCGCAGTATGCAGCCTCATGCGTACGTAGATGGAGGGAGCCTCGCGGCAATGACGGGACCCGGTACCGGCGGATCCAGGCAGCAGAGGACGGCGGCGTGGGAGCGATCCGTGCGTATGGGGCTGGAGGAAGCCCCAGGTATGTATAAAAGCTTCCCCCCAACGTCTCTGGTTCCCTTTAAGCCTCTTCAAACAGGTCAGCAAGTTAATTATAATTTACATCTATAGGACTCGTACTCAATTCAGTTTTCTCCGGGGAGATATTTTCACCCCTTAGCAATAAAATAACTTTAAATAGAAACTGTAGTGAAAATAACATAATGAATAAAATTACTTTTTTTTTTTACAATATTAATTTATAAATTATTTAGTCAGTATTTGCCCATTGCCTACAGTGCCTTATAGTAAATCGGCCCTGACAGTTACCATTGCTGCATACCATGACCCTTTTTAAATTCACATTTTCTTTTTCTGGACCTACCTGGTCAGGCAACACGTATAGGCCTGGTTACTTCCACTGGGGGTACCTTTTGACCTGTTACCTATACTGGGGGCACCTATTTTGGGGGAACTGTTGCCAGATTAACTATTTTTGGGGAACAGCTGCCAGATTAAGTGTATTTTTGGGGAACCGCTGCCAGATTGTGAATGTTGGGGGAACCGCTGCTTCCAGATTATGTGTATTTTGGGGGAACCACTGCTGCAAGATTACATGTATTTTGGGTGATCCGCTGCCAGATTACGCATATTTTGGGGAACTCCTGCCAAATTATGTGTATTTGGGGGAACGGCTGCTGCCAGATTACATCTATTTAGGGGGAACGACTGCCATATTATCTGTATTTTGGAGGAACCACTGCCATATTGCATGGATTTTTGGTAAAATGCTGTCAGATTACATGTATTTTGGGGGAAACACTATGGCAGAGTTCAAACTTCCCCGGCAGACCTTTTACACTACTGCTAAGGTCATGTATATTTTGCCCCACACATGACCATGCCCACATTCTGTTGCATGACCACACCCATTTTTTGGTGCGGCGCAGGGTTTTCTGTCAGTTGGCTGTAAATTATTATATCTTAGTCTGTAAAAAATAACATGGAATGTGGCCCAACACTGGTATGGGGCCCCATAATCTCCTATTGCCCGGGGGCCCCATGAGTTGTCAGTGCACCCCTGGCTGAAAGCTTTGCCTCTTTGAGGAAGTAAAGCCCTGCGAGCCCGGGCTGCAGGGCTAATCCTCAGTCATAAATCATCTGCTGTGGGGATGTGGCGATTTCACTTAGGCATTCATGCTGAACAGGATTATATGACAAAAGCAGGGGAAAAAAAGAGACTTCAGAGTCTCTTTAAGTAGGTGGGCACTGCCCACTATAGGTGATGGTGTTAAAAAATCTTCATGTATTGCTCAAAGGTCTAATGTGATTATTCCTGCAAGTGCAACTGTTCCTCTTAAAGGATACCACAACTGACATGTGGCATAATGAGATAGACATGGGTATGTACAGTGCCTAGCACACAAATAACTATGCTGTGTTCCTTTTTTTCTTTCTCTGCCTGAAAGAGGTAAATATCAGTTATGTAAGTGGCTGACTCAGTCCTGACTCAGACAGGAAGTGACTACAGTGTGACCTTCACTGATAAGAAATTCCAACTATAAAACACTTTCCTAGCAGAAAATGGCTTCTGAGAGCAAGAAAGAGATAAAAAAGGGGGAATTTCTTATCAGTGAGGGTCACACTGTAGTCACTTCCTGTCTGAGTCAGGACTGAGTCAGCCACTTACATACCTGATATTTACCTCTTTCAGGCAGAGAAAGAAAAAAAGGAACACAGCATAGTTATTTGTGTGCTAGGCACTGTACATACCCATGTCTATCTCATTATGCCACATGTCAGTTGTGGTATCCTTTAACAACACTATTGTCACTGAGAAACCAATGCAAATAAGGGTTTCAAAAGTCTCTAAGTTAGAGAGAACTCGTAGGAAAATGAAATGTTTATGTTTCTATTGTGGTGATTCAGAACACATGGTCAAATCATGTCCCAAAAAACCTAAGAGTTGGGGAAACTACCATGCTTAGCTGAGGTGGAGAGAACTCAGCTAAGTACGCAAGGGATCTCTACAGAAAATCATTTTGTCTTGTGTGCTCCTCCTTCACCCTTTAAAAGGAATGGAGGACAAGTTAATGAAGTTGGTTTAGCGCAGAAGTCCCCAACCTGGGGTCCGCGGCCCCCAGGTGGTCCGCAGGACATTTCATGGGGGGTCGCAGCTTCAGCCTCACTTCTAAGCCTCACTGACGTCACTGACCATGTTTACACCGCGCTGGGACAGCCGCAGCAGCGGTCGGGCGCATCATCGCTCTCCAGCCCCGCTCCCTCAATCCGTGCGGCCAATCACCCCCTTCCTCATGCAGCGGTGGCGACGATCCTGCATCAGTGGGGCCATGCTGTGTATTTCGGAGGCCTTATGCCACGCCCCCTTCGTCAAGCGCGTATATCGGAGGTGCCATTGACCCGCCGGCCAATCATCAGTCCCCCTCCTAAAAGTGCCAACCTCCAATGCCACCCCCTCTATTATACTAGCCAATGAATGGCTACATTTATTGCATCACTGCGACAACTGTTGTGTCACAGTGTAGTCAGAGCAGCGTCTGGGCGCCATTAGAGAGAGGAGGGTGACGCTGAGAGCCTGCACTTAGAGCTTACAGCGAGAGCCTGCACTGAGAGCCTGACAGCGAGAGGCTGACAACAAGTATGTAACATCCTCACACACTAATATATATATATATATATATATATATATATATATATATATATATACATATATATATATATATATATATATATATATATATATATATGCATATGTGGTAACTGAACTTGCTACACTGGGCTAACTGTACTTGCTATACTGGGCTAACTGTACTTGCGATACTGTGGTTACTGTACTTGCTATACTGGGCTAACTGTACTTGCGATACTGTGGTTACTGTACTTGCTAAACTGGGCTAACTGTACTTGCGATACTGTGGTTACTGTACTTGCTATACTGGGCTAACTGTACTTGCGATACTGTGGTTACTGTACTTGCTATACTGGGCTAACTATACTTGCTATACTGGGCTAACTGCACCTGCTATACTGTGGTAACTATACTTGCTATACTGGGCTAACTGCCGCCGCCACTAGCCACGCCCCTCCAACCCCCCTGGCCCCGGAGAAAATTTTGGTCGGTATAGTGGGCCCCAGGCTCAAAAAAGGTTGGGGACCGCTGGTTTAGCCTGTTCGGAGTCCACTCCTAGGAGGAGGGGTACTGTAAGGTCTCAGCAGGCCGCCGCCGACGGCCCTGTTGCTGACTCACACTTTGTTGCCGTCCCTGCCACTGACTCATAGGTGTGCAGGGCGGCAGGCGGAAGACGCGTCTCAGTGTGCGCTCCATCTACGCAACATTAGTCACGTGTTTTCCTGCGTGTCAGCTGATCAGCTAACACGCTGAGTTCTGTTTGGGCAGTCCATGTATTTGTATCTGGTGAGTGCCCTCAGTCTTCGCCCGTGATAGCCTATGCTGGGATTGTAGCTGAGATTGCGCTCACACCAAGTGCCTTGTCTTGCTGCAGATCCTGTCTGTCTTTTGACCAAGCTTCTTGCAGATCTGATACCTTGTTGCCGACCCGGATCGAACCTGACTACTCTTCTTCTGAACATCTGTTATCGACCCGGCTTGTACCTGACCTTGCATCTAGTGGATTCCCTGATGCCAAACCTCGGATTGTTTAAGGACCTTGCATGAACGCTGCCTGCCCTGATCCCGGCCTGTCTGACCTTGCATCTATGTTGTGATTATACCTTCGTCTGTATTGCCTCATTCCATAGACCTCAGGTGACTATTCAGTTATACTGTATCTGCAATTCCTTGCTGTTTTTGGTGAATGTTATATGTCAGTTTGTATGCTACATCTACCTGCAGGGATGTATAGTTTTGTTTGTTAGGCAGGAGTGTACGCAGGTGTTAGGGCTGGGTTATAGGTCAGTCATATGACCACACAGTCTGACCTATAGCAATTAGCCAGACAAGCCTGACAGAGTGCCTCAGCAACATGCGCATCATGCCTGCCCCTGTGCTGCACTGCCATGCCTGCCCACATGCCTCCCCATCATTTAGACCTCAGATCAGATTAATTCTGTTATCTGTAGAATATGTCTACTTAATTTATTTGCAGTCAGGTCCATAAATATTGGGACATCAACACAATTCTAACATTTTTGGCTCTATACACAACCACAATGGACTTGAAATGAAACGAACACAATGGCCTCATTTCTGGTAGCTATGTGATGTAAATATTTTTTGTAGGTAAAATACCTCATGAGGTATTTACCTCTTTATATAGCAATTCTGAAAGATTTTTCTCCATTTCCGAACATGAGGTAATACATGAGGTAAAACATGAGGTAAATGCATAAAGTGAGGTAAAACATGAGGTATTTGAGCGGTAAGCATGCAGTAAATAAATAATAGTAGTCTTCAATTGTCTTCCATAAGTTTGGAAGATTTTTTTTTTTTTAGGGAGGTAGGTGTATTTGATTATGTAGCAACCTATGAAAAGTATAATTATAGACATCCTTTATAAAAAAATAAAATAAAAAAAATCAGTAAATATTTGGAGTTTTATTTCCACGATTCTTTTCTATTACACAACCTGAATAGAAACGACACTAAAACAGCAATAGGAACTCCACTAAAAACTGCAAAATGCATGCAAATTGACTTTACCTCCAGGTACAGGCAGGTCTTAAACTGATCGGTAAATTATGTGCTAACATAATTTCCATGAGAATAGCTATTTTTGCTAAATTACCTCATGAATTACCTCATAATTTACCTCATGAGGTAAAACATGAATAAAACCTACCAGAATTGCTAAATGTCATTACCTCATGAGGTTAATTACCTCACATGAGGTAATTTGTTTGATAACCCTACCAGAATTGATGCCATTTTTGTGTTTTAACTGCAGACTGTCAGTTTTAATTTGAAAGTATTTATATCTCAATCAGGTGAACGGTGTAGGAATTTCAACAGTTTGCATATGTGCCTCCCACTTGTTAAGGGACCAAAAGTAATGGGACAGAATAATAATAAATAATGATAATCATAAATCAAACTTTCATTTTTTAAAACTTGGTAGAAAAACCTTTGCAGTCAATTACAGCCTGAAGTCTAGAACACATAGATATCACCAGACGCTGGGTTTCATCCCTGGTGATGCTCTGCCAGGCCTCTACTGCAACTGTCTTCTCTGCAACCGTTTTCTCTTCAGTTTTGTCTTCAGCAAGTGAAATGCTCAATCGGATTCAGGTCAGGTGATTGACTTGGTCATTGCGTAACATTCCACTTCTTTTTCTTCAAAAACTCTTTGGTTGCTTTCGCAGTAGGCTGTGGATCATTGTCCATCTGCACTGTGAAGCGCCATCCAATGAGTTCTGAAGCATTTGGTTGAATATAAGCAGATAATATTCCCCCGAAACACTTCTGAATTCATCCTGTTGCTTTTTGTATTCAGTCACATCATCGATAAATACAAGAGAACCGGTATCATTGGCAGTCATACATGCCAATGCCATGGCACTACCACCACCATGCTTCAGTGATGAAGTGGTATGCTTAGGATCATGAGCAGTTCCTTTTCTTCTCCATAGTCTTCTCTTCCCATCACTCTGATACAAGTTGATCTTGGTCTTATCTGTCCATAGGATGTTGTTCCAGAACTGTGAAGGCTTTTTAGATGTCATTTGGCAAACTCTAATCTGGCCTTCCTGTTTTTGAGGCTCACCAATGGTCGTTTTGCGTTTTTAAGTGTGAATAGGCCCTTATGTTTTTTCCCCCACAGGTTTGCTTTAAAAATGGGACCTGTTCTTGAAGAGGTGAGTTTTGAGGGCTTGTTTGGTGCAAGCCCTAAAAACTGACCTGGAAGCTGTTTAGCCCCCCCATGCCAAACCTTAACATCCCCCGGCTTACTTGAACCTCCCCCCACGGCTAACCTTAAAACCCCCAGGCCTAACCTTTACTAGTACCCACCTGAATGTCTTATCTTTACCTACCCTGCCCTCCCCCACCGTGAGTCAGCCGCAAAAATAAAAATATTTTCGGCTCTGCCATAGGCCCTTTATACATAGCGGCAATAGTGTAAAATTTGCAGTGCAAAATACGGCTACAAATAGCATGTGTGACTGTATTTTGCATTTATTTCACACTATTGCCACTATTTATAAAAGTGCATATGGCGGAGCCGAAATTTCTGCCGCTAATGGGTACCCAAACTTCCTGCTTTCCATTCAGTCACCGTTCATTTTCTGTCTAAAGGTGGCCATACATCAGGCGACTTGGCAGCCAATCGACCATCCAATTAGATTATTATAAACATATTGGATGAAGATCTTTGCAGCCAAGTACATGTCCGACCAACAAATCGACCGATTTCAGGACAGAAATTGTTCACTTTGTCTATCGCGCATGCTGCAAGGTGTCGGGCTGAAGTTGCTTGGTCGGGTAAGCGGCACTGCATCGGCGATTTCCGGAACGAACGACAAGATGACGAAACCCGCGCCGCATTGTATAAATGTGCCCCCCATTTGCATTTATACATTACCTGTCCTGTTGCAGCCTCCGAGCGATGTCCCGTAACCTCCAGACGGCTATCTGTACACGCTACTGGCACCTAGCATCTGACGTCAGACGCTATGTGCCAACGCCAGACTCTATGCGCCAGTAACGTGTACGGAGAGCCACCCGGAGGTTACGGACACTGCACGGAAACTGCAACAGGACAGGTAACGTATACACAGGGGGGCACATTTATACATTACGGCGGTAGCGGTGGTGCAGACGCTGCGGGCTCAGCCATTCTATGAAGATTTCATGCTGAAATCACACAGGAATCAGCCTGTAGTATATGGGCAGAATCGACAAGAGACAAATGTATCTTTTATCAGATTTGATTAGAGATAAATTTGTCTCTTTGTCGATTCTGCCCATAATCGTCAGGTGTATGGCTACCTTAAAGAGAAACTCCAACCTAGAATTGAACTTTATCCCAATCAGTAGCTGATACCCCCTTTTACATGAGAAATATAATGATTTTCACAAACAGACCATCAGGGGGCGCTGTATGACTGATTTTGTGCTGAAACCCCTCCCACAAGAAGCTCTGAGTACCATGGTACTCTGGGCAAACTGCCACAATGTAACAATGTTCACAGACAGGAATTAGCTGTTTACAGCTGTCTCTAACAGCCAAAACAGCTAGGAGCAGCTACATAACCTGCCCACAGTAAAAATGTCACCATGTAATAAATGTCAGATTGTAAATCGGGGAGAGGAAAGATTTTACAATGAGCAAACACTGACTAAATCATTTATACATAATTATGGTAAAAAATGAAGCACTTTTTTTACTACATTATTTTCACTGGAGTTCCTCTTTAACCACTTGAGGACCCACCCTTTACCCCCCCTTAACGACCAGCGCTGTTGTAGCTGATCTGTGCTGGGTGAGCTCTGCAGCCCCCAGCACAGATCAGCGTGCAGGCAGAGCGACCAGATCGCCCTCCTTTTTTCCCCACTAGGGGGATGATGTGCTGGGGGGGTCTGATCGCTCCTGCCTGCGGGTGTTGCAGGGGGGGGCACCTCAAAGCCCCCCTCCGCGGCGAAATCCTCCCCCTCCCTCTCCTACCTGGCCCCCCCTGGTAAGCCGGGCTGCACAGGACGCTATCCGTCCTGTGCAGCCAGTGACAGGCTGTCTCCGGTCACATGGCGGCGATCCCCGGCCGCTGATTGGCCGGGGATCGCCGATCTGCCTTACGGCGCTGCTGCGCAGCAGCGCCGTACAAATGTAAACAAAGCGGATTATTTCCGCTTGTGTTTACATTTAGCCTGCGAGCCGCCATCGGCGGCCCGCAGGCTATTCACGGAGCCCCCCGCCGTGAATTGACAGGAAGCAGCCGCTCGCACGAGCGGCTGCTTCCTGATTAATCAGCCTGCAGCTGGCGACGCAATACTGCGTCGCTGGTCCTGCAGCTGCCACTTTGCCGACGCGCGTTATGAGTGCGCGGTCGGCAAGTGGTTAAGGAAATATTGTTAGCTGCTGACTGAACCTTTATGTCAAAAACTGACATGCGGTGCAGTTACATTGCTGTGAATGGATGCTGCATGTAGCTATTTGCCAGTTCCCAAACCTGCAGTTACCTGCAAATGCCTGGAGGTGCCACGAGAGCAGCTGACCAACAGTAAATTCTCAGTTGTTATTCGTCCATGTGAACCAGCTCTTCATGCGGAACTACAGTCAAAACTTTCCCAGTTGAAAAAAAATTGGATGAATGATTCAAAAGGGGCCCATACACCGATTTCTGACTGATTGCAAATCGATTGACCAATCGACCGATTTGTGCCCGATTTCGATCGATTTCAATCGATCTGGCAGGCTGGAAAATCTAGGTTGATCTGTTGAGATTGCTTATCATTTTGCATTGGCACTAATGGAAATCTGATGGCAAAAAAATGCCATCAGATCGATTTTCAATAGATTTCAAACTGAAATCTATTGGAAATCTGTTCCTAGTAAAAAATGTTCCTAAACACATCAGATATATCAGAAATCTATCTGATGAGCTATCTGCTGCTAATCTAACGAGTGTATGGCCACCTTTAGGAACAGACTGTCAGCCTATTCATCAGCCTAATTTATTTGGGTGTGTGCACATAGATAGCTTTCTAATTCAGATAACAAATTATTTAGCCTCTGAATGAAAAGGTAATTAACCTTTTAGGGCTGGGAAAACTGCAAGTCATTATCAGTCACATATGGAAGATTGTTGTTAAAATGCTTGATATATATCAGTCATATATGGGCTGTACATAAATAGCCTTTAACATGATGACTGAATAGCTTTGTATACTTTATCCTGGTAAGCATAACCTGTATTGTGTTTATTCTGATTATACATGTGATTATATTTATTGTGATTTATTATATGTAGTGGTTGGATAATGTCCACCAGACCAGGGTTTGAATCCTGGCTAGGGTCAGTATCTATTCAGTAAGGAGTTCAAGGCAAGACTCCCTAACACTGCAGGGTGGCCTCCTGAGCACATCCCAGTGGCTGCAGCTCTTGAGCGCTTGAGTTTGACAGGAGAAAAGCGCTATACAAATGTTTGGATTATTATTACAAATACATGATAATTAGTGGGGTAAGGAAATAGAACATGCAAATGGGTAATAAGGCATTTATAGCTAAAAAAGTAGAAATACACACAGAATAAATAAAGGAGAAAAACAGAAAAAAATCCTGTTGCGGTTGATATATAAAATGGTATTTACACTATATATAATCCATGGAGAAGCACGGGATCATTTTGTTTTCAGCTGATAGATTTGCAAGTCTCTGGTTTGCTGTGATGACTTCCAACTTCAACATACAAGTTACAATACATTACATTACCATACATAACATACATTACAATCACCTTATCAAATCTCTTTTCTGATTTATATAAATTTTGCCTGCTACTGTTGAGTTGGTTGGTTGTCAGATGTGGAAAGCTTACAAAACCGGATTTACCATAAGGCACTGTAGGCACATGTCTACAGGCGCCTGATGATGGAAAGGGGGCGTACTCCCCTCCTCAAGTGCCTCCCTCCCGCCTTGCCAATGCAAGGTCCAGAGCGAAGTGTACATGAGAGGCTACTCAACAGGGTCTCAGCATTACACTGACCAGATCTCCCTTCAGTCTGGGGCATCTCTAGCTCCCTAATACTTGGGGCACCACTATCTACTTAATACTGAAGATACCTCTGGCTACCTAAGCTGGACCAGCCATGCAAACTTTTGGTGTGGTTTGTTGAGTAGGTTCATGGAGGGTGAAATCTAGCGTGCCTAGAAATCTGTGCCTATAGGATCCTGTGATGTAAATCCGGGCCTGGAAGCTTCATCTACAGAGCCTGGTGTTGTATTCTCCAATAAGGATATAAACTGTCAAAATGAATGACTGCTGCATTCATCTACCTATTCACCTTATTTGATTTACTCAGAGTATACTACAAAGTATACTTAACCAGATTAGCCATCCAAAGTATAGGTAGACTCCCCCCCCCCCCCCCCCGAAATATAGGTGCCCAGATTAGCCTCCTTTTTAAAGTATAGGTAGCCAGATTAGCCCCCCTGAAGTTTACATAGTCCCCCCATATGCAGAGTATCATAAGCAGAGCACTGGATGGAATTACATACCTCTGGGTCACCTAGCATCCTCCTATAGCCACTGCATTAGCCCTTCACCCCTTCATTAAGGCTAGTGGAAACCATCATGGAGGAAACCACTGACAAATTGATTCCCTCCTGCTTAGACTTCTCTCTCGTTGTGTTTAGGGAAAGGCCCCCAAGGCCTGGGCCTTGGGTGGCAGCCAGGGTCGGATTTACCATAAGGCACTTTAGGCACGTGCCTACAGGTGCCTGATGACAGAAAAGTGTCTTAATCTTCTCCCTCGAGTGTCTTCCTCCCTCCTTCCCTATGCAATTTAATACTAAGGGTACCTCTTGCTACCTAATACTAAGGGGCACCTGTATCTACCTGTGACATGCAAAGTAAATAAGGGAGGAATGACAGTTGGAACAGCCAGCACACTTGTGGTGCGGTTCGGCGGGGATTTGTAGGCTCAGGGAAGGCAAAGTCTAGGGTACCAAGACATCTGTGCCTACAGGCTCCTGTGACGTAAATCCGGGTTTGGTGGCAGCTGTATGGAAGAAGAGACTGCAAATGGAATATAGAGGTTGAAAATAAGTAGCAGCACTTGGGAGATAGGTAGCTGCTGCTTAATCTCCCTAGCGTTCTGGACAAGCGAGGCTCGTCCAGAGACACCGGAGGCCACCACTCAGGACCTGCTGGGCCGATTTTAATAATTTTTTTTAAAAACCCTTTGCTTGCTGCGTGTCCTACCCGATCACTGCCGATCCGCCGCTACCTGACGCAAAAGAGGCCCCCCCCCCGCAGACCCCGTGCGCGGCCTGGCCAATCACCACCAGGCTGCGCTTTGGGGTGGATCGGGAGTCCCTGTGATGTCACGACGTCGATGACGTCGCTCCGCTCGTCGCCATGACGATGGGGGAAGCCATCAAGGAAATCCCGTTCAGAACGGGATTTCCTGACGGGCATAGGCGCCGGCGGCGATCAGAGGGGTGGGAGGGATACGGCAGGGAGGAGGGTATCATGTAGCTAGCGCTAGGCTAGCTACATGATTTAAAAAAAAAAATAGGTATTAAAAACTATGCGCAGCCGTGCGGCTGCACATAATCGAAACGCCCAGCAGGTAATGGACCTGTATTGAACTGAAGGAGTCTTCTATACATAAATGTTGGACATAGAAGAGGGGACTGCGCAAGATATGGGGGGGGGGGGGGGGGGGTGCACATAGAAGGGAAGCTGCTAGATGGTTGGCCTAGGGGTGGATAACGTATAAATCCAGCCTTGCTAGTGTCTGTCCATGAGAATTAGGTTTTAATATTCTGTATCCTGTGTGACTGTTATATATACTGTACACTACTGGAGGAGGGGTGTTGGGGGATGTGCACATTTTTCTTTAGGCCCATGGCTTGGAAACTACACCACGGACTCCGCTTCTATTGTGAATCCATCAAGTTGAGCCAGAAACAAAGTACAACACCAGCCTGGCCTGCTCCCTCACATATTCCTGTTCAGGGCCGGCCCTAGGTTTCACAGCGCCCTGAGCGAAACCTGATTTTGGTGCCCCCCTCCTCCTTTATCCTCTTTGCAGGTGTACACACACACAGACCCATGTGCAATTCACCTTTTCTCCTGAGTTACCTTTTTGAAATCATGATACATCACACCAAACGCTCAAATCTCTGTGATACATCAAATATGTATAATAGAAAAATACTAATAATCACTAAATGGGTGGAAAGAGTGCATTATCCTAAATACACTAAAAATGAAGGCTAGAAACTTTCAGGAATATTAATAAAAACAGTGGGACAGTTATCCCCCCCCCCCCTCCCCAATTTGGAATGATAGCACATCACCAACAATTTCCATCACGTGTTATCCCCCCCCCCCCCCCAACAACAAAAAATGCCCTCAGACTCAGTATAGGTAGGTAGCCAGGTATAAGTGCCCCCAGTATAGGATCTCATGTGTAGGTGCTCTCAATATAGGTAGCCAAGCATAGGTGCCCTCAGTATAGGAAGTCAGGTATAGGTCTCCCCTCATAGGTAACCAGGCGTCAGTGCCTCCATTATAGGTAGCCAGGTGTTGGTGCCCTTAGTATATGTAGACAGGAGTAGGTGCCCTCCCTCAGTTAGATAGCCATCTCTAGGTGCCCCCTTGGAAGGTGTTGATCCAGAGGAAGGCGAAAAACCCTTACAAGGCATGGTTCAATTAGCCCCAAAAGGGAAAAAATTCCTTCCCGACTCCAGATGGCAATCACATAAAATCCCCATAAAATCCCCGGATAAACACCACTGGACATTACCTAGTAATTATAGCGATGGATGTCTTTCAATGCAGGGAAAGAATCTAAGCCCCCTTTAAATGCAGATATAAAATTTGCCATAACTACTTCCTGTGGCAATGCATTCCACATCTTAATCTTAATCTTCTTAATCACTTTTACTGTAAAGAACCCTTTCCTAAATAAATGGCTAAAACGTTTTTCCTCCATGCGCAGATCATGTCCTCTAGTACTTTGTGAAGGCCTAGGGACGAAAAGCTCATCCGCCAAGCTTTTATCTTGCCCTCTGATGTATTTATAGATGTTACTTAGATCCCCTCTAAGGAGTCTTTTCTCTAGACTAAATAAGCCAAGTTTATCTAACCTTTCTTGGTAAGTGAGACCTTCCATCCCTCATATCAATTTAGTTGCTTGTCTCTGCACCTGCTCTAAAACTGTAATGTGGTGCCCAGAACTGAATTCCATATTCCAGATGTGGCCTTACTAGAGACTTGAACAGGGGCAATATTATGCTAGCATCTCAAGTTTTCATTTCCCTTTTATTGCATCCCAAAATTGTATTAGCTTTAGTTGCAGCGGCTTGGCATTGAATACGATTATTTAACTTGTTGTCGATGAGTTCTCCTAAGTCCTAAGTCCTCCAAGTTTGATGTCCCCAACTGTATCCCATTTATTTTGTATGGTGCTAGACCAGGCATGGGCAAATTTGGCCCTCCAGCTGTAAAGGAACTACAAGTCCCACAATGCATTGCAGGAGTCTTTCAGCCACAGTCATGACTCATAAAGGCAAATGCATTGTGGGACTTGTAGTTCCTTAACAGCTGGAGGGCCAAGTTTGCCCATGCTTGTGCTAGACCATTGGTGTGACCAAAATGCATGACTGTACTGCAGGTTTAACCTGGCGCTTTCCAGGATGTAAGGAAGTCCTCTAATGATAATTTACACTGCAGTACCAATGAAAAGGATTTTTATTATAGTTTGTCCATCACCGTGCCACATCCACAAGCATTTCAAAGGTAATAAAAACTTCTTCCCTTTGTTTGCGACCTACCCTGAGATACAGGAATGAGTCCAGACCAGAGCTCACAATCCTTAGCAGCCATCACATAATGAAATGCCCCACTAACCCTGTGATGAAAGCTAATTAGCAAAACACCTGGCAAAACACATGGCCGCAACTTAACCTCCCTGGCGTTTTGATTACGTGCGGCGCATGCCCGCGGGATGGTTTTTTGACCCCTTTTTTTTCATGTAGCTAGCCTAGCGCTAGCTACATGATTCCCCCCTCCCTGCTCTCTCCCTCCCACCCTTCCGATCGCCGCTGGCGTTAATACCCATCAGGAAATCCCGTTCTGAACGGGATTTCCTGTGGGGCTTCACCCGTCACCATGGCGGCGATCAGACTGACGTCACCGACGTCAGGGGGAGGCCCGATCCACCCCATAGCGCAGCCTGGCGGTGATTGGCCAGGCTGCGCAAGGGGTCTGCGGGGGGGCCCCTCTTTCGCGGCGAGTAGCGGCGGATCGGCGGCGAGCGGCAGCGATCGGGAAAACACGCTGCTAGCAAAGTGCTAGCTGCGTGTTTTAAAAGAATATATATATGGTGAAGACAAGTTGCTGAAATTCAATCAGAACACTTGCCAATGTTTATATACCTAAGGTTAATCAAATTACCTTTATTTCCTCATTCCTCTAAAAGCTACATAAAATAACTGAAGGTTCTTTGATTCTAGGAGGTTATTTTTTATTTAGCTTTCTCTCCAGACCTGGATAGATCTCCCCCTCATGGCCTCTCATCCTCCATTTCACATGATAGAAATTCCAGGCAATTTAGAATATGAGAAAATATCACCTTCTTGACTTATGGAGAATAGTATGTCCTAACTCATAAGAATATACTTTCTTCCCCCCCCCCCATGCCTCTCATTCCAGATTAGATTATTTTTTTTCTCAGGCCCCAGTAGTCAGCATTCTTTCAGACTCTCAGATCCATCCCCTAGCTTGGTCAGACCATCAAGGAGTGTCCATAGACCTTAATTGGCACTATACCCCACACAGACCCCTTTACTGGAGATTGAATGAGTCTCTATTACAAGATATAAGAATTTGATATTTAAGTTATCGGAAGACCTTCAGTCATTTTTTAGGGAAAACATCCCTTCTGTTAATTATCTGGGAATGGCCTGGGTAGATCATAAAGCCTGCGTCAGAGGACTCGTTATAGCTGAGGGAACTAGAAGAAAGCATGCCATTAGTTCTCAACTCCAATCACTTTATAAGAAGCTCTCAGAGGCACAAGACCTTTTTAAAAGCTCTTCCTCAGCCCAACTAGAAAAAAGTCTTCGGTGAACTAGGCAACTATTTTTTGAGATGGGTAATAAGCCCCACACTTTACTGGCCCAGAAACTTAACCCCAAAAATTCTCAAGCTCAAATTTACTCCATGAAAGACTCTCAAGGTACTATCCACTACGACCCCTTCCAAACTGCCAAAATCTTCACTGACTATTATAAAGGGCTATATAACCTCCCAGGCCATCAGGATACCCTCTCTTTCCAGCTCCATATTTCAATTTTTTTAAATAGCCTTTCCCTGCCTAAAATCTCAACTGCCCAATTAACAAGCCTAAACTCACCCTTCTCAATGGAAGAATTTGAGGAAGTCTTTAAACACCTACCTTCCTCTAAGACATTGGGGCGAGTGCTGCTCGGATACCACTTTTCACTATCTGGATCTAATTCGGATCCGGATACCCAGATATCCGATCCAGGTCGGATATCCGAGTTAAAAATTTTCCAATCCGGATCCGAATCGGATATCCGACCTCAGTATCCGGCCGGATTCGGAAATCTGGATAGAAAACCGGAAGTGACTTGAAAATGGCTTAAAATGCTTCCTAAAGTCTCTTCAAATGGCCAAAATCCCTTCCGGAGGTCTCTCTCTCTCTCTCTCTCTCTCTCTCTCTCTCTCTCCCTTCCTCTCTCTAGGCCTGGATGCCTTCAAAAGGGATTTTTGCCATTGAAGGTGATTTTGACTTCTGCTCGGATATCTGAACTAACTATCCGCCCGGATTTCGGATTTCAGATGGGAAATCCGAGTTTGCTCGGATAGTCTGTTTGGATTTTCAAAAATATCCGAATTGCTATTCAATGTTCGGATAGTGGAAAAAAGTTCGGATTATCTGGGTGGTTCGGATATCTGAAATCTTGCTGAGCACCACTGCCCGGGGCCAGATGTTCTATCTTATAAATATTATAAGGTTTTCAAACCTATTTTACTACCCCATTTAATTTCTTTAGCTACCAAACTACTGCTCGGCAACCAGCCACCAGACTCTTTTTTTAAGATCACTAATCACCATGATCCCTAAACAGGGTAAGCAGTAGGGTATTGTACCGTGTTAGCCATCAATAAAAGCAAGAAGTTTTAAATCAGGATGATACCATTTATTGGCTAACTAAAAATGAATAAAAATAAGCAAGCTTTCGGCCTCTCAGCCTTCGTCGGGCTTATATCCTGTTAGTTTGCAGGCTGGTGGTACAGACACCTTATATACATGCAACATCAAAAGGGAAAACAGATATTTTTTTCAAGCATAAATACATGTCATTAAGATGCCTTAATTCAAACAGACCATCTAAATGGGGTTAAAGGTTGTTAGCTAAGATAAGCATCCTTGTTTACACCATGCTCACAGACCTGGTTTAGGATTGACCCAGAAACTTCTTATATTGGTATGAGGCGGATGATATTTAAACTTTCAAAGCCATTCTAGCTGAACTTGTGAACTAAGAATTTACGATACCTCTGGGTCAATCCTAAACCAGTCTATATATAAATAGGGCGACCTTTGGGCTACAGGTGTTCACCAATCTGCAGAAATGTTCTCAAAGACCTCAAGATAATGTGTAAATGGTAACATTTATTGAAGACATAATAGCTAGAAAAATATCTTAAAACCCCATGAGATGGCCATCCCCTCACGCTTGCACCAGCCACACATACAATCAGACATGCTCCTGGCCAGCAGTGGCTGGATGGTGTACTGGTTAAGGGCTCTGCCTCTGACATGGGAGACCTGGGTTCGAATCTCGGCTCTGCCTGTTCAGTAAGCCAGTAATTCAGTAAGGAGTTCATTGGGCAAGACTCCCTAACACTGCTACTGCCTACTGAGTGCGCTCTAGTGGCTGCCTCGCAAGCGCTTTGAGTCCGACAGGAGAAAGGCGCTATACAAATACTGCCATTATTATTATTATTATTATATTAAATGATCCAGCTGAAGCTTATCCCAAATACATGTGTTGGATGGAAGAAGCAAAGCAGTTCAGTCCAGCAGCCGCAACGAAAGCGAACAAGGAAGCAAAGCAGCACATGCAGGGTGCAGGTTAGATGCAGTAGCTGTGATAGGCAAAGGATCATTTTTAGTTAGCCAATAAATGGTATCATCCTGATTTAAAACTTCTTGCTTAAACAGGGTAAGGTTCCCCTGGTCCCCCAGAGCTATAGGCCAATCCCTTTATTACATTCAGACCTAAAAATCATTACAAAAGAGATGGCAAACAGACTCAACCCTATTCTAGTCTCCCTCATTAATAACGACCAAGTCGGATTTATCACAGGTCGCTAGCCTGGAGACAATACAAGAAAGGTGGTCAACCTGGTAGAAATAATGGGGGCCTCTCGAAGGCCTTCACTACTCCTAAGTCTGGATGCCGAGAAGGCCTTTGATAGGCTCTCATGGCCATTTTTGTTCACTGTTCTACACCACCAAGGCTTCTCAGGTCCTTACTTTAACTTAATAAAATCCCTCTATTCTAATCCTACTACCATGGTCATACGCCCATCTGCCCCTCCATCCTTTTTTCCCATTAGGAATAGCACAAGGCAGGGGTGCCCTCTCTCTCCTTTATTATTTGCTCTGATCATCTAACCCCTGGCCTGTGCCATTAGAGAAAATCCTGACATTAAGTGAATCATCCAAGGCAAATGGGAACACAAAATCTCCTTTTTGCCGATGACGTCCTTCTAACCTTGAGGGAACCCCTCACCTCCCTCCCAGTTCTCCATAAACTCCTTCATGAGTTCGAAGAACATTCAGGGTATAAACTTAATCAAGACAAGACTGAGGCCCTCCCTATAAATATTCCTACCCCCCTTCTAAACTCACTCCAGGCATCCTATCATTTTAACTGGTGGACCCACTCCCTGAAATATTTAGGTATCAACCTTACACCTTCTTACTCGTTACAAATCTAACTACCCTCAGCTTATACGCACTATTATACAAGACCTCCGGAAGTGAAAACATTTTTCTATCTCCTGGAACGGTCGACTTTATTCAGTTAAAATGAATGTCCTACCCCGTATACTTTATCTTTTTGAAACCCTCCCGGTGGCTGTCCCATCCTCCCAATTAGCACTCCTCCAAAAATAAATTAATAAATTTATCTGGAATCACCAAAAACCTAGGGTCTCTAAATCGGTCATGATGGCTCTGCGGGACCAGGGGGGCCTAGGTCCCCTAATATCTCCTTATACTATAAAGCCACCCATCTTCGTCAAATTACTGAATGGGCTGACTTCCGGGTTCAAACTAAATGGGCCCTGATTGAAGCGACTCATGTTCTTCTCTACTCTTTAGCTGCTTCCGTATGGTCAAATAATGCTCAACCACCTCCAACCTCTTTAGGCCTCTCCTCCACCAGATTCACGCTACGTAGCTGGAATAGCACTTCCTCAGGTAAAAACCTATGATCCCTTCGTAGATTGCAATCAATCCTCAGCAATCCTAAATTCAAACCAGGTTTAAATCATCACTTTATGTCTAGATGGTACTCCAATGGTTTTTTAGGCTACAGGACTGGCTCCAACCATCTTCTACAGCAGGGGTCAGGAAACTTTTTTGGCTGAGAGAGCCATAAATGCCAATTTTTTTAAAAATGTATTTCCGTAAGAGCCTTACAATATTATACAATATATTCAAAATACAATACAATACAATATTATACAATATATTCAAAATAGGACAGTGCGCATGTGCAACAGAGGGCTCCCGTCCCTGTTGCCATGGTGATGTGTAGTGTTGGGCGAACAGTGTTCGCCACTGTTCGGGTTCTGCAGAACATCACCCTGTTCGGGTGATGTTCAGGTTCGGCCGAACACCTGATGGTGTTCGGCCAAACTGTTCGGCCATATGGCCGAACTAAGAGCGCATGGCCGAACGTTACCCGAACGTTCGGCTAGCGCTGTGATTGGCCGAACGGGTCACGTGTAGTGTTGGGCGAACATCTAGATGTTCGGGTTCGGGCCGAACATGGCCGAACTCCGAACATAATGGAAGTCAATGGGGACCCGAACTTTCGTGCTTTGTAAAGCCTCCTTATATGCTACATACCCCAAATTTACAGGGTATGTGCACCTTGGGAGTGGGTACAAGAGGAAAAATTTTTTTAGCAAAAAGAGCTTATAGTTTTTGAGAAAATCGATTTTAAAGTTTCAAAGGGAAAACTGTCTTTTAAATGCGGGAAATGTCTGTTTTCTTTGCACAGGTAACATGCTTTTTGTCGGCATGCAGTCATAAATGTAATACATATAAGAGGTTCCAGGAAAAGGGACTGGTAACACTAACCCAGCAGCAGCACACGTGATGGAACAGGAGGAGGGTGGCGCAGGAGGAGAAGGCCACGCTTTGAGACACAACAACCCAGGCCTTGCATGAGGACAAGAAGCGTGCGGATAGCAATTTGCATTTTGTCGCCATGCAGTCATAAATGTAATACAGATGAGAGGTTCAATAAACAGGGACCAGAAACGCTAACCCATCACAGATGTTCATTGTTCATGTTACTTGGTTGGGGTACGGGAGTGTTGCGTAGTCGTTTCCAATCCAGGATTGATTCATTTTAATTTGAGTCAGACGATCTGCATTTTCTGTGGAGAGGCGGATACGCCGCCGATCTGTGACGATGCCTCCGGCAGCACTGAAACAGCTTTCCGACATAACGCTGGCTGCCGGGCAAGCCAGCACCTCTATTGCGTACATTGCCAGTTTGTGCCAGGTGTCTAGCTTCGATACCCAATAGTTGAAGGGTGCAGATGGATTGTTCAACACAGCTACGCCATCTGACATGTAGTCCTTGACCATCTTCTCCAGGCGATCGGTGTTGGAGGTGGATCTGCACGCTTGCTGTTCTGTGTGCTGCTGCATGGGTGTCAGAAAATTTTCCCACTCCAAGGACACTGCCGATACCATTCCCTTTTGGGCACTAGCTGCGGCTTGTGTTGTTTGTTGCCCTCCTGGTCGTCCTGGGTTTGCGGAAGTCAGTCTGTCGGCGTACAACTGGCTAGAGGAGGGGGAGGATGTCAATCTCCTCTCTAAAGTCTCCACAAGGGCCTGCTGGTATTCTTCCATTTTGACCTGTCTGGCTCTTTCTTCAAGCAGTTTTGGAACATTGTGTTTGTACCGTGGATCCAGAAGGGTATAAACCCAGTAATTGGTGTTGTCCAGAATGCGCACAATGCGTGGGTCGCGTTCAATGCAGTCCTAGGCCGAAGAGGTCATAGCCTAGGGTCACAAAACCTGTTTATTTGGGCAATTTCAATGGTGGCGAGTCTGACGTACATAAATCGCAGCAATGGCCGTTAGCAACGTCTGAATCTCACGAAATGTCTCATGCAGGTAGAAGACATATTGTTAGACTTGGGCTCCAAAGATGGGTTCCCTACATCTCTGCAAACCAGAGTTACAGGGCTCCAAATTTGGTAAAATCCCCCATAGGCTTTTATTGGGCCTCCTATTTACAGTTCCAAAATCTCACATCTTTTCAAAGGGCAATTACTCAGCAGTGGCAAATTTTCTAGCATTGTAGGGACCCTTAGGGGGAACATGCCCGGCAGCCAGCGTTATGTCGGAACGCTGTTTCAGTGCTGCCGGAGGCATCGTCACAGATCGGCAGCGTATCCGCCTCTCCACAGAAAATGCAGACCGTCTGACTCAAATTAAAATGAATCAATCCTGGATTGGAAACGAAACACTCCCGTACCCCAACCAAGTAACATGAACAATGAACATCTGTGATGGGTTAGCGTTTCCGGTCCCTGTTTATTGAACCTCTCATCTGTATTACATTTATGACTGCATGGCGACAAAATGCAAATTGCTATCCGCACGCTTCTTGTCCTCATGCAAGGCCTGGGTTGTTGTGTCTCAAAGCGTGGCCTTCTCCTCCTGCGCCACCCTCCTCCTGTTCCATCACGTGTGCTGCTGCTGGGTTAGCGTTACCGGTCCCTATTCCTGGAACCTCTTATATGTATTACATTTATGACTGCATGCCGACAAAAAGCATGTTACCTGTGCAAAGAAAACAGACATTTCCCGCATTTAAAAGACAGTTTTCCCTTTGAAACTTTAAAATCGATTTTCTCAAAAACTATAAGCTCTTTTTGCTAAATTTTTTTCCTCTTGTACCCACTCCCAAGGTGCACATACCCTGTAAATTTGGGGTATGTAGCATGTAAGGAGGCTTTACAAAGCACGAAAGTTCGGGTCCCCATTGACTTCCATTATGTTCGGAGTTCGGGTCGAACACCCGAACATCGCGGCCATGTTCGGCCTGTTCGGCCCGAACCCGAACATCTAGATGTTCGCCCAACACTAGTGATGTGTATACAGTTGATCCGTCAGGCAGGGGAAGTGTCAGACACATCTTCAGCTTCTCTTGAGTTTCAGCAGCATCAGCAATTTCCCAGAGCCAGACAGGAGAAATACCGACTAACAGCTTGTACAATTGTTGTACATTTTTTATTAACTTTGTAGATGAGCTCCCCACACTTTGGCTCAATAGGCTGCCTGTCAAGTGATAGGCAGCCTATTGGGCCAAAAGGTGCGGGGATCTCGTCCTACAAAGTCACTGAACCTAACAGGGTCCAGAGTGGAACAATTGGAGCAGCTGTTAGTTTTGGGGAAGTGCAAGTAAATACAGTAGTAGCATGCCTACTTTGAAAATGTTATTTGCGCTGCCACACGAATCTGCGCTGCTTGAGCAGTGTAGCTTAGTGAATGAACCCCTACTGATTTATCTGTGAGCCAGATGTAGCCATCAAAAGAGCCACATCTGGCTCCCGAGCCATAGGTTCCCTACCCCTGTTCTACAGCCTTCATAACCTATGAACAACTCTGTGAACATATCCCCTCTATGCCTAAATTATTCTTTGAATTCAACCAAATCTCACAATTTTTGCGGTCCTTAATACCTAAACCTTTGGAGACTAGTTGTTCTACAGCCTTTGAGGATGTTTGTATTCAAAAAGGTTGTCAGAAAGGTTTAATCTCTCATATATATGTTATGCTTTCCACAAACTCCCACTCTTTAACTCCAGCTCATGACTATATGGCCAAATGGGAATCCGCCTTCTCCCAAACTATTTCCTTGGAAACGCTAAAGACTCCTCTATGTGTGTGCAAATTAAGGAAAACATCTACAAGATACTGTTTAGGTGGTACTTTACCCCAGCCCTTCTCTCTCGTATATATCCTGGATCCTCTGAACTCTGCTGGAGGGGTTGTGGACTTATTTTTTGGTCATGTCCTGTCTTGGCTTCCTTTTAGTCAAAGATCCAAAACATTATTCTTCAGGTTCTAGATATCACTATACCCATGGACCCCATCTTTATGTTATTAGACAAATCTGTTCCCCAAGCTCATAAATTTGATAGAATCCTTATCATCCGAATACTCACTGCCGCTAGACTCTTGATAGCCTCCAAGTGAAAAAAAATAGCTCCCCCTGAAATCTCAGAAGTTGTAGCAAAAATTAAGTGGATCAAACTAATGGAGCAACTTACAGCCTCCTTATGAGATACGGAGGACCGATTTAACAAGATATGGGGCCCATAGGACAACCATTTTGATGGGGATTGACCGCAAATTATTATCTGAGGTATCTTCTACCTACACTAGGGCCTGCCTTTTCAATTCAACCAATATCTATCACGATTAATAGACTTAGGCACCAACCTACCATATTTTAATTCTCATATATGTTATCCACCAAACTTATCTTACTAAGCCCAACATTCCCCAGTACAACCCTCACTCTCCCCCTCTACCCTTTATTTTAGGAATAAACTTTAAATATCTGCATTTGTATGCTGTCGATTTCTCCGCTTTCTCCCTCCTAACAGGTATAAGAAACTCAAGTCGCTCCTCTTTGGACGGAGTAACCTCATAGATGATTATTCTTTAATAATTACTTTGACCTCATGGAATGATCATTCCTTGATCCTCATGTCAAGCTCCCATCTATGATAAGCTAGAAAAACCCTGTTAGAATAATTATCATGCATACAACTATGTTCACAAATATTGTTTTTGTGTTGTTTTCTTTTTTCTTTTCAACTGTTTTCTCAACTGTAAACTCTTATTTCTTTGAATTAATAAAAACTGTGTTACCAAAAAAGAAATTAAATCAGAACATCAGAAAGGGGGAAGGGAATTTAAACGACTTTGAATAAAACATGGCTGTTGGTGCCATAAGGGCAAGTCTGAGTATTTCAGAAACTGCTCATCTACTGGGAATTTAACATACAGACATCTCTAGGGTTTAGAGAGAATGGTCCTAAAAAGAGTTGAGTTGACGGAAGAGCCTTGTTAATGTCAGAGGTCAGAAGAGCATGAACATGAGCAGACTGGTTCAAGAAGGTCAACAAGCAAGAGTAGCTGAAATAATTCTCAATGTAAGGTATGCAGAATACCATCTTTGAACACACAACACATCAAACCTTAAAGCAGAAGGGCAACAGCAGCAGAAGACCACACTGGGTGCCATGACTGTCAACTAAGAACAGGAAACTGAAGCAAACATTTGCACTGGCTCAATAGTGGACAATGCAAGATTGGAAAACCATTGCCTGGTTTGATGAGTCTCAATTTCAGCTGTGACATTCAAATGGTAGGGTCAGAATTTGGTGTAAGCAACATGAAAGCATAGATCCAACCTGCCTTGTGTCAACAGTTCAGGCTGCTGGTGGTGTAATGGTGGGGGACATTTTCTTGGCACACTTAAGGACTGTGGGGAAGTCTATTAGGTTATAATGTGTGCACATATTATCACTGAAGCTAACACCCCGCTTTGCCTGTAGTGAAAGCCAGGTTTGCATTTTAGTCCAGTAGTTGTTGAAGCTCTGCATCTCATATGGATAAATCATTCAGGTATAGGTTCACACCACACTGAAACTGTGTCCCCCCCTTTGTGCCTGTAATGAGTGTTGGTGTGTAGTTTAGTCCAGTAGTTATTGGAGCTCTGCACATCCATGCACAAAAAATCATTCAGGTATGAGTTTTGAAAGCGCTGCCATTCCTCCTGCTGTATGAATTGAATGTAAGTATACTAGTGGCCAGCTGCATTCACTGTTTCAAAATCACTTCAAAAAGCTTTAGATTAGAATTAGTACACAATTTGCATCTGCTTTGCATTCAGGGCGTGTATTTAGTTCCAGAGGGGCACTGCATTGCCTCTGTAGGCTTGCAATCAGATACATCCATGAGCGCTGTCACCAGTCTGTATGTTTACACTTAAGCACTGGCAGCAGGGGCAAACCCAGGATTTTCAAGGGGGGGATTCCTGAAAGGTCTCCCTCAACTACGCACAATACAGTATAATAATTTGGTAGGACATCATGCTCGGTACACCTAATTAAATTTTCCATCTGACTGACAGGATCTGACATTTATTTCCTAAATGTCCGATCTGCTTCTGATCGACAACGGGATCGATCAGGATCAGTTTGGATGCAGATAATAATGAGGACAGCAGACATTGCTAATGAAGGGGGAAGTGAAGCATTCATACAGCAGTGCACAGGGTTGTGCTCATACCTGACTCTGTTAAGTGCCCCAGAGCTGCTCTGTACACACGCTGCTGCTCCATCCAAAGTCAACTGTAGCAGGAAAAGAAAGGGGGCAGTGCTGTGATCTGCAGGACACCTGCAGATATTCTCGTGTCTCAACTGGTGCCTGTCCCCAGACACTGCACCGGCCCTGGTCTGGGGGGGGGGGGGATTCTGGGCAGCTGTAATCCCCCCCTGTGTTTGCCTATGGGCAGACCACACTGTCATTTACCTGCCAATAAATTCCTCCATGGCATTTTTTCCTAAGATGCAATTCCTAAGAATGTAATAGATAGGCAAGAATAGGAGGTTGTGTTCTTGGAAGTTGCTGCTTAGTAGAGAGAAAACCACATGAGAGCAAAAGCAGAACCAGTAACCAGCAGGGGCGTTTCTAGGGTCCTTGGAGATCGGAGGCACCTGTGGGCACCAGGCGGGGAGGTATATGCGGCGCGTGCAGCGCACCGCGGCAAAAATGGGCATGGCCATGAGGTGAGTGGGCTTGGTCATGGGTGGGGCCAAATGTACATGAACTTAGCAGCGATGTAAGCTACAGATAACGGGCCTGCTCATCGAAATATTGGATGGAGCCCCCTGTCCTTTATTTAGATAATTTACAATCAGCATAGGTATAGATTAAAGATGTATACGCACATACAATTTTGATTGGTCAATCACTGACCCCCAATTTTACCACCCCCGTGCAGTAAGTGGGCCAACAGACAATGCATTTTATGAACAGAGCTAAAATTGGCTAGTCAAAATTGTATGTACCAGTCTTTACAGCTAATACTGTACATACTGAAAGTAGCAGGGATCAGCATACAATATAGCTGGTTTACAATCAGTAAAGGCACAGAGTAACACCTTACACTGTACACACTGGAGGTAAATCAGCACACAGTGCAGGCACTAGAGAACAGCGTATACTGTACATACTGTAGGCAGCAGAATTCAGCACACTGCAGCTAGCGTGCCAAAAATATGAGGATCACGTTGTGCGGCGTGCTTATCACGCCGCACCGAAAAATGGGTGGGCCATGGACCAGAATATAGGTGTGGTAACGGGTGGAGACAAATTTACATGAACCTAGCAATGGTGGGACATTAGATTATGACAGTGGTGGCGAACCTTTTGGAGGCCGAGTGCCCAAACTGCAACCCAAAAGTCACTTATCTATCGCAAAGTGGCAACAGCAATTTAAACTAAATACTGTACAAACGTTTTAACTCATACATGAACATTATGGAAAATCCAAGTTGAAAATAAACTGTGAAGATAAACAATTTCATCCATCCTACTCCTGAAAAATGTATTTAATTTTTTAGAACCTCCCAATTTTATTTTCTGTTTTAAAAAGCTAAAAAAGTAGGTTTAATGCTATTGTCTCATATGATAAGGATTCAGCTTTTCCCATAGTCTCGCAGTTAGCAATCATGTGACCCCCAACAAGACAAATTCAGCAATCATGAGGCCCCCAACAAATCGTGAGGCCCCCAACAAGACAAATTCAGCAATCATGAGGCCTCCAACAAATCACGAGGCCCCCAACAAGACAAATTCAGCAATCTTGAGGCCCCCAACAAATCATAAGGCTCCCAACAAGACAAATTCAGCAGTCATGAGGCACATAAATAGACAGCATTTCACATAAATAGGCAGAATGCCCCCTTAGTATGGTAGCCCCCCATTTAGGTAGTGAGTGACAGGGACCCCCAGGTTAGCTAGTAAGTGATAGGCGCCTCCAGTTAGGTAGTGAGTGACAGGGACCCCGATAGTGAGTGACAGGGAGCCCCTTTAGGTAGTGAGTGAGTGCCAGGGAGCCCCTTCAGGCAGTGAGTGAGTTCCAGGGAGCCCCTTCAGGCAGTAAGTGAGTGCCAGGGAGCCCCTTCAGGCAGTGAGTGAGTGCCAGGGAGCCCCTTCAGGCAGTGAGTGAGTGCCAGGGAGCCCCTTCAGGCAGTGAGTGAGTGCCAGGGAGCCCCTTCAGGCAGTGAGTGAGTGCCAGGGAGCCCCTTCAGGCAGTGAGTGAGTGCCAGGGAGCCCCTTCAGGCAGTGAGTGAGTGACAGGGAGCCCTTTAGGCAGTGAGTGAGTGACAGGGAGCCCTTTAGGCAGTGAGTGAGTGACAGGGAGCCCCTTCAGGCAGTGAGTGAGTGCCAGGGAGCCCTTTAGGCAGTGAGTGAGTGACAGGAAGCCCCTTTAGGCAGTGAGTGAGTGCCAGGGAGCCCCTTCAGGCAGTGAGTGAGTGCCAGGGAGCCCCTTCAGGCAGTGAGTGAGTGCCAGGGAGCCCTTTAGGCAGTGAGTGAGTGCCAGGGAGCCCCTTCAGGCAGTGAGTGAGTGACAGGGAGCCCTTTAGGCAGTGAGTGAGTGACAGGGAGCCCTTTAGGCAGTGAGTGAGTGCCAGGTATTACAATATTTAAACTGGATTTTACACTTATTCATTAGAAATATTAATTCGGATTCCGAAAGTTTAATAATCTTCTATTGCACTTCTATCCCGGACCTACCACCCTATTGTTGGCATTTCTGCCCTCCTGCTGTTATACAGATGTGTCACTAGCCTAGAGGATAGTGACGCATTAGGTATGAAGGAGGGAGAAGAAACAATGCGTGGCTCATGATGAAGTGGCTTCTGATGGGGGTAGTATAGAAAAACAATGCATTTGGGAGTCAGTCAGGCATCTTATATGGCTAAAGATCCAGGATGCCAAATCTAAAGGTGGCCACACACAACACAATAAAATGAGCTGATTTTACTGCAATTTGATAAAAAAGATCAGATTTCCCGAAAAATCTAAAGCTTTTATTTTATTTTTTTATTTGAGCAAGAAATCCTGTTTTTATTCGATAAAAGTTGATGGGGAATGGTGGACTTTTATGATCAATTTTTATAAAAATTGAGTGGTGTGTGCTAGATTTTTAATTTATTAATATATACACTCAAGCACTTTCCTCAGAGTTTCCAATCATTTGTTTCATTATTGAGGAAAAATTAAACATATGTGGGTGGTACATTGGTCAGATTTTTGAAATGTTAGAATCAGTCAGAAAAATGTATTGCTATTCTTGAATTAAACAGATATTTAAAAAATTGGTTGGTGTGTGGCCACCTTTAAAATGATGTTGGTGTCACAAGCCCCCTAGTGGCCGGACCGCACAATGCCTTCCAATTGGTTTCAGCACACAGACCATGCAATCTGTGGTCGCAATCGGTGCGCAGAAACGGATGGGATTTTGGCAGCAGATGGACTAGAAGGGAGCCTGTGAGTTACAGTAATACAAATTACACACGATTTCAGGGTATAACTGCCACCACCTCTGTTACCATGGGACAGAGGAACCCACTGACTGGCTGACTCTAGACCTGCAAATAGAAAACGGTTAAACACACTCTATTTTATCTAGCTATCAACAATAGTAGTGACTCTTCAGAAGCCAGGGTTTAGTTTTGTGTTGCTGAATAATAGGTGTAGCCGAACAAATAAATGACGTTAGCGTTGTTTATTAAAAATGCAATATAAATAATTAATATATACAGAAAATCGTTAAAATCAACAATTATAGAGATAAATTATAGCGCAGTATCAAAAAATAAAAAGGGAATAGAATACTTAAGTTCGTGGAAACCCCAGAATGTGCTTTCTGGGAAAATCTGAGCACATGGAAAATGTCCTTTGTTTCAGTTCAGGAAAATGGGTGCCAGCCACGTGGTCCTCTGGCTGGCTTGATCCGGTGAAGGTACACAGGGTAGGACTGAGGTCTGCCTGCTGGCAATGTGCTTTTGATGAAGCTGGTTTGGGGTGTGGCAACGCTTGCCCCCTCTGAATTACAAACCAATCACAGTTCATTCCCTCGGAGAGAGATTTAGGTTTAAACTTATAAAACGCTGTAATTCAAAACCGATAAATGCCACATTTGCGCTGATAACAGATTAATATTCCTCAGATTATGACAATTCCTATGACATCAGACTTGATTAGGGTAGAGGGTCCAGTTCCTGAGAAGTTTAATAACTTGGTTGTAGAGTACCCCTTGCCCCTCAAGACTAGTATCAAAAGATTCAGCGAGACACTACAAACCCAATGATACAACTCTCATAATTATCCTAGATGCTATAATCCGTAGAGAGGCAAAAAAAAAAAAAATCATAGACAGCATTCACTTACTCTATGCTTCTGACGGAGTCAGACAGTCTGGTCTCATGCTGAGTTTATCCTGTCTCTTCAAAGGGCAGTAACACTTGCCATTTGCTTGCTGCTGGGGAAGCTTTCACACCTGGTGTCACTGGCAGGAAAGGGGCTGCTTTGATCAAGTTAATTAACCACACAGGCCTTATCAGACAGCACACTTGGCTTTCATGAAAAGAACTCTAACAACTATGATTGCAACAGAGACCCCCAGGCTTAACTGCCTGGTATCCACAGACAAACGATTTTGATCTGGCATGTCAACGGCAATCTGTGCAGTAAACTGATTGCGATTGTGTTTTCTGGTCTCACGGCTCTTCCGTGACAGTTGGATTTTCTGCACACACACACTAGATTCTTGGCTGAGACAGTCCTATGTGTACATAGCATTAGAGTCACCCCAAGTACTTTTTAAGGTCTGAACAATCCTCTTATTAAGAGAATTTTGGACTGATTATTAAAGGCTTGCGGTTTAATAGCAAGGATTCAGTCAAATACTGGATAGCAAGATTGCTGTAGCACATGGACAATCATATCCTAGCTTTTAATAGTACATGTATTGCCCTTCCCCTGTGCTAGCTCCTTATTTTAGAGAAGTTTTGCTTAAAGAGAACCTGTGACAAAAAAAAGTCCCCTGGGGGGTACTCACCTGGATAGAGGGAAGCCTCAGGGTCCCAATGAGGCTTCCCCCTCCACTGTAGCTGTGGGAAATCCAGCGCTGGCTCCCCCGAAGTCTTCGGCAATCCAGGCTCGACAAGCCTTATAAGGCTTGCTATATTTACCTTCCCTGGCTCCAGCGGAGGCGCTGTTGTGGCTCTCAGCACAGAGATAGGCGAAAACAGCCAATATCTGTCGGGTCTGCTCTACTACCCAGATGCAGGAGATTTGCGCCTGCGCAGTAGAGCGGCCCGACAGCGATCAGCTATTTCTGCCTATCTCCGAGCGGAGAGTAGATACTGCACCTGCGCTGGAGACGGGGAGGTAAATATTTACATCCCCACCGTTCCGGGAGGATTTTTGCTGCCGCCGTGAGACACAGGAGGACGGGGGAAGCCTCAATAGGATCTGGAGGCTTCCCCCACCTGAGGTGAGTACCCCCCAGGGAAACTGTTTCTCATTACAGGTTTTCTTTAAAGGTAACCTGAGACCGAGCAAATAAAAAAATTATACATACCTGGGTCTTCCTCCAGCCTCTTCAGGCTAATTGGTCCCTTGCTGTCCTCCAGGGCTGCCTGGATCGTCGGCTAGGTGCCCCATTAACCCTGCAAAACAGGGTCGACTGGAGCGTTCTTCGTACTGTGCAGGCGCAGAACGCTCCCAGTCACAAGACCATGACGGGAGAGAGGGTGGGGGGATTCAGGCAGCCTGGGAAGATGGGGAGGGACCGATTAGCCTGAAGGGAACTGGAGGAAGCCCCAGGTATGTATAATATTTTTATTTTTCGGGTCTCACGTACACTTTAAAGTGAACCATGAATTAAAAAACAAGAGTTGATTTACTTACCTAGAGCTTCTTCCAAGCCCCGGTGTCTATCAGGTCCCTTCCTGTCCTCCCAATCTGCACCATACTGCTGCTGTTAGCCCTGGTAAGGTCCCCGACTCAGTCAGGGACTACTGTGCATAGGCGTGCCCGACCCTGTGCAGTTGGGCCCATTTACAATTGTGATTACAAAACGCAATCACAGTTGCCTAGCAATTGCAATTTTAGCATTGCAATTCTTAGGGGAACAGGAATCGCATTCCAATCATATTGATCCTATTTATTAATTCACATGCACCTATGACATCCTTCTAAACGTTTGCAAAAGGAAAAAAGGAAATTGCCCATGATTTGGCATTTAAAGAGGACTCGTAACTTTAAAAAAAAAAAAAAAAAAAAAAAGATACTTACCTCGGGAGGGGAAAGCCTCTGGGAAGCCTCTGGATCCTAATGAGGTTTCCCTCAGTCTCCTGTACCATCTCGTTTCAGCATTGGGACTCCCGATAAGTATGCTGCGCTGGTGCAGTAGATTCTTTTCTATTTGGACTAAACCGGAAATAGCCTAGCCCTATCGGGTCTGCTGTACTGCGCATTGTCGGTGGACTCAACACTGGAACGGGGCTGAAAGGGAGGATAAGGGAAGCCTCTTTAGGATCCAGAGGATTCCCCCTCCTCAGGTAAATAACCCCTAGGGGCACTTTTTTTTAACTTCAGAGTCACTTTAAAGTGAATCTGAAGCCTAAATAAAATTTAAAAATACTTACCTATGGGGAGGGAAGGCTCTGGGTCTTATAGCGCCTCCCTGTTTCTCTCCTCATCCTCTGTTCGAATCTCCCTCCACAGGAGACTTCTTAAGTCTTCGGGAGCCCAAATGCTCCATTGTGCGCACACGCAAGACAATGTGTTCATGAATACGCAGTACGGAGCCCAAGTGGTCCTGAAGAATACCGAAGCCCACCTGCAGCAAAAGAGAGCAGTCTCCAAACGTTCAGTTGTAGACTGCTAACGGGGGAGCCAGTGCAGGAACGGTGGCACTAGGAAAGGAACGGGAAGGCTCTATAGGACCTAGTGTTGGGCGAACAGTGTTCGCCACTGTTCGGGTTCTGCAGAACATCACCCTGTTCGGGTGATGTTCGCGTTCGGCCGAACACCTGATGGTGTTCGGCCTTTTAAGTTCGGGTTCGCCCCGAACTTCTAATGGCCGCCGAACAGGGCCGAACAGGGCCCCTGTTCGGCCGAACAGGGCCCTGTTCGGCCGAATACTGCCCCCCTATGGGGTCGCAGGCATAAGGGGGGAGCATGCCCCGATCGCGGGGGGGGGTCGGAAATTCCCCCCACCCCCTCCGCTAGCGCTCCCCCCTCTGCCCGCTTCCCCATACAAAAGTTTAAGCAAAGTACCTGTAGTGGATGGCCTGGCAGTGGGCGGCACTGTGGAGTGAGGAGGAGGAGTCCGGAGAGTGACGAGTTGAGGGAGGCCGGGCAGCGGGCGTGAGGTCAGAGAAAGGGCGGAAGTACCACAAGGGTACTTCCGCTGAACCGCCCGCTGCCCGGCCTCCCTCAACTCGTCACTCTCCGGACTCCTCCTCCTCACTCCACAGTGCCGCCCACTGCCAGGCCATCCACTACAGGTACTTTGCTTAAACTTTTGTATGGGGAAGCGGGCAGAGGGGGGAGCGCTAGCGGAGGGGGTGGGGGGAATTTCCGACCCCCCCCGCGATCGGGGCATGCTCCCCCCTTATGCCTGCGACCCCATATGGCCCCCAAAAGCTGGATGTTCGGAAAGTTCGGGGTTCGGCCCGAACATGCCGAACATCTCGGCCATGTTCGGCGAACTTTCCCGAACCCGAACATCCAGGTGTTCGCCCATCACTAATAGGACCCAGAGCCTTCTCTCTCCTTAAAGGGACACTTAAGTCAAGCAAAAATAATGAGTTTTACTCACCTGGGGCTTCCACCAGCCCCCTGCAGCTGTCCGGTGCCCTTGTAGCCTCGCTCTGATCCCCCTGATCCGGCCGGCGGCTACTTCCTGTTTCGGCGACAGGCGCCGACAGGCTGGGAACGCGAGTGATTCTTTGCATTCCTGGACACAATAGCACCCTCTATACTGCTATTGTGGCCTTCCTTGCCGCAATAGCAGTATAGAGGGTGCTATTGTGGCCAGGAATGCAAAGAATCACTCGCGTTCCCAGCCTGTTGGCGCCTGTCGCCGAAACTGGAAGTAGCCGCCGGCGGGGACAGGAGGATTGGAGCGAGGCTGCGAGGGCACCGGACAGCTTCAGGGGGCTGATGGAAGCCCCAGGTGAGTATATCTCTTTTTTTGTGTGTGACTTAAGTGACCCTTTAAGTGTGTAGATATGTTTTTGTTTTGTTTTTTTCATTTAGGCTTCAGACTCCTTTTAACTACAGTGTAAATTGTCCTTTGAGGTTATCTTCCTCCATCAGGTGTTCGTCTCATGTGGCTTGGCAGCTGCATCAGGATATAGGAATGTCACATTGATTAAACTGGGGCATAAATTAGTCTGACAGCTAAAAATTATAGGGGAGCATGGAATATGAATAAGCAAAAATGTAAATATGGAATATGAGTAACACATGTATTATTTGTCCTGCCCTGTCATAAACTTTCATCTCCTCCCTTTGTGGATACTGAAATATAAGAGTTTGTGTCTCTGTATTAATATTCATCGTTGATCATTGATCTGCTGCAAGCATCCTGTCTTTGGTATGTAACCTACATCAGTTATCTCTCTATCTCTATTCAATATAGATTGGTATCACATGGAAATTGTTGATGAGTTTAATCATTTGGGTTTAGAAAGGATGATGGTAGATTGACGCTTACTGTTTGCTGCACAACTATTCTCTGAGTTGTGTCACTGTGATTTTGTAAGATGGACAATAAGATGATGGTAATTCCACCTTTGCATGCAACTTTAATGCAGATTGTATGCGGCGCTTGTGAGTGGGCCAGTTAAATTGTTTTGCTAATGATTTTGATTGGCCCAATTCCATGCAATTTGCATATTATTTGCATGCAAGTATAGTAGTGTTAAAACTGAACATTTATATTGCCAAGAAAATGTTAAATATTAAAAATGAAAAAACGATATTCACTGGTTTGAATAATACATTTTGTAAATTTAAGGCTAAGTTGACTCTATGCCCCGTATTAAATGCCGTGAGCGTTCTGCATATGCCCGGTCCATTCTTTCGAGAACCACACATGAGCAGAACAATCCGGGCGACGTGCGTGTAATTGAGATGGGCGTGCAGACTGGCCCTGCGATGTTGCTCTTGACTCCCATCCGGGTCACGCAGCTAACGGAGCTGTCAGCGGGAGAACGGAGGGGACCCAGAAGACGACGAGGGACCTCATAGGCAACAGAGGGCTGGAGGAAGCCTCAGGTAAGTTCAGTATTCCATTTTGACCCCTACTCAGGATTCCTTTAAGCTTTCTCCTAGGAGATCATTTTTCATCTTCTGTTTAAAATAACTTTTCAGCACTCTGCAATGGAAAAAGCACCAAAAAGTAGATGGAAAAGTACTTTCAAAATTATTCTCAGTATTTTTTTGCTTGCTGGTGCCTTAAAGGAGAACTGTAGTGAGAAGTATATGGAGGCTGCCATATTTATTTCCTTTTAAGTAATACCAGTTGCCCGGCAGCCCTGCTGAGCTATTTGAATGCAGTAGTGTGAATCATACCAGAAACAAGCATGCAGCTAATCCTGTCAGATCTGTCCAAAATGTCAGAAACACCTGATCTGCTGCATGCTTGTTCAGGGTCTAGGGCTAAAAGTATTAGAGGCAGAGGATCAGCAGGACAGCCAGGCAACTGGTATTGTTTAAAGAGAAACTCCAACCTAGAATTGAACTTTATCCCAATCAGTAGCTGATACCCCCTTTTACATGAGAAATATAATGATTTTCACAAACAGACCATCAGGGGGCGCTGTATGACTGATTTTGTGCTGAAACCCCTCCCACAAGAAGCTCTGAGTACCGCGGTACTCTGGGCAAACTGCTACAATGTAACAATGTTCCCAGACAGGAAATGGCTGTTTACAGCTGTCTGTAACAGCCAGAACAGCTAGAAACAGCTACATAACCTGCCCACAGTAACAATGTCACCCTGTAATACATGTCAGAATGTGAATCTAGGGGAGGAAAGATTTTACAATGAGCAAACACTGACTAAATCATTTATACATAATTATGGTAAAAAATGAAGCACTTTTTTTACTACATTATTTTCACTGGAGTTCCTCTTTAAAAGGAAATCAATATGGCAGCCTCCATATACCTCTCACTACAGTTCTCCTTTAAAAGGCATTGATAAGGTGTGAAAATATCACCTAGGAAAAAGCTCAAGAGAAAAAGTTAATTGCATATGGTCCTATGTGTGTTTAGTAACACCTGCTCTACAATGCAGGCATAACATAATGCATAATGTGCACACTGGGACTTTTCATTAAGATTTCTATGGCAAAGTGCTCATTATTTCTATTGATTATCCAGAGTCTAAAGGCTCGTACAGAGCCGGGACAAGGTCCTCCAGCACCCAAGGCTGAGACACCAAAGTGCGCCCCTCCATCCCTCCCACCCGAGCCATCAAACACTGATTGCTATTAGACTAAGAGGGCCACAGGGCCCACAACCTCCCCAACACCTTTATATCTAGTTATCTGGCTTGCAGTCACTGCTATATATCCCCTTTTCTTATTTCTTTCTGCTTCAAACACAATTAGGAATGACAGCTGAATGAATTGTGCGCCCCCTCCTACACTGCGCCCTGAGGCTGGAGCCTCTCCAGCCTATGCCTCGGCCCGGCCCTGGGCTCGTACACACGTCGGATTCTCGCAAACGACCGCTTGGCGGATCGCTCAAATCCAGTCTTATCAGCTGAACAACAGACTGTACACACACCCGATTTGACCTCCAAACAACCGGTCGTTTGGACGTCCAAACGACGGGTCGTTTGCGAAAATCCGACATGTGTATGTACCTTAACTGTAGAAAATGTGTTTGGTGTGTTCTACAACGTGTTGTGTTACAATGCAGAGATGTAAACATGGCCATACAATTGTGTGCTAATGTACAGTAGGTGTGAATGCACCCTAAAACAGGGTGGAAGCAGGAAAAAAGGGCGCCGGCAGCTAGTGGACGAAAAGGGCACCACCATAGACTCTAATGCATTTATTGTAAATACGGCGCCCAAAGCAGAAAAATTGGCACCCGATAAATATAATTAACAACATTAGAACATTACAGTTTTTAAAATATGTTATCTTTTTAGAAGCTTGCAATGTTATAGTTTTTGTCATATTATTTAGTTTGTATGTACAGATTTGATTTTATCAAACATATTATTATTTCTATATGTGTAAGGGTGTTTCTGCAGGGGGAGTGGTTAGGGTTAGGCACCACCCAGGGGGTCGGGGCATTTAGGGGTAGGCAACACCGGGTGGGGGGGGGGTTAGGTTTAAGCACCACCAGGGGGTTGGTTAGGGTTAAAGGGAACCTAAACTGAGAAGGATATGGATTTTTCCTTTTAAAACAATACCAGTTGCCTGACTCCCCTGCTGATCCTGTGTCTCTAATACTTTTAGCCACAGCCCCTCAACAAGCCTGAAGTCAGACTGGATTAGCTGCATGCTTGTTTCAGGTGTGTGATTTAGCCACTACTGCAGCCAAAGACATCAGCAGGACTGCCAAGCAACTGGTATTGTTTAAAAGGAAACATCCATATCCCTCTCAGTTTAGGTTCCCTTTAAGCACCACCGGGGGGTGAGGGTTAGACACCACTGGGGGGCTGGTTAGAGTTTGGCACCACTGGGGGGATAGTTAGGTTTAGGCACCACCAGGGGAGGGTTCTGTGTGAGAGTAGGGTTGGATTAAGCTGTATTGTTAAATTACGTAATGATTTTTAACATTAATATATTTTTGTTATCTTAAGTCTGTTTTAATACGGTATTTATCATTTAACCAATTTTGTTAACAATGTTTATTGTTGAGACTTCATTATCCACCGGCACCATTTCATTATCTAGCCGTGCCCTTTTTTTCCTGGTGCCCTTTTTTCATGCACGCAAAAAGGTTTTGTTTTACTGCTCTGTAGTAAGTATAAGGCTAGGTTCACAGTGGGACGTTATTTTCCTGCGTTAATAAGGTTTTATAAAGCAGGTTACCGCACTGCAATGTTAACCCTATGCAACGTTCACTGTGCGATGTTAAAGTCGCGTTGTAAATGTTGCATTATGGTGACGCACTGCTGCAGTGCGTTTCCTCTAAAGGCAGACGTTAACAGATACAGAGAAGCATACTTTTCATTGCCTGTATGCTCCACTGTATATCTGTATACAATGGTAACAAAGTGTCAATGTGCGTTACCACAGTTTTGTTGCGTTGCATTGTAATGCTGCATTGCCACTTTAACGTTGCTTCACAACGCAAAGTCCCACTGTGAGGCTAGGTTCACAGTGGGGCGCTGTTGTCCTGCGTTCTAAAGTCATAATAACGCAGGTTACCGCACTGCAAGGTTAACCCTATGCAATGTTCACAGTGAAACGTTAAAATCGCGTTGTAAATGTTGCGTTTATGTTAACGCACTGCTGCAGTGCGTTACCTCTAAATGCAGATATTAACAGATACAGAGAGGTGTACTTTCATTGCCTGTATGCTCCACTGTATATACAGTATGTGATGATGATAACGCAGCATTAACTACTTTAGGACCATGCTAATTGAAATCTATGCCCTGATGGCTATCAGGTGTAGATTTCAATACACCAAAGCTGCACATTCTCGCTGCTTTCGTCGCTCCCAATGATCTCGCCGATGTCTCCCCACCGCAGCTCACTCGCTTTCCCGTCTCTATAACGGCAGAGCCCAGTGAGCGGGTCAGGAGCCGATTTCAATTTCTATCAACGTAATCAGCTCCCATTGGCTTACATTGATAGGCAGGGTCAGAAACATTCATTTGCAATATTTGCTAAATATTGTATTGCACAGTATTTCTTCTGGCTCTATAAAATAAATTTATAAAGTATGAAACTCATCTCTTTACATTTTAGAGGTTGATTTTAGTAAGTTCAGGCATGTAAGAAAAAAAATCTTTATGCACCATGAACGGTATCTAATCTGCAACACATTGCATTTGTATTAAAGAAAAATGACAGATCTATATTTGACAGGTTATCATTTATTAGTTCTAGCATAGGTTGATGGCTGGACATGGGGTGGAATTTACAGGCTGAAGCATATAATCAGTAACAATGTTGGCCTCTGGGTGGAGTTGTTGAGCTCTGGCTCATAAAGACCCACCCACTGCTGCTCTGCAGAAACTAAGCTGCCATAATGCTTTGCAAGGTAACAACAGAAAGCCTGACATGACTGTACTCATTTCAGAAGCTGTTGGTTCCTGGTATCAGAAATGTGGGGATGTCACACCAGATTATAGCAGAGACATTGGTGAAATTATTTTTTAGAATGTTATAAACCAATAAGGACAATAACAAAAGTATGTTTCATATTTTTAGTTTGGTTTCTCCCTGGACTTGGGCACTGTGGATCAACTGTTATAGCATTGTTCCTGCAATAGACAGTTGAGCAGCTTGCCAATGTCTAGATCGCTACCATGGCACCCACCATTTATGGATTATTACTACAGTCTGGCCAAGTGTCACGTTTTCGCCATGACACTAACAATTTGCAGCCTCTATCACGGGGCACTGGTCATATGTCCCAACCTCTTCACAGAGCAGGAGAGTTTGCAGTTAACTGTCTGTTTCACTGCCCAGAGTCTTTGCAGAGTACACTAAAATACACATCACACTCTGCAGCTTTGCCTCACACTGAACTTCATCAGCAGCACAACAACATAAAATTACAGGCTCAGCAAGGAATGTCTTTGAAGTTGAGAGAGAGTGAGACAGGGATCTCTACCCTGGCTATCTGGTTACAAAGCATCTGAATAGTGAGGTGGATATCTAATCTTTCAATATGCTTGTGAAGTGCTAGAAATCCTGTATGTATCAATCATATTGGTTGCATTCCTCTGTGCTATTGCTCTTATTAATAACCCATATCGTGGCACAAGATCTTTAATAAGGGTTAGTTGTGTGATTTTATGCATTTACAGTCCTGGAACTAGAGTTATGCCCTGGTAGGCAGTGTGTTAACATGTCTTATATGTGAAGTTTTTTTTGCCAGAAATAAAGAATTTAATATTTTGCACATTTCAGTCTTTACTTTCTTATTTAATGTATTCATAACTCTTCATGTAGAGCTGTTTACTCTAATTAATATCCTTTAATACAGTACATATGTATGCAGTGATTATTCTTTAAATAACTTGCCTATCATCGTTCCATGCACCAATCTCTGCATAGGATGAAGGGGGAAACTGTATGGGGAGGGGTGTGGTTTTGAAAAATTGGGGCGTGGTTAAAGGTGTGACAGGGGCGTGTCTTAGTGTCCCTTTTTCCTGGCTCCAAAAGTTGGGAGGTATGTTACTATCCTTGCTGATCTAAAAAGGCTAATGTTTTCTAACATCTTTCTTATCCATTCATCATGGGTTTCCCTTTCAGATCTGGTACCTGATGCTAGAAAAAGCGAAATTCTCACTTTGTATATTTCCACTTCAAATTGTCAAATTCAATTTTAACAAACAGACATTTTCATAGACCTGACTGGTTTCCTGGAATGGTCCCAGTATAATCATCACGCTTGTGTTTTGCAGAGTGACTGTTGCTACAGATGTATTTAGATAAGGCTTTCATATCTTCCCATAAATGTACATAATTGGATGTGTGTTTGTCTTTTTCAGATTTGCCATCATGTCTGGTGCATTCTTTTCATTAGGTTAGTTATTTTACTACATACATTTTTAATAATTTTTGTATTTTAACAGTTATATCCAGCTTATCATTATTTAATAGCAACAATCACAGCTCAGCTCTCCTATTAGGCTTAGTGTAGCACTATAACAGGATCCCTCACTTTCCCTCCTTCTTCATACCCCACCAATAATCCCAATCTCCACCCCCTGCTGCTATGCTTGACACAGCTTGAGTCTGGCTTCACACTGTAGATTGGCAGTGTGGTGCGGTGGCCACGTCGCCAAAAATAGTCCTTCTGGGATTTTCTCATTAGTACGTGATAATCCCTGTCTGGCATCCGGCCAAACAGGTAGTGACGCTCACTTCCTGTTTGTCAATCTTGACGAGCATGGTAAAATTGCCGCACCACCTCAGTGTGAAAGGGCTTTGAGTTTCGGAGGTTTCTTCTACTAAACATACAGGGGAATGAATGCAGATCCAACATTCCTGATTTGTTATAGTGCACCCATGACAGTACAAAATATCCGGCCTACAGGTCGAATGACGGCTCACCCTGCTGCCTCTGAAATTCCCAGCAATGTTAAAGTGTACCTGAGATGAAACAAAAAAAAAATTCATACATATCTGGGGCTTCCTCCAGCCCCCTTCGGCCTGATCGCTACCTCTGTGCCTTCCTCCTCCGCAGTATGCAAGCCGGTATGGAATGCCGACATACCTCTTCCTCGTTCCATGCGATGGAGGTCCGGTCTTCTCTGTAAAAGTGCCTCACGTTACTTCCTGATAAACAGGAAGCGGTGTCAGTTGCTTACAGAGGAACGTGGAAGTATGTCCACATTCCATGCCCGCTTGCTGCCCGCGTAAATGCTGGAGGGGGAGTACTAAAGGTGGAGCACAAGGTGAGGGTGGGGAGTGGGGTTCCCTCCCCGCCGCTGTGTGTGGCTATCCCTCCCCCCTCATGTGCTGCACCCCCTCCTGCCCCCCCAAATGGCCCTGGGCCGGCCCCAGAGGAGCCCCCCCCCCCCACGGCTGCATCTCTTGCAACCCAGATTGTTACGTCACTGATTTTAACTATTCCCCGCCACGCACTAATGCCATTCCCGTCTCGTTCACCAACCTCACCACAGCCTAGCGACCTGAAGCCTGCTTCTGCATTCCAGTCAGGAGCCATTTTCACTGGCTCCTGACTCCCTGATTACTGTAAGCCTATTACAGTGATCAGCTGTAGCCAAGTCTGTATAGTGCTTGTTCACTTAATGATCATTTAGGACAACAGAACTTGAGCATCCATATAACTTAAAGCATACCTTAGCCCTGAACCAAACCGGAAAAGGACGCCCTGTGTGTGTGGGGAAGTGCGCATAGACTTACTGCACCTCCCATGGACTGGCGTATATCTCCATTCAGCTGTAACCGTCCCCGTTCACAGGCCCTGGCCAACGAGGTTGGCACAGGCATATTATGCTCGGCGGGAGTATGCGTGCACTCCCACAGGAAGACGTACCCAGTGCACAAGGCCACCAGGTATACAAGCGGACATACTGTGCATGTAGGCACAGTATGTCCAGGTCAGGTGACTGCATGCGCTGGCTACTTGCGCTGGAAAATATTGTAAACCTCTCCCAAAGTGTATGCATAAGAGTTGTAACTCAAGTGCTGGTCAGCAGGGGATTACAGTATCTGCATTTGATCTTGGCAGCAGTTTCCTAATTCCTCCTCTACCCAAATTAAGGGAGTTTCTTCCTAAATAGAGACTGTCCAGGAAATGGACATTTGTGAGCCATGCATACTCACTTGTGCCTGGAGGATGAATTCCACATGTATATGGCAATCAAAGCACATGGAAATCCTGAGATAATGTTTTGCTCAAAGGACAGCACCATGGGGATTTTTTTGGCACTAGATGAAGAATAATATGGTGCAAATGACATTCGTCTTCCATTAGCATTCCAGCAGTATAACTTGATAGACTTGAAGTCAAAATATGTGCTATCATTTTATTAATTGTTTGCTTCCCTTATGTCCTAGGTGTTAACGTTCCTTTTATTAGTGGAGTTGGCAATATGGCCCCCCGCCCAACTTTTTACACTGGAACAGGAGTTGGTTTACCTATGTGGAACAATGTTGGCTACTATGGTGGTGGCGGCTATGGTGGTGGCGGCTATGGTGGTGGCTATATGCCTTATAACAACTACAATGGCTATAACCGAGGTCATCATGGCCGTGGTGGCATGGGCAGACGCTATGGCTACCAACCCATGTACAGACCCTACTATTGACGTGGGGAAATTTAAAGTAAGTTCACATAATAATTCTAAGCACCTTTTCTTTAATTAAATATATGGAATGAATAGTAATGAAAATGAAACATATTTCCAGTTTTGGTGAAAAAAAAACCTTGTTTCCTCATCTAAACAACATTCAGGGGAAAAAAAAAATAACTAAAAAACAGCCAAAACCTTTGTATGAAAATTATAATCAGAAATTACATTACGATTTTTGTAGTTTGCTGACACATTCATCAGAGCGGTTTTACCAGATTATCTACAATGTTTTGTTTTCTAATAAATTATTATATTCTTTTAAATTTAGCAGCGCTTAGATAATACTTTTTGATTAAAAAGAATGTTGAATCATCTGAATATGAATTATGGTTTGCCACAATTATTTAAAGGACAACTGTACGAGAGGTATGTGGAGGCTGCCATTTTGATTTTCTTTTAAACAATAACAGTTGCCTGGCAGCCCTGCAGATTTATTTGTCTGCAGTAGTATCTGAATCACACCAGACACAAGCATGTGGCTAATCCTGTCCAATCTGACAATAATGTCAGAAAAAACTGACATCTGCCCGAGACAAACTCATTGCCTTTACATTTATATACAGAGTATCTCTCCCCTGCTCGTCTACAGAAATTCAACCCTAATTCACTAGGGGCCTGCAAAAGGTGTGGACAGATTAAAGGGGAACTGAAGTAAGAGGTATACGGAGGCTGCCATATTTATTTCCTTTTAATCAATACCAGTTGCCTGGCAGCCCTGCTCTGCAGTAATATCTGAATAACACCAGAAACAAGCATGCAGCTAGTCTTGTCAGATCTGACTTTAAAGTCTGAAACACCTGATCTGCTGCATGCTTGTTCAGGGGCTATGGCTAAAAGTAGAGGATCAGCAGGACTGTCAGGCAACTGGTATTGTATAAAAGGAAATAAATATGGCAGCCTCCACTTACTTCTCACTACAGCTGTCATTCTGTGCAAACTTGTGTGATATGGTGCAGTTTTCTACAACACGTCAGTGTGCGATACGCAAGGACAACAGAAAGGGCATACCGGTAATAAGCATTTTAAAAACACATTCCAACACAACACAATGCTACAGAACACACTCTAAGACACGCACCTTTTATGATGTGTTTTTGTACATTTTATAATGCACAATTGTGCTCAGGCCCTTTGGCAATGTAAAACATTGTAGTCTCTTGAGGGAAGTTAATACTTTCTTTTAATTTCTTTAATTCACCATCAGTTGTTTTATTTTGGGTTCATTTATGGGCAAGGAGAAAAGGTCTGACCAACTGTTTTCTTCAAATTTAAAGGACCACTCTAGCCAAAAAATAAGCAGTTAAAATCTGACAGACCTGACAGGTTTTTGACTAGTTCATCTCCTCATGGGGTATTCTCAGGGTTTTCTTTGATTTAAAAAGGATTTCATGAATGGTAGTTGCTAAGTCTAACTGGCAAAATAGTGTGCAGAGAGTGAGTAGAGAGGCTGGCTGGTATCTTAGTATTTTGGCATTTAAACTGCCATTCAGGAAATGCTTTTGAAAACAAAGGAAACCCTGAGAATCCCCCATGTGGAGATAGACTAGTCCAAAACATGTTGGTTCTGTCAGACTTAACCACTTCAGGATCACAGGCTTACACCCCCCTAGTGACCAGGCCATTTTTCACAAAACAAGGCTGCGCAGCTTTGCCAGCTTGCTGCACAGCCATAACACTTACCAAAGAAATGAATTTTTCCTCCTTTGCTTGTCCTTTAAAGGACACTGTTTAGCAGTGGCGTAGCTAAGGAGCTATGGGCCCTGATGCAAGTTTTACAATTGGCCCCCCAAGCACTCTATACAGAAAAATTGTTACAGCGCACCAAAACCTGCCAATGACAACTGCAGTGTCAGAGGTGCGAGAAGGGGATGGGAAACAGTTTGTTAATGATTACCACTATTTAAAGTATTTATAGAAGTGATTATTACACGCACAGGACCAATAGAGAGCTAATACTGTAGTTGGGGGAGAGCCCTTCGGGGCTCCTCTGGCGCAAGGGCCCCAACGCAGTCGCAACCTCTGCAACCCTACGTCCCTGCTCTTTAACGGGTCTCTGATCGCTGCTGCAATCTTTTTTTTATTCCTAAAAAAAAAAAAAAAGACAGGCTTTTCCCTCCCACCTCCCTCCCTCTCCCTCCCGCCCTCCCTCCTTTCCCGTCCTAAACTAGCCTTGGAAGGTGATCCGTCCTCTTCCCCGCCTCTCATAGGCATCAGCCTATGAAAGGGCTTTGTTCCCTGGCCGCTCTGAGGGGCAGCCGAGTGTCCCCCGTACAGCTCTGCTGGAGATTGCACCGCTGTACAAACATAAACAAAGGGGGGTTTATTCCCCTTTCGGTTAAAAACATTGCGGTTAGCAGACGGATCACAGACCTCCACAAGGCGGCAGGGAACAATCGCGCATGCCACCTTGACCCCAATCGGCGTCAGGCGGTCCTGGGGCTGCCACTTTGCGACCGCCAATTGGCGTTAGACGGTCGTAATGTGGTTAAATAGGAACTTCAGCCTAAACAAACATACTTTCATTAAGTTACATTACTTATGTTATTTAAAATAGATAGGTAATATAATCTCTTACCCACCCTGTTTTAAAAGGACAGGCAAATGTTTGATTTCATGATGGCAGCCATCTTTTTGGTTGTAATGAGGTGACAGGGAGTATGATACACAGTTCCAACTGTCCTGTGTCCTGATCACCCCTCCCAGTTGCTAAGCAACGTGAATAACAACATAGTAAATCCCATCATGCTCTGCACAGCATGAGGGAAAAAAGCCCGGGCTTTTTTTCTTTGATGGGTAACAAAGTTCTGATGCTGTGAAACTGTTAAAGAAACACCAAGGGCTTAATTCACAAAGCGGTGCTAACTGTTAGCACCCTGTGAAAACCCCCTTAGCACGTCTAAACAAGCTTTTCGCGCGCAAAACTTTACGCGCGCACTGCACAGAGCGCAGGGCGCTCCGTGCGAAGTGCCCATTAAAGCCTATGGGATTTAGCGCGCGCATAGGACTTTGCGCGCGGTACTTAGCGCGCAATCTGATTCAGAAATTTGGTGCTAACCTACTTAGCACCCTGGTTAGCACGTCTAAAGACTTTAGACGTGCTAAGTAGGTTAGCACCGCTTTGTGAATCAAGCCCCAAGCCTTTTCAGTTCTGCTTAGTAGATTTTTAGTCCGGAGGTTCACTTTAAACTGCTTACTTTTTTTCACTGGATCGGATAATAAATAGGTTGGGTAAGTACTGGTGATGATCCAAAAAATGTAATAATCTAATAGCCACACCCAAGAAACAAAATTGGTATTAAACAAGACAAATAACATTTATATCACTCTTTTTTTCCTGGCGGGCTCAAAGCACTTAAGCTGCAGCCACTAGGGCGATCTCAGTAGGCAGTAGCATTGTTAGGAAGTCTAGCCCAAGGACTCCTTGCTGAATAGGTGCTGGTTTACTGAACAGGAAGAGCCGAGATTTGAACCCAGGTCTCCTATGTTAGCAACTTAGCAAACCAGTTACTAACAGCTGATCCCACTCACTAGCAGCATTTTTAATCATTCAGTGACTTGTGATTTGCTAATCCCAAATTCTGCCTCTGGGGCCTTAACCTAGGAGAACGTCATGATCAGGGGCGTAGCAATAGTGGGTGCAGAGGTAGTGGCTGCATAGGGCCTTTGGCCCAGAGGGGCCCCAAGGGGCCCTCCCTCAACGGTAGTATTAGCTCTCTATTGGTCCTGTGCTCATAATAATCACTTCTATAGATGGTTTGAATAGTAGTAACCATTAACAAACTGTTCCCCATCCCCTTCTTGCACCTCTGACTCTGTAGTTGCCATTGGCAGGTTTGGTGTGCTGTATCAATTGTTATGTACAGAGTGCTTGGGGGCCCTCATATAAAACTTGCATCAGGGCCCAGAGCTCCTTAGCTACGCCACTGGTCATGATTACTAGTTAATAAGAATTACAATCTCTGACGGGTTTGTCTGTATTTCTGGTTGAACTAGATAGACAGATGTCTTTTTTTCAACCAAACTAACTATGTAACTATGTGTGTCCCTATTACTGATATTACAATTACTTCTCGTTACCGGTAACCCAACCGCAAAGCTTAGAACCCTCCAAGTCTGATCCTTTAATGCTGTTTAGAAGATTTTATCATTGGCTGTCTGGATTAAGTAGTTAAATCTTTGACCAAAATTCTGTGTGTTCAGAAAATGAAAAGCAATTGTAGACAGTCAAAATCCAGTCCCGAATGTTTACATGAAAAGACATTTTAGCAATGTTTGTGCCTTAGGGCCGGTTCTCTCATGAAGCAAGGTGAAACACTTGCATCAGGTACAGAGATTACGGGGGCAGCATGTTTGTGCTGTGTGTCTACACTTACAGCATGCAGTCAGAGTAGGAGGAGAAGCGAGAGGAGAGCGAGCGAGGTGAAGAGTCAGGGGCTTGGCTAGGATCCTAAGAGATCCGGCGCACTTTTGGGCACTCCAGCCAAAAATGGGCGTGGCCACCGACCAGAATGTGGGTGTGGTCATGGAGCCAAATTTACATGAACTTAACAACGCTGTAAGTAGGCCTGCCCTGCAAAATGTTAGATGAAGCTCCCCTCTCCATTAATAAAAAAAAAAAATGCAAGCTGGGGCATGCTGGTGTTGTGTGGAACCATGCTGGGTGCTGTGGTGCCTCTATAGGGGTGGGGTATGGGGTGTTGTGTTGACATGCTAAAAGCTGTGGAGCCTTCATAGGGAGCATGCATTGTTGTGTGTGTCATCACTGTTCCTCCCCCCGAACCCCTCCTTCCCAGCATGGTAGCACAGCGGGAGGAACTACTCATCTCCTCCATCCACTCTCCAAGTCTGGAGACATCCTCTGTAGCTGGCAATTCTCCCCTAGCATCCAAGAATCAGAAGCTAGGAGCTCTAGCGTCTGATTCATTCTCAGACACTAAAGGGAGAAGCTCAGAAGAGATGTCTGCAGAATCTGGGGACCAAGCAGCCAGAGATGAGTACTGCTGCTTGCTGCCTGACTCTGCCTGGGGGACATCTGGGGCACCCCAGAATAGATCCGGGGTACATGCCACTGATCTTTGGGGCTAGCAACGCCCCTGTGAAGAGGTCATCACAGACTGCTTAGCCATTGTCCCCCTACCCCACCCCCTCCCATGTCCCCTATTTCCCCTTGCTTTGGCAATACCTGTAATGAATCTTGGTCATGCCAATAAAGCTATCTTTGATTTGACTTTTATTTGATTTGAAAAGCAGCTTGTTGTGCTGTGTGAGGAGTCTGATGGTGAGTGAGGAGAGGGGAGGCAGGAGAGCAGCAGTGTTTCATTTGACTTGCAAAGCAGAAGGGAGAAGGTGTCACTGCTGTCCTGACTGAGGAGGAATGGAGGATGGCTGACTGGCTGAGGATGAGCAGTTTGTTTGTCACAGACTCACAGCCAGCCAGTATGTTACTGTGTTGAGCTGCAGCATGTCAAGTCTCAAGTTGTTGCATATGCTCCCTTGCTGTTTGATGCATGTGATCATTCCAAAAAAGGGAGGGAGGGGGGGGGGGGGGGGCATCCTCACAAGTTTGCCTCAAGCAGCAAAAAGTCTAGAACCGGCCCTGTTGTGACTCATAGATAAGATGGGAAAGGAAACTTTAGCACACACTTGCACCTGGTAATTTTGGAGGATAATTTAATGACGGTGTCAGCTGTGTAATTATGGCCTACCGTACTTAGCGGTACAGTATTAGTGGCGGGAGTTATTAGTGGACCGAACTAGTGCTTTCAATTAGCAGCGTGTGTGTGTGTGTGTGTGTGTGTGTGTGTGGGGGGGGGGGGGGGGGGGGGGTTAGTGTTAGGTATAGGCAGGGGAGGGCTAATGTGAGAGTTAGATTATGATAGGCAATACAGCAGAGTCCCCAGTATCCCCCAGTATCCGGCACGGGCGGTGATTGCCTGATACTGGATATATGTGCAATCGGCTGAAAAAGCACACACCTCCCCTCCAAAATACTTACCGAGTGAGTCTCTAGTGATGTCTTGTAGCCTTTCTGCAGCTCCTAACGGGCTCCTAACGGCTTTCCGGCGTCTTCCATGCTCGCACGTCAGTGTGTCACCTGAGCCGCATGGGATCAGGTGACACACCGACTCCTGGGCATGGCGTGGGAAACATGCTGAGAGCCAGCTATTAGCTGCAGAAAGGCTACAAGATGTCGCTGGAGGCTCAGTAAGTATTTGAAATGCCTCCAAACCTGCCCAATGCCCCAAAACTACAGTCCCCATTATCCATCAGGCATGCCAGTTAGCTGAGACTTCCAGTTGCCTGAGTTCTGGATAACAGGAAGTTTGCTATAGTAAAATATATGGGTAAATTCATAATATCGAAAAACATAAAGATAAAGAGACCGGGCACTGTCCTGTTGTTGCAAATTGTTTACTGCTTGCAGCCAGATGACATGCGGTATTGAATATAATCAAAGCATCAAACCTGTCAGGTGTCTTGCATCATAATTTCATGGATACATCCAGTGAGGCTTGCGGGGGGGTGTGGTGACCAGGGGGTGATGGATGTGCACAACAGCCGTTTCGCGCTCTGTAGCGCTTGCTCACGTGCGTATCCGGGCAGGAAATTCATAATATGCTACTATACACAGCACACAAAGCAACATTTTGGCTTTACAGTGCAACAACATTTTCAAGGGCTATAACTACATGTACATAGATAGGACATTAAATATTGTTTTTTTTTTCCCCAAGATAAATGTGTTTGTAGGATCTGCTAATCTGTCTTGTTTCCTTTGCAGTGTGAAGATGCGTATATGAGGCACACTGGTCATTTGATGCCACAACCATCACTTGTTTGTACTAATGCTAATGTTAAAATAACATGATGTTTTATATGTTTTGTTTTTTTTGTAACAGAAGCAATAAAATGTACAATTATACAACAGAACACGGCTCTGCTGAATATTTAATTTTTTTAAGTTCACTAACATATCAAGTCATCCCAGATACAGAAAGCACTAGGTAAAACTTAGTTAACCTCCCTGGCGGTTTGTTAAAATCCGCCAGGGGGCAGCAAATACCTTTTTTTCAAAAAAAAATTTTTTCATGTAGCGAGACAATGTCTCGCTACATGATAGCCGCTGCTGAGTGGCATCCCCTCAGCCCCTCCGATCGCCTTTGGCGAACGGAGATCAAGAGATCCCGTTCAAAGAACGGGATCTCTTGGAGGGCTTCCCCCGTCGCCATGGCGACGGGGCGGGATGACGTCACTGACGTCGTGACGTCAAAGGGGAATCCGATCCACCCCACTGATTGGCCAGGCAGCGCACGTGGTCTGGGGGGAGCGGCTGCGGCGACGGGTATAGCGGCGGATCGGCGGGTAGCGGCGGCGATCGGAGGTTACACGCAGCTAGCAAAGTGCTAGCTGCGTGTAACAAAAAAAAATTATGCAAATCGGCCCAGCGGGGCCTGAGCGGTGCCTCCCGGCGAGCTCGGGCTTACCGCCAGGGAGGTTAAGCTGGCCACTAACGGTCCAATTTCTAGCGAAAAATCGTTTGAGTGATCAGAAATTTTGATCGGATTGGTTGTAAATAATCTCCATTGGTGGACACAATCAATTATGAACGAGTGAAAAAAAAGTCGCCCGAATGAATTTTTGTCGAACGAAAATTTGGATTTTCTTGGTGGTCGTGATAGATAGGAAGCAATGATTGGTTAGTTGATGGTGTAGTGAACTATTTTTCATCCGATCAGAATTTCTGATCGTTTGAACGATTTTTCGCTAGAAATTGGACAGTTAGTGGCCACCTTTAGGCATTTTACATGAGGTGTCCAGAAAAAATGTGTCCATCATTAACCACTTCAGTACCAGAAGCCTCTGCCCCCTTAAGGACCAGAGGCTGCTGGTACACTAAACCGCGCATACTGACGAATCGCTCCGTCGCTCCCACCGGTCACGCCGCTCTGTCCTCGCCGCATGCTGCTCTCTCTGCCGTTCTATGATGGTAGAGCGCTGTGCGCCGGTCAGGAGCCGCTTTCATTGGCTCCTGACTCTGTCACTCAATGTAAGGCAATAGGATTGGCTTACAGTAATGACAGGGCCAGGAGCCAATGAAAACGGCTCCGGCCCGGCTCACAGTGCTCTGCCGTCATAGAGGCGGCAGGGCAGCACATTGCGGCGGGTAGAAAGCGGCGAGAGCGGTGGGAACGGGCGGGGGCATGCGGTGAATGGGACGTAGAGCTTACGTCCAGTCAGAACTGCAGCGCCACCCGCCCGACGTAGATTTGTATTGCGTCGGTTCGTAATTGGTTAACTACTGTACTATTAAAGCAAAGCTGAACTATCAATAAACTAATGAGATAAACAATTGTTTCTAATCTTCTCACTCCTAAATATGACTTTTTAAGAATCTCCAAGTTTTATGTTTTGTTTAAAGGGATACTGAGCAGGTTTTAAAATCACCATAGGCCGCGTGGTCCCCTGGCGTCCTCCTGGCTCTTCTCTCGGTCCCACTGGGAGCTCCGTTAATTGGCGACTTCAACCTGAAGTGTCCAGTACGAGTCCCCGCCGCGCACGTTATGCATCATCACGCCGGCCGGCGTGAGAGTCCTGCAAATTGTCCTCCTCCCATCCAACCTACACACTAGGTTCTGGGTTCAAATCCCAGCTATGGTATATAAGCATGCTTTTCAAAAAGTACAAATCCTTAATCATGCTACTTTTTCTATCGAATTGATCATAATGGAAGTATGGTTTATGCTACCGCCAGCTTTAGCATGTAGTGTGGGTCATGGTCTAGAGGGTAAGACAGATACCTACTACACACTAGTTTCTGGGTTCAAATCCCAGCTATGGTATATAAGCATGCTTTTCAAAAAGTACAAATCCTTAATCATGCTACTTTTTCTATCGAATTGATCATAATGGAAGTATGGTTTATGCTACCGCCAGCTTTAGCATGTAGTGTGGGTCATGGTCTAGAGGGTAAGACAGATACCTACTACACACTAGGTTCTGGGTTCAAATCCCAGCTATGGTATATAAGCATGCTTTTCAAAAAGTACAAATCCTTAATCATGCTACTTTTTCTATCGAATTGATCATAATGGAAGTATGGTTTATGCTACCGCCAGCTTTAGCATGTAGTGTGGGTCATGGTCTAGAGGGTAAGACAGATACCTACTACACACTAGGTTCTGGGTTCAAATCCCAGCTATGGTATATAAGCATGCTTTTCAAAAAGTACAAATCCTTAATCATTCTACTTTTTCTATCGAATTGATCATAATGGAAGTATGGTTTATGCTACCGCCAGCTTTAGCATGTAGTGTGGGTCATGGTCTAGAGGGTAAGACAGATACCTACTACACACTAGGTTCTGGGTTCAAATCCCAGCTATGGTATATAAGCATGCTTTTCAAAAAGTACAAATCCTTAATCATGCTACTTTTTCTATCGAATTGATCATAATGGAAGTATGGTTTATGCTACCGCCAGCTTTAGCATGTAGTGTGGGTCATGGTCTAGAGGGTAAGACAGATACCTACTACACACTAGGTTCTGGGTTCAAATCCCAGCTATGGTATATAAGCTGTTTTGAAAATCTGCAATTCCCTACTGCATGGGATGGATGAATGAATGAATGGAGAGAGAGAGAGAGAGAGAGATTGTGTTATTCCAGAAAATTCCGTCGGAATTATAAATTTTCTGCGGAATTCCGTTTGGGAGGTATAGGAATTCGATTTGATTACCGGAATCGGAATTAACCTAATTCCGGCCGGAATTACGAAATTTATAATTCCGCTGAATTTTCCGAGCATCCCTAGAGTTTAATATTAGGTGATGTAATGCAGCTAATTACTCACTGCTCCTCGAGTCCAGCACCGACTCCTCAATGGCGGCAGGATGCTGACCCGGTGAAATTCCGCATTTGGCTACCTCTGGTTGCTAGGTGTGCATGCAGTAGCGTAGCTAAGAAGCTGTGGGCTCCAATGCAAGTTTTACAATGGGGCCTCCCAAGTCCCAAGCACTCTATAAGCAATTAATACGGCGCACCAAAACCTGCCAATGGCAACTACAGTGTCAGAGGTGCAAGAAGGGGAAAGGGAACAGCTAGTTAATGATTACCACTATTCAAAGTATCTATAGAAGTGATTATTATGAGCACAGGACCAATAGAGAGCTAATACTGCAGTTGAGGGAAGGCCCCTTGGGGCCCCTCTGGCCCAAGGGCCCCGATGTGGTTGCACCTCTGCAACCCCTATTGCTATGCTCCTGTGTGTGTGTGCCGCCTCCTTTTCTCTCAGCACCGGGGGGGGGGGGGGCGTGGCTTCAGCCCTGGCACGAGAGTCAGGGTAATTTAAACCCTGAGCTCCTGTTATTCAAGGCTGCAATGCACCCTACACAGCCACAGTGTGCACTCACGCTGTTTTCCTGACTACCTGCCTGCCTAGACTGACCTGTTGAAGCTTAGGCTGTTCCCTGCCAGTCCTGTTCCCTGCCAGTCCTGATCCCTGCCAGTCCTGATCCCTGCCAGTCCTGATCCTTGTCAGAGATCCCTCCCAGTCCTCTCTCTGGTCCTATCTGTCCAGTCACTTGCTGGTCCCTTGTTTTCTCGCCCTGAGTCCTGTCAGTCATATGTCTTGTCATTTGTATACCTGTCTTTGTCCTTCTGCCCTGTCCGCTAGTCTGGTGCCTGTCAGTAAAACCCCATCTATATATCCTTGTCAGTGCAGACTATCAATACGGCCCCCGTCAGTACAGCCTTGCCAGTACAGCCCTGTCAAACGGCCCTGTCAGTACAGCCCAGTCTGTTCCTACCAAGCTGTCTAAACCCAGGCTGCACACTCCAGTACCTCGGTACTTATCCAGCGTCCCCTTCCCAGTTCTTTGGTACTTATCCAGCTTGTCCCCGTTCATCCTATTCTGCCCAGCCAGTTCCTTCCTGTCTGTCCTGTCCAGTCTGTCTGGTCAGTCCTTCCTGTCTCATCACTTCCGTTTTTCCTGTTCAGTCTGCCCTGTTTTCCCGTCCAGCCTGGCCTGTCCCATGCACACTGTCCTGTCCAGTTAGTTTGTTAGCTCAGACCTGTCCGTACTCCTTCCCACATCGGCAAAGTATCCCTTCTGTTCTTCTCGTCACTGGTGTGTTAACCATGGGGGTCATGACCTGGTGAGCACCAGGCAGCAAAGTAGTCCGCCACCCTTTAGGGTTGGCGGCCCATCATCCCTTGTGGGGTGCGCTGGTGATGAACTGTGCTCGCTTAGACCCCACGCACTTTGGCTGCTCATACTTGGAACCAGTGACGAGATCAATAGAACCCTGACAGGTGTGTTGATGGGTTTGGGAATCAGTGGTTGTTTTGGATCACTTACGGTATCCCTCGGGGGATTCCCTGAAATTTATGGAAATTTGTTTTTTAATTAAGTCCACTGTGCCATCCTGTTCTAAGTAGTCAGAGAATAGTGGTAGGAATACAGAGGGTGCTAATTTCTTTCTACAAATTACTATTACAATAGAAGAGTCTCGGTTTTCCGGCAACAACAGGGAACTGCTGATGCTGGATAAGTGTGCTTTCTGGTTACTTGAGACTAAATGTTAAAGGGCTAGCTAAAACGATACTATACTTGAAAGTATATTAATCTTATGAGAGCCATGGAACCCAGTCTTTAAGCACACCAGAGATCACAAAAAAACCTAAGATGCCCTTCACCATAGTGACTGCTAACGGTGATTTGTGCTGGTTGGTTGAGACTGCTGGTTAGTTGAGTCCTGGATGACCAGAACTCTACTTACCTTGTCTTGTCACGGTAGTGATACTTTATTGCACTGATACCAAATCAGTGAAGCAAAACATATATGGAAATCATGGTCACGTGTAGTCCCAGATGCATGTGGCTAAAAGAGCATAAGCTCAAAAACAGCAAGACATCTAATAAAAGGCTACAGCCTTCAAGGGACATTGCAAAAATGAAGCACCTCATGCCTTCTGAGGATCTTCCTACCCTAGTTCAAGCTTTTATAACATCACGGCTGGACTATTGCAATTTCATCTATGCAAGCCTTCCAAATAAAGACCTGCATCGCTTGCGGCCTCTTCCGAATGTGCTGCAGTGCTATTAACAAGCCAACTATACAATTGCCATTTGACACCGATCCTTTGCTCACTCTCCTGGCTACCCATAAAAGGGAGAATCCTCTTCATAATAGACCTAGTAACAAAATTGTTATACAATTCCTAAAGGATTTGTTGCACATGCTTCTCACCTCCCACAACCTCAGATCAACTGGAGTCCATCTCAAATCTTTGGAGCCAGAACCTTCTGTCACATTGCCCCTACCCTTTGTAACTCCTTGCCACAACCAATCAAGACAGCTCAACTCCAGAGGTGTTTATATCAAAACTGTAAAAGCACTTGTTTCATCTGGCAACTTTTTCCTCCATAACACATTGCAAACTATGGATTGATCTGAGACAAGTCTATGCGGTTTGAGTCCTATGAAAGAAAAGCGCTGTTGTTAGGACCTTTATCATCTGTCTTCTCCATGGTGAGCTCGGTGAACATGCCTAGGAAATATAGTCTGCAGTGAGAAATGTTGGAAGTATCAACAGGATTATTACCTAAACTGCAGTATAGTAAAACAACCACAATGGCCTCCATTATGGTAGCTATGTGAGGTAAATATTTTTTTTTTGTAGGTAAAATACCTCATGAGGTATTTTCCTCTTTTTTTTAGCAATTCTGGAAGATTTTTCTCCATTTCCAAATGTGAGGGAAACCATGAGTTAAACCATGAGGTAAATGCATAAAGTGAGGTAAAACATGAGGTATTTCAGCGGTAAGTCTGCAGTAAATAAATAATAGTAGTCTTTCATTGTCTTCCATAATCTGCTGGAGATCTGCCGCCGCTGCCCCCGGACCATCAGCGACACCATCCGCACCGACCCTACGGCAGCATTGTGGCCAGGATGGCTCCCAGCGGGAGGCTCACGTCCTCAGGCTCACATTCCAGTCACGGAGGACTGGCCAGGATGCAGGCCACCGGCGGGTCGGGTGTGCCCGGCTTCACACACCACCTGCGGCCGACAGCTGATCAGCTGTTCGGTCTTCTGTGCACTGGCACTTTTGTTGCTGCCCCGAGCCAGCCCCTCAGCCACCGCCACGACAGCTCCAACACCTGGGCGGGCTCACGGGAAGCTGCTGACCCTAGGCTCGGGGTGCGGGTCGTCCACGTGGTGCGGGTCGTATGCACCAGCTCTGCAGGAGCACTCATCCTCCGCAGCCCGGGATCAATGCGGCTGCAAGATCCCCCTCCACCACGTGGGCCGCTGCGTCGGTGCCTAGGACTCCAGGATGCCAGCCCTGAGCATGTAGGTCACTCTATGCGCACAGGAGGCCTGACCACCACTGCTTCCTGCCGGGCCACCCACGTGGAAGAGATCCTCAGGCTGAACTCCGGCGAGGGTCTTCACCAGCCGCAGCCTCGAGCCTACTCGACTGCCCAGTGTCCACTTCTGCCACTGCCGAGGTCCATGTCGGTCTGCACCACCCAGCCTGGAGGATCAGCGGTCAGCCTGCACCAGCAGCCCTGAAGATCAGTGGCCCACCTGGCGACTTTCCACAGGAATGGACACTGTCCGGACTGATTGTCGGACCCTGGGGTGCTTTTAACCTGCAGCCCTGGGGGGGGGGGGGGCTCTGCCTCTGTCTCTCTCCTCTTGCCCTGGTTCTTGTTGTTATTTTTCTTTCTTTCCTCAGTCTCTCTTTGGCTATCCCTTCTCTTTCTCTCTCTCTTTCGCTGTCCACTCTTTCCAGGACACACTGCGGGGCGTCTGGAGCTGCTGCGGAGCTGAGCGAGCGCCACCGGCAGATGGCCACCGGCTGCTCCCCTCACACAGCTCTCCAGACTTCCCCACGCGTCCTTCATTATAGTTATGTGCTGTATATATAGGTATATGCTAATTTGTACTACTGTACCTGACTGTGTATGTTGGATTGCATGCATGTGTTTGTACCATCTCCGACCCTGTTTGAGCCAAAAATAATTCCGGGTACAACCCCGTTGTACTTGGCGAAATAAACGTGATTCTGATTCTGATAAGTTAGGATAGTCTTTGGAAGATGTTTTTTTTTTGAGGGGGGACGGTGTATTTGATTATGTAGCAGCCTATGAAAAGTATATTTATGGGCATCCCTTATAAAAAAAACAGTAAATATTTGGAGTTTTATTTCCATTATTCTTTTCTATTACACAGCCTGACTAGGAACTCCACTAAAAACTGCAAAATGCATACAAATTGACTTTACCTCCAGGTACAGGCAGGTCTTCAACTGATCGGTAAATTATGTGCTAACATGCCCCCTAATTTCCATGAGAATAGCTATTTTTGTTGAATTACCTCATAATTTACCTCATGAGCTAAAACATGACTAAAACCTACCAGAATTTCTAAATGTCATTACCTCATGAGCTAAATTGCCAGAATTGCTAAATGTCATTACCTCATGAGGTAATTTACCTCACATGAGGTAATTTGTTTGATAACCCTACCAGAATTGAGGCCAATATGTCTCTGTGTGTAAAATGTAATGATGATCTCTATGGCATTGTTATCTCTGCATGTTTTTTTTTCAGTAAAGAGTTCCAACTTGTTACATTGGGTGCCTATCTGTGTGTACAGACTACTCTGCTCCATCAAGAAAAACAGCACTTCAGTGGCCCCTGAACACAACCAAAGAGAAAAAAAACCCTGCTTATGTTTTGGCGTATACTGGCATTAAATGTGCAAGGCTACCATACATAGCATAAAAATGGCCTACAGCTCACATATGGAATAGTACAGATGTTTTATTTTGTGTACTCAAGTCCTTGTTTGCACGCAGTATCATCTCTGTGTCAGGCCCAAGAATCACAGATGTTGGTGTCACCTGAAGTCTAAACTGAAAGCTCTCTTGTTTACTATGTCATGTTGTCTACCAGTCTACTATGTCATACTGTCTACTATGTCATACTGTCTACCACTTTACTATGTCATACTGTCTACAAGTCTACTATATCGCACTGTCTACTAGTCTACTATGTCATAAGGTAATTTTACAAGAAGCTTTCCTTATCCAATAAGCCCAGCAAATAATCGATTTCTAATTTTTTCTTTACTTACCTTCTTTTTACTAGTTTTCCCTGTTTTGTGGGATAGGCTAGAAAACTGGAGAAAGTAAGTACCGTGCTTTAAATACCCTAGAGTAGAAAATAAAATACAAATAGCACTTACTTGGCTAGTGGTAGAATCTAGAAAAGGGCCCCAGGTAAATGGGTCATTTATGATCTCTTACCTATTTTCCATAAAAGGCTAAACCGTAAAACACACAAAAAACCCACTCACCATTTAAGAAAATATTTTAACAAAATACATTTGTTTGTTCTAAAAATAGTTTGCCTTTTGTTGTTGATCCATTTTGTTCTGTTCTTCTTCTGACCCTCTTCTGCTTTGCTTGCAGAATCCTACCCCTCAATCCATGCTTGCTGTATTCTTGCTCAACAGCCCAGCCATTGGCATGCTTGAAATTGCTGCTTAGGATTCAAATTGTTATTTTACCGTGAACAAATGGGAATTATCTGTGACAAAATAAAATGAGCAATATTGCGAAATTCAAATAAGCTCTAGTGGGGCTACTTAGGATTTCCTGAATCCCTAATTGGTCCATATGTAATGCTATGTTTTTGGCGTTGCTAAGGCCTCACACTCGACTCACACCAGCCTATAGGCCGGGTAAATACATAGCTTACAACTTCACACTGTATTAGGATATTTATTCAATTATTTACATTATTTACAGGTATAGCAGTGAATCATGGATAAGTAATAGAGTAATGAATCAATACATTACCGGATATTGCATCATCACTCCGTATCGGGGGACCAGCGATCGTCAGGAGGCAGCGCATACACAACATCACACAACTCGTCAGTAGTGGAGAGTCCCATCAGAGCAAGGGAAATCTCTCTTTCTTATACTCATAGCTCCACCCATTTTCCCTATTGCATCTTGGGGATGCTCAGGCATGAGCCTTGCTATGATTGGATGACTTATAGTCAATATTCTCATGAACAGGACTAGTTCTAGTTAAGTCCTATGTGAACGTGCAATTCCTGAAACAGTTAATTCAGGGTTACGAGCTTATTGCAGCATACTGTTATATAACCATATCACGTGCCACGCATGCTCAGTACTTGTTTTCATAGGATATAGTCGGCCGTCAGCCTATCCACAACGTGGAAGTATGATTCATCCCTCGTGATCACTGCGTGATCGCAGCGCAAACAGCATGTTTTCATAACTTGCAATAACCTCTTGGACTGCCAATGGTTTTCTATGGAGAATGGTCTCATCACTACTAAAAGATACAAAATATATCCTCTCTAACTACAGACTAGCTTGCTAATGTGTTTCTCACCTAACAGCTAGTCATTCACACAGACTCTTCAGACTTGTATCACACCATATCAAAAGTCCAACAGGAAAAACACTTTCAAAACTCAGCAAACATCTCTCAATCACTCCAACTGCTTACATCCCTGGCACAAAACAGGTACGGTCTTACTCTTACCCCTTAATGTTTCCATAGAAGGTTGTATTCTCCAACAAAACCCCACACATGGTGCTTTTCAAAGCAATAATAGCCCCACCTATGTATAAACTCATTGCCAATACCCTACCCGTCTCTAATTCCCACATATTGGATCACTGAGTTCACTGCCTATAAGGTTGCCTAAATATTCCTCCTAGGTCCTATCCCCACTTATTGTGTATTTAATAGTTCTTAATTCATCCTTGTGTTTTATTTGTATCTTTTCTTTGCTCATGTCTACATCTCCTGTTGTCTCTACTAAACAAATACAATTGTATATTATTATAATATTGTATGACTACTGGTAGATGTTATTAAGTTTGTCTCTGTACTGTTAAATAGTCTTTATAGACCATTGGCTGCTTATCTATCTGGTAACACGACTTAAGCAGGCATACTCCCAGGATGGTACAAATTGCTCTGGAAGATCCTCACTAATAGCACTTCTTTATAACCTTAGACCAATTAGAATCCCTTCAAATAACCAGGGATTACCGGATTACCACAATTTTTGCTTTACGGGACACTTCTGCAGGTAGTTGGCCAAGGCCCCTGTAGATTTGTCTTCAATCGACCTGACCAGCAATGTAATCCTCTAATCCTCAATTTAAGAACTTCCGCCACCTTCAGCCCCGCTGGGGGCTAGTGTTGGGCGAACAGTGTTCGCCACTGTTCGGGTTCTGCAGAACATCACCCTGTTCGGGTGATGTTCGAGTTCGACCGAACACCTGATGGTGTTCGGCCAAACCGTTCGGCCATATGGCCGAACTAAGAGCGCATGGCCGAACATTCCCCGAACGTTCGGCTAGCGCTGTGTTTGGCCGAACAGGTCACGTGGTTCGGACCCGAACGCGCTCTGATTGGCCAAACGGGTCACGTGGTTCGAGTAGATAAATACCCGATCCACGTCATTTCTTCGCCATTTGTCTGTGGGTTTAGCTTTGGGTAGGCAGGCAGGGTAGTTCTCTCTCCAGCCAGGCTAGCCAGGGTCCCCCCAGTCATTGTGTCGCTGCTGGGAACAGTAGTACACCGCTCACCCACACTATATAGCATTGTGTTTACTGCCACTCTGTGTACACCGCTCACCCACCACTGTATAGCATTGTGTTTACTGCCACTCTGTGTCTCTTCTGGGAACAGTAGTACACCGCTCACCCGCCACTGTATAGCATTGTGCACTGTGTCGCTGCTGGGAACAGTAGTACACCGCTCACCCACCACTGTATAGCATTGTGCTCTGTGTCGCTGCTGGGAATAGTAGTACACCGCTCACCCACCACTGTATAGCATTGTGCTCTGTGTCGCTGCTGGGAACAGTAGTACACCGCTCACCCACCACTGTATAGCATTGTGCTCTGTGTCGCTGCTGGGAATAGTAGTACACCGCTCACCCACCACTGTATAGCATTGTGCTCTGTGTCGCTGCTGGGAATAGTAGTACACCGCTCACCCACCACTGTATAGCATTGTGCTCTGTGTCGCTGCTGGGAATAGTAGTACACCGCTCACCCACCACTGTATAGCATTGTGCTCTGTGTCGCTGCTGGGAATAGTAGTACACTGCTCACCCACCACTGTATAGCATTGTGCTCTGTGTCGCTGCTGGGAATAGTAGTACACCGCTCACCCACCACTGTATAGCATTGTGCTCTGTGTCGCTGCTGGGAACAGTAGTACACCGCTCACCCACCACTGTATAGCATTGTGCTCTGTGTCGCTGCTGGGAATAGTAGTACACCGCTCACCCACCACTGTATAGCATTGTGCTCTGTGTCGCTGCTGGGAATAGTAGTACACCGCTCACCCACCACTGTATAGCATTGTGCTCTGTGTCGCTGCTGGGAATAGTAGTACACCGCTCACCCACCACTGTATAGCATTGTGCTCTGTGTCGCTGCTGGGAAAAGTAGTACACTGCTCACCCACCACTGTATAGCATTGTGCTCTGTGTCGCTGCTGGGAATAGTAGTACACCGCTCACCCACCACTGTATAGCATTGTGCTCTGTGTCGCTGCTGGGAATAGTAGTACACCGCTCACCCACCACTGTATAGCATTGTGCTCTGTGTCGCTGCTGGGAATAGTAGTACACCGCTCACCCACCACTGTATAGCATTGTGCTCTGTGTCGCTGCTGGGAATAGTAGTACACCGCTCACCCACCACTGTATAGCATTGTGCTCTGTGTCGCTGCTGGGAATAGTAGTACACCGCTCACCCACCACTGTATAGCATTGTGCTCTGTGTCGCTGCTGGGAACAGTAGTACACCGCTCACCAACCACTGTATAGCATTGTGCTCTGTGTCGCTGCTGGGAATAGTAGTACACCGCTCACCCACCACTGTATAGCATTGTGCTCTGTGTCGCTGCTGGGAATAGTAGTACACCGCTCACCCACCACTGTATAGCATTGTGCTCTGTGTCGCTGCTGGGAATAGTAGTACACCGCTCACCCACCACTGTATAGCATTGTGCTCTGTGTCGCTGCTGGGAATAGTAGTATACCGCTCACCCACCACTGTATAGCATTGTGCTCTGTGTCGCTGCTGGGAATAGTAGTACACCGCTCACCCACCACTGTATAGCATTGTGCTCTGTGTCGCTGCTGGGAATAGTAGTACACCGCTAACCCACCACTGTATAGCATTGTGCTCTGTGTCGCTGCTGGGAATAGTAGTATACCGCTCACCCACCACTGTATAGCATTGTGCTCTGTGTCGCTGCTGGGAATAGTAGTACACCGCTCACCCACCACTGTATAGCATTGTGCTCTGTGTCGCTGCTGGGAATAGTAGTACACCGCTCACCCACCACTGTATAGCATTGTGCTCTGTGTCGCTGCTGGGAATAGTAGTACACCGCTCACCCACCACTGTATAGCATTGTGCTCTGTGTCGCTGCTGGGAATAGTAGTACACCGCTCACCCACCACTGTATAGCATTGTGCTCTGTGTCGTTGCTGGGAACAGCAGTACACCGCTCACCCACCACTGTATAGCATTGTGCTCTGTGTCGCTGCTGGGAATAGTAGTACACCGCTCACCCACCACTGTATAGCATTGTGCTCTGTGTCGCTGCTGGGAATAGTAGTACACCGCTCACCCACCACTGTATAGCATTGTGCTCTGTGTCGCTGCTGGGAATAGTAGTACACCGCTCACCCACCACTGTATAGCATTGTGCTCTGTGTCGCTGCTGGGAATAGTAGTACACCGCTCACCCACCACTGTATAGCATTGTGCTCTGTGTCGCTGCTGGGAATAGTAGTACACCGCTCACCCACTACTGTATAGCATTGTGCTCTGTGTCGCTGCTGGGAACAGTAGTACACCGCTCACCAACCACTGTATAGCATTGTGCTCTGTGTCGCTGCTGGGAATAGTAGTACACCGCTCACCCACCACTGTATAGCATTGTGCTCTGTGTCGCTGCTGGGAATAGTAGTACACCGCTCACCCACCACTGTATAGCATTGTGCTCTGTGTCGCTGCTGGGAATAGTAGAATACCGCTCACCCACCACTGTATAGCATTGTGCTCTGTGTCGCTGCTGGGAATAGTAGTACACCGCTCACCCACCACTGTATAGCATTGTGCTCTGTGTCGCTGCTGGGAACAGCAGTACACCGCTCACCCACCACTGTATAGCATTGTGCTCTGTGTCGCTGCTGGGAATAGTAGTACACCACTCACCCACCACTGTATAGCATTGTGCTCTGTGTCGTTGCTGGGAACAGCAGTACACCGCTCACCCACCACTGTATAGCATTGTGCTCTGTGTCGCTGCTGGGAATAGTAGTACACCGCTCACCCACCACTGTATAGCATTGTGCTCTGTGTCGCTGCTGGGAACAGAAGTACACCGCTCACCCACCACTGTATAGCATTGTGCTCTGTGTCGCTGCTAGGAGTAGTAGTACACCGCTCACCCACCACTATATAGCATTTCTGTACTGCCACTGTACTGCTGCCAGTCAGCGTGTACTTTAAGGATAAGTGAAATGAAGAAGAAATCCTGTGAAAGAGGGAGGGGCAAGGGAAGAGGTGTTTCCCCTGACGGTTCACGTACAGGCCACAGTGGAGCACCGAAGAAAACCCACTCAATACCGCCCATGTTGTCCAGGAAATCAACCCTCACAAATCCAAAAGAAGAGGACCAGATAATTAATTGGATGACCTCTCAAGCGTCCAGCAGTGGGTTAAGCAGCACCAGCACATCACGCATGAGGTCCGAGTCCTCAGCCAGTTACAAGGAGCCAGTGGGCACAAAGCTGACACAACCGGCAGCGACACCACGCACACAACTGCCAAATCACCAGTCCGAAGAATTTCCTCAGGACACAATGGGGTATTCGCAGGAGCTATTCCCAGCCCAACAAACTTCCACCTTTCAAAGGTCAATGGAACAGCCAGAAATGTTGTGCCCGGATTGACAACCATTTACTGTGGGAAATGCACCGTGCACTGAAATGCAAGGCGAGTCCGAGGACTTTGAAACCCAAATCCCAGAGCAAGATGGGCAGGAGGGGTTTCAATTGCAGGAGGTCGGCCGAGAAGATCTGGAAGACGACGTTGGAGTGAGCTGCGCAGAGGTTGTTCTGGGGGGCTCTACTCCACGGCGGCGGCCCACAATCACATATGATGAGTTTGAGGAGATGGAAGAGGAGGGTTTGGACAATGTGGACAGAGACCCAGATTTTGTATGTGAAGGAGAACATCGCCGTCGTAGCAGCACAGATGAGTCTGTTGAAGAACCCACTGCTGCACGAGTTCGCCTTGTGCCACAAGGTAGGCGGCGCGAAATTTCAGGCACCACAAGCGTGGAAGTTCAAGTGAGACGCAAAAGAGGCGCAAACAGAAATCGCCAGCAAGGCAGGTGCTCCAAAGTCTGGCCTTTCTTTGAAGACTGCAGTGAGGATGGTACCATGGTGATTTGCAAGGTGTGCAAGACCGGCCTGAGCAGGGGGAAAAATATTAACAACCTCTCCACCACCAGCATGACCCGCCACATGGTATCCAAACATCCCACTCTGTGGGCAAACGCAGCAGGACAGGGTACCAGCAACACTGCCTCCCTTGGGGTCACCAGACTCACCACCAGACCCTCCTCAGCAGCAGCAGTAGCCCAGCCATTGCGTGGTTCACAACAACATTCACAAACATCAGACGACGCTGACACTGTCACTTTCCGGAATAGTGCTCTTGAGGTCTCCCAGTCTTCATCAAACACAACAACCAACAGCCCTTCAGTGTGCAGCCCTACGGTTCAGTTGTCTGTCTCGGAGATGTTTGAGCGCAAGAGGAAATTGCCAGCAAATGACCCCCGGGCCATGGCAGTAACAGCCAGCATAGCCAAGCTTCTGGCCTGCGAAATGCTGCCATATCGAGTGGTGGAGACAAACAGCTTCAAGGGCATGATGTCAGTGGCCATCCCACGTTACGTGGTTCCCAGCCGCTACCACTTTGCGCGCTCTGCAGTGCCTGAGTTGCATGAGCACGTGGTCAGCAAAATAACCCGAAGCTTGAAGAATGCCGTTGCCTGCAAGGTTCACCTCACCACTGACACCTGGACGAGTGCGTTCGGCCAGGGTCGATACATCTCCCTTACCGCGCACTGGGTGAACCTTGTGGAGCCTGGCAGCGATTCCTCACCTGCTACGGCGCGGGTGTTGCCCACGCCGCAAACAGCTGCACCGCCGTCCCTCCCACTGGATAACAACAGCAGCACCTACCTCTCTGACTCCTTCTCCTCCAACGCATCTCAAAGCTGTACCTCATCCGGAAACGCTAACCCAGCAGCAGTAGGATCGTGGAAGCAGTGCAGCACAGCTGTTGGCATGCGTCAGCAAGCGTTGCTGAAGCTGATCTGCCTTGGGGATAAGCAGCACACAGGGGAGGAAATTTGGAGGGGAATAAAGGAACAGACGGATTTGTGGCTGGCACCGCTGGACCTGAAACCGGGCATGGTTGTGTGTGATAATGGGAGTAATCTCATTCGCGCTTTAAGGTTGGCTAAGCTGACACACATCCCTTGCCTGGCGCACGTGATGAACCTAGTAGTTCAGTGGTTCCTGAGGACTTACCCAGGCATGGCCGATCTTCTGTTGAAGGTGCGACGAGTGGCCAAACATTGTAGAAATTCCAGTACTGCTTCGGGGGCACTCGCCAAGATGCAGGAGCGCTTCAATCTCCCCCACCATCGCTTGCTGTGTGATGTCCCTATGGGCTGGAATTCTACGCTGCACATGCTAGCCCGCTTTTGCGAGCAGAAGAGTGCAGTGGTCCAGTACATGACGGCGCAGTACCGAGGCGCATCCGGACAGCTGCCAAGCTTCTGTGGATCCGATTGGGCCAACATGTTGGACCTCTGCCAAGTCCTCCAAAATTTTGAGCAATCCACGTTGCTTGTGAGCAGTGACAACTCTTCAGTCAGCATTACCATACCACTGCTGTGTTTACTGAAGAAGTCAATGTTGAAAATCAAGGAAACAGCTGTCATGATGCAACTGGGGAAATCTGAAGGAGAAAACGATCAGCGTGATGATACCAACATCAGGCCATCTGCCTCAGGAAACGCTGGCCCCAGCAGCTATGACGAAGAAGAGGAGGAGGAACAGCTGGAGTTGGAGCAGGAATTTCATGCCACCACTGACGAGGGCCAGAGCGATGCACGTTGGACTTCCACAATTCAGCGCGAATGGTCAGCAGAAGCAGACCAGGAAGAAGGTGACGACTATGATGCATCACAACTATCACAACGCTCACAAGAGGATGATGAGGATTCTGGCAGGACTCTGGCACACATGGCTCAATTCATGCTAGACTGCATTGAATGCGACCCACGCATTGTGCGCATTCTGGACAACACCAATTACTGGGTTTATACCCTTCTGGATCCACGGTACAAACACAATGTTCCAAAACTGCTTGAAGAAAGAGTCAGACAGGTCAAAATGGAAGAATACCAGCAGGCCCTTGTGGAGACTTTAGAGAGAAGATTGACATCCTCCCCCTCCTCTAGCCAGTTGTACGCCGACAGACTGACTTCCGCAAACCCAGGACGACCAGGAGGGCAGCAAACAACACAAGCCGCAGCTAGTGCCCAAAAGGGAATGGTATCGGCAGTGTCCTTGGAGTGGGAAAATTTTCTGACACCCATGCAGCAGCCCACAGAACAGCAAGCGTGCAGATCCACCTCCAACACCGATCGCCTGGAGAAAATGGTCAAGGACTACATGTCAGATGGCGTAGCTGTGTTGAACAATCCATCTGCACCCTTCAACTATTGGGTATCGAAGCTAGACACCTGGCACGAACTGGCAATGTACGCAATAGAGATGCTGGCTTGCCCGGCAGCCAGCGTTATGTCGGAATGCTGTTTCAGTGCTGCCGGAGGCATCGTCACAGATCGGCGTATCCGCCTCTCCACAGAAAATGCAGACCGTCTGACTCAAATTAAAATGAATCAATCCTGGATTGGAAACGACTACGCAACACTCCCGGACCCCAACCAAGTAACATGAACAATGAACATCTGTGATGGGTTAGCGTTTCCGGTCCCTGTTTATTGAACCTCTCATCTGTATTACATTTATGACTGCATGGCGACAAAATGCATTGCTATCCGCACGCTTCTTGTCCTCATGCAAGACCTGGGTTGCGCCTGAAAGCGTGGCCTTCTCCACCTGCGCCTCCTCCTGTTCCATCACGTGTGCTGCTGCTGGGTTAGCGTTGCCGGTCCCTTTTTACGGAACCTCTTATCTGTATTACATTTATGACTGCATGGCGACAAAATGCATTGCTATCCGCACGCTTCTTGTCCTCATGCAAGGCCTGGGTTGTTGTGTCTCAAAGCGTGGCCTTCTCCTCCTGCGCCGCCCTCCTCCTGGTTCCATCACGTGTGCTGCTGCTGGGTTAGCGTTACCGGTCCCTTTTCCTGGAACCTCTTATCTGTATTACATTTATGACTGCATGGCGACAAAAAGCATGTTACCTGTGCAAAGAAAAATGACATTTTCCGCATTTAAAAGACACTTTTTCCTTTGAAACTTTACAATCAATTTTCTCAAAAACTATAAGCTCTTTTTCAAATATTTTTTTTTCTCTAGTACCCACTCCCAAGGTGCACATACCCTGCAAATTTGGGGTATGTAGCATGTAAGGAAGCTTTACAAAGCACGAAAGTTCGGGTCCCCATTGATTGATTATGTTCGGAGTTCGGCGCGAACACCCGAACATCACGGCCATGTTCGGCGAACGTTTGCGAACCCGAACATCCAGGTGTTCGCCCAGCACTACTGGGGGCCTAGATTCTCCACTCATCTAGAACTATCCTAGCACATTTTATGTTGCCGGAAGTTACTTTACACTAGCAACAATATATATAACCCCTGCTTATACTCAGTCAGTATATCTAATGCATCTCTCCTACTAATAAAAAGCTACCGGGGAGGGGGGGGGGTATGCCTCCAATGCCAGTGCCTGTAAGTGAAGTGCAATTAGAAGACTACAGCCAGTTACGGTCTCATGGGGATATCCCCCAATACTGTTAAAACTAAACTGTACAGAACTATTCAACTGTTCATTGCGGTTATAATTTGTTAAAGCCTGCTAAATCTCTTCAATAAAAAAATTGAATTGGAAAAATAAAAAAAGTCCAACAGGAATGTTTAGTAACCTCTCTAGAGCTTATTCAGATTTCCCAGTGCTGCTTACTTGAATTTGCCTCTGACAATTCCCATTGGTCCAGACGGTCCAGACAAAGGGACTGATGGGAAGCCTTAGGGTGAAATGTAAGTGTATGTGGATTATGGGAAAATCGGACACAGGGAAACTGCCAATAGTGGAATATCAGTGTATTTACCGACATTCTACTATTTACAGTGTTGATTTTCAATTGGAAAATATTTGTAAATTTTACTGATATTCAAACCCCACTGCTGATGCCTAACCCTGAACTGCCCCCTCCCCCCAGTGAAAAAAACAGCTAAAGAAAAATGGTAAATACACCTGAATAACATGGGTGCACATACCATGCCAAACAATGAAAAAAAAATAACGCCGCAAAAAGATGCTAAATATCGCAGGCACCTGAACCACAGCAAAAAAAAGAAAGAACACCAGCAAAAGGATTTCAGATTTGGTGCCAGCTTGACAATATTTTGTAATTCAGTAAATGGCAGCATCTGATTTGTCCAGGAGCCCCTTGCACCTGATTTGTATGATACCTACTGTAATTTTAAAGTAAACCAGAGCTGACAAAAAAAAGCAAAAAAAACGATACTTACCCAGGGCTTCCTCTAGCCCCATAAGCACGTTTGAGTCTCTCGCCGTCTTCCGTGTCGTGGCCTTCTGCGCATGTATCGATTTTTGCTATTTTGTCAGCTCTGGTACACTTTAAACATGCCAGTGCTAATGCTCCTGGTAAGTGTGTGACAGGGATGCTGTGGTAGATGCAAGTTACAATTTTTATATTTTAATTCAGGTTTTCAGAAAAAAAGTTGTGTTTATTTCATTTAACTATTTTTAGGTTTTTCTTATTTTTACTTTCATCTACATAAATCTCATATTGAGTTATGGTGGAATATTCAAAGCCTGAAACTAAATAGGCCTGGATCCCACTAGGAGCGATTTTCTGAGCACTTTGTGATTTGAAAAGCTCTTGCTAATATAATGCTATGGGTGTGATCCCACTTGAACGATGTGTTTTTATAAAAATCCTCCATAGCCAGGGGCGTAGCAATAGGGGGTGCAGAGGTAGCGACCGCATCGGGGCCCTTGGGCCAGAGGGGCCCGAAAGGGCCCTCCCTCAACTACAGTATTAGCTCTCTATTGGTCCTGTGCTCATAATAATCACTTCTATAGATACTTTGAATAGTGGTAATCATTAACAAACTGCTCCCCATCCCCTTCTTGCATCCCTGACACTGTAGTTGCCATTGGAAGGTTTTGGTGCGCCGTTTCAATTGTTATGTATAGAGTGCTTGGGGGGCCCTATTGTAAAACTTGCATCGGGGCCCATAACTCCTTAGCTACGCCACTGTCCATAGCATTGCATTAGTAAGAGCTTTTTCAAATCACTAGCACTTTGAAAAGGCTTCTAGTGGGCTTGAGCCCTATAAAAGATTAGATTTACTACCCTAGAGGCCTTCGGGCAGGTTTAGTAAAAAAAAAAAAAAAAAAAGTTGTGTTTACTTGTATTTCATTAAACTATTTTTAAAGTTTGATCTACATACAGTGCTGCCCATAATTATTCACACCCCTGGCAAATTCTGACTTAACATTACTTTTATTCATCCAGCAAGTCATATTTTGACGGGAAATGACGTGGGTGTCTCCCAAAAGATAATAAGACGATGTACAAAAGGCATTATTGTGGAAAAAAAAATTCAAGGCTTTTTAATTACATTTGAGCAAAAAGTGACCAGTCCAAAATTATTCATACCTTTATCAATAATCAATAGAAAAGCTATTACAGCAATCAAATGCTTCCTATAACTGCAGACCAGCTTTTTGCGTTTGTCTCTCCAGGTATTTTTGCCCATTCATCTTTAGCAATGAGCTCCAAACTTTTCAGGTTGGAGGGTCTTCTTTCCATCACCCTGATCTTTAGCTCCCTCCACAGATTCTCAATTGGATTCAAGTCAAGTCTCTGGCTGGGCGACTCCAAAACATTAATGCTGTTGTCTGCTAACCATTTCTTCACCACTTTTGCTGTGTGTTTTGGGTCATGACATGCTGTGTATACTTGCCGTAACACTTCAATAAATGTAATCGTTGGATAAGAATCCGCAGAGGGTCGAGTTCCTTATGGAGATTGTGTGGATTTGACTGGATTTGAGGAGGCTTGGTGACCCTTCTTGCCATAGGAACTCCCTGTGATACAATTACCGCCTGAAGCCCGCAGACACCCCTGTGTACACTTTTGTTTTGGGTCATTGTCATGCTGAAATGTCCACTGGTGCCCAAGGCCAAGTTTCTCCGCAGACTGCCTGATGTTGTTGTTGAGAATCCTCATGTAGGACTTGTTCACACTATGAGCGTTAGCTTATTTTTTTTATGCACTGGCGATTTTGAAAATCGCCCTAAAAGTGCTTGTGCAATGATTTCCTATGAGAATGTTCACATATGAGTGTTTCGATTGTGTGCCATTCTCAAAAATGCTGCCTGTGCCACTTTCTGAGTGCTTTGTCTCAATGGAAGGTATAGGGAAATCGCTAAGTGCTTGAAAAAGCGCTTTGTATAGAGATTTCCAGAGTGCTTTTAAGAATAAATACATTGGGCTTGATTCACAAAAGCATGATAACTTAGTTATCATGCCTAAAACCTTTACACGTGCAAACTAGGGTGCTAAGTAGTTTGCACTGCAAAGCTGATGCTGTTCGCGTGCTATTTTAGCGCGCGTACGACGTTAAGCAGTGCACGTGAACGGTGCTGCACGCTACGCTACGTTCGCGTGCAAAATCAGCCACTGTGCGTGCAAAGTATGCTTATCAAGCTACTTAGCACATGAAGCGACTGATTTTGCACGTGAAGCACTGCGTGCAAAACTTTACGCGCGCAGAGCTAAACTTAAACACGCACAAACTCTAACGCGTATATTAGCGCGTGAAGAGCCAGTTTGCACGTGCTAAGGGGCTTTTCACTGGCATGCTAACACTTAGCACGCTTTTGTGAATAAAGCCCATAGTATTTATTCTTTTCCGGGCCAGAGAGTTCACTTCCTGACTAATGTCAGGAAGTGAAAATCGCAAAAGCTCATCAAAAGCGCTTAGAACAACACTTACACAAAATCGCTCAACGCTCAGAAAATGTCAGGGATCGCTTGAAAAAAATAGCGCACAAAAGCGATCGCACTTGCGATTTATATTGTGAACAAAGCCTTATTTCTCTTTTTTCACTGTGCCGTTAACTGTGGGTAGGTTCCCTGGTCCATTGGCTGAAAAACACCGCCAAAGCATTAGGTTCCCACCACCGTGTGACAGTGGGAATGGTGTTCTTTGGGTTGACGGCTTCTCCTTTTTTACGCCAAATGAAGGAAACATTATTGTGACCAAACAATTTAATTTTTGTTTCATCTGACCATAACACAGAAGACCAGAAGTCTTCTCCTTTGTCCAGATGGGCATTTGCAAAGGCCAAGCGAGCTTCAGTGTGCCTTATCTTGAGAAGTGGCGTCCTCTTTGGTCTGCATCTGTGGAACCCACCAGTGTGCAGTGTCCGTTGGATTGTCTGCCTTGAGACAATGCCACCGGCAGAGCCCAGATTCACCAGGATGGCCTTGGTGGTGATCCTTGGATTATTTTTCATCTCTCTCACTATCCTCCTGGCCAGCATAGGTGTCACTTTCGGTTTCCAATTTTACAAGATGCGGAACATCTTGTATTTTTTAATAATTCTTTAGCCACTGGAACGTGAAAACATTTAGAAATGACCTTGTAGCCGTTTCCTGACTTGTGAGCAGCCACATTGCACAGCTGCAGGTCCTCACTGAGCTCCTTTATCATGACTGTCCCCAAACCAACTGCAGAGAGCTGCTGTTTTTCACCTGTTGAGTTGATTAAAACAACTGTTCCCAATCAATCAGGGTATTTAGGATGCTTTAGAACAGCTTGGACTATTTGGAATGGTATAAAACTTTGGATTTTCCACAGGAGGTTTTCAAATGACACTGCAGTGAGAGGCCAAGGGCCACTGCCCCCCCCCCCCAAGCACTGCAGGCCTGTGGCTCACAAACCAGCACACCGCGTTCCAGCACGGAGAGAAGAGTGACATCAGCGCTTGAACGTGGGGAGCAGATGAGTGAGCCCACTACAGAGGACTTTCTATACATCAGCACCACCTATACCTGGCTACCTATACCGGGGCTAGAACCACCGTATTATACCTAGCTACCTATACTGGGGCATCACCTATACCTGGCTACCTATACTGGGGCATCATCTATACTTGGCTACCTTTACTGAGGGCACCACATGTACCTGGCTACCTATAACTGGTGTCCCACCTATACTTGACTACTTATACTGGGGCGCCTATAGCTTGCTACCTATACTGGGGGCAACTATACCTGGCTAACCTATACTGGTGCACCACCCATACCAGGCTACCTATACTGGGGGCAACTATACCAGGCTACCTATACCAGGGCGCCACCTATAGTTGAATACCTATACTGGGGCACCTGTATCTTGCTGGCCTATACTTGGGCACCAGCTATACCAGGCTACCTATACTGGGGGCATCTACACCAGACTACCTATACTGGGGCACCACCTATAGCTGGCTACTTATACTGGGGGAACCTATACCTGGCTACCTATACTGGGGGCACCTATGCCTGGATACCTATACTTGGGGCACCTATACCTTGCTAGGGCAGGAGGACGAATAGAGACAGAAGGGGACAAGAGGTAACACAGAGGGAACAGAGATGGACAAAAGAGGCACAGTGAGAAAAGAGATGAGACGAGAACATGAGGTCAGAGGGACACAAAATAGGCACAAACTGAGGTGAGACAGAGGGGGACAAAAGAGGCATAGGAAGAAAAGAGGGGGACAAAAGAAAACGGATAAAGGATAAGAACGGACCTACAAGTCCCTATCTCATTTTTTAACCGGGGACTACCTGGATTTTGCTAGTATGTGGCTCCACCAACAACATGCCATGGCCATGCCCACTTTTTGCCGCATCACGCTGTGTATGCTGCTTTCTTATTATAGAATACATATTAAACAAAAGAAAAGAAATACCACCCTCTATTCTCCTCAATCTTCCAATCAACACTCTTGCAAATAATTCAACATCATTAGGATTTCTTCTTCAAAGATCCCCCCCCCCCCCCACCAATTACCACCCAAAGTACTAAAAATTTACAAAAATTATAATTATAATTACAGGAGGCTCCCTCCCCTACATCACCACCATATCTTCATACTCCTTAGTATCTTGAAATTCTCTCCATTTCCCCCATTTAACATTAAATGCTTCTAATATATCCTGCTGCAAAGCGATCTGATTCTCCATGGTCAGCAGTTTCTTTATGACATTACTATTTCGTGTATTGCATTCCCTAGTTTATGTACACTGATGAATGATGATATGATAATCTAGGTGCATTTGATGATAAAAGGAATTGGATGCAATAGTCAATAGCACCTGACTTTATATATGAGATATGCATATGCTAACGATCAGCCTGGACAAACTGCATATGAATAAGATTAATAGTTATTTGAAAGATGACTAAAAGCTTTAATGTACAGGGCTAGTGTAACAATTGGGTGCTGCAACTCAGACGTCTGATTATTTGTGATCTGCAGAATCATCAATAATACAGACGCTGTACCTGATTATGTGGTGATCTGCAGTATCACCAATAATACCAGTATAGCTAGCAGAGACTAAGGTGTGGTGTTTGGTGCAACAGTATAGACTTCTCCAGAGGAGCTGGAGAGTCTACCAACACAAGTAACAAAGACCTTGACCAGAGGAGCTGGCAAAGTACTAACAATGAGAGAATTAAAGAAGTTTGGCTAAACCTTACCAGAGGAGCTGGTAAGGTACTGACAGCACAAATGACTGAATAGTTTAACTAGACCTTGCCAGAGAAGCTGGCATGATACTATCAGTCACTGGAGCTATATAAGTAATTCTGAACCTCACCAGAGGGGCTGGTAGGTTCTAATAACTAGAGCACCTCACCAGTGGCTAGGGCCCACTGGTGAGTAGAGTAGTCAGATAGGCAAGGTTCGATAACAGGCAGGCAGAGATAGTACAAAATCGGTAGGCAAGAGAGTAGTTAATATCAGGCAGAGGTTCAGCAACTTAAGTCAGAAAGGCAGAGGTGCAGAATCGTTTAGCAAAAGCAAGGTCAGAGAGTAGCCAGAATCATACACAGGTTATCAGTAAACAATGTAATTATAACTAACTATAGATAGATGTATATCGCAAACACTGCATATACATCTATCATCAACAGGAACCTCACTAGGTCTGAGCGCTAACACGAGTGTATTCGCAACAGCAGACCAGTTGCCAATGATCTGTGAAGGCTTAAAGAGAATCTGTATTGTTAAAATCGCACAAAAGTAAACATACCAGTGCGTTAGGGAACATCTCCTATTACCCTCTGTCGCAATTTTGCAGCTCCCCGCCGCATTAAAAGTGGTTAAAAACAGTTTAAAAAAGTTTGTTTATAAACAAACAAAATGGCCACCAAAACAGGAAATAGGTTTATGTACAGTATGTCCACACATAGAAAATACATCCATACACAAGCAGGCTGTATACACCCTTCCTTTTGAATCTCAAGAGATCATTTGTGTGTTTCTTTCCCCCTTCTGCTCTCATGCACTGAAGTTTCAGGCTGCTCTTTTCTTCCTGCAAACAGCTTTGACTTGTCTGAATTTCCTCAGTATGTGAAAGCCCAGCCAGCTCAGAGGACACTTTATCCAGCTTGTAAAAGATACGAGAGCAGAGAGAAGCTGCACTAATCTAAATATCACACAGGCAGTGTGCAGAGAGGGGCCTGAAAGGGGGAGTTCATAGCAGAACCACAACACTGAAGAACTTGGCAGCCTTCCAGACACTGGCCAACAAGTCTGACAGGGGAAAGATACATTGATTTATTACAGAGACTGTGATAGCAGAAAGTGTTGCAGTAAGCCAGAACACATTAGAATAGCTTTTGGAACTTGTAGGATGATAAAAAACAGGATGCAATTTTTGTTACGGAGTCTCTTTAAGAAGCCGAGGAGAGCCCAGCGCCACGCCCCCAAACAATCAGCCAATCCGAGCGGCGCGAGTCACTCCTGATGTCAACCGACCGACAGGTCAGCTGACGCGCCTTCTTCCAGCATAAAGGTACTGTCTCCGTGCGCGCCCGCGCGATACAGAGACCCTATGAGCAAGAGACAATGCCGTTCCCGGCGTGCTGGACGCCGCCGGGAGGGATAAGGCGGTTGCGGGTATAGCCTGCGTATCCGCAGCCGCCATAGTTTCAGATGTTACAGTACCCCCCCCCCCCCTCTAGGCGTGGACTCCGAACACGATCCACCTGGCCTATCAAGATGCAATCCATGAAACTCCTCCCTGAGTTCCTCTGCATGCATGTGAGAAAGTGGTACCCAAGATCTCTCCTCTGCACCACACCCTCTCCAGTGGACTAGGTACTCTATGGAATTACGCACCACCCGAGAATCCAAGATCTGCTCTATCTCGTACTCTGCTTCTCCATCAATTACCACGGGGGGGGGGTTGGTATGAGGAATCCACATGCACAGCAGGTTTCAAGAGGGATACATGACACGTTCTACCACCCCTGAAGCTGGGTGGGAGCGAGACAACATAGGTAACATTGTTGACCCTTTTGGACACTGGGTATGGCCCTATGAATTTGGGACCCAATTTAGCAGAGGGCTGCTTTAGGGCCAAGTGTCGAGTAGGAACCCACACCAAATCTCCTGGGAGAAAATTCCACTCCACAGAACGCTTCCCATCCGCCTGTTCTTTCTGGGTAGAAAAAGCCTCCTTCAAATTCTCTCTGACTTTTCCCCAGATCTCCTTTAATGTCCCTTGCCACTCCTCCAAGGCCGGGAAAGGTGATGACCCCAACGGCAGAGGAGAGAACTTCGGTGATCTCCCCGTTACTACTTGAAAAGGGGAGAATCCCGAGGAGGCACATTTCAAATTATTATGGGCAAATTCTGCAAAAGGCAAGAATTTGACCCAATCCATCTGAGCATCAGCCACGTAACATCTAAGGAACTGCTCTAAAGATTGGTTGACCCTTTTGGTCTGTCCGTTAGTCTGTGGGTGGTAGCCAGAGGAAAACGATAGATTCATTCCCATATGATGACAGAAGGCCTTCCAAAACCTGGACACGAACTGGACTCCCCTATCTGACACCACATTTTCCGGAATTCCATGCAGTCTGAAAATGTGACGGGTGAAGAGCCCTGCCAACTCTTGTGCAGTGGGGAGTCTGTCCAAGGGAATAAAGTGGGCCATCTTACTGAACCTATCGACTACCACCCATATGACTGTTTTACCTTCTGATCTAGGCAGTTCGCCCACAAAGTCCATGGACACATGGGTCCAGGGCTGCTCAGGCACTGGAAGTGACTGTAAGGTACCCACAGGAGCTCGTCTAGACGACTTACTCCTAGCACAAACGGAGCAATTACTGACAAATTCCTTACAATCTGACACTAGCGAAGGCCACCAGCAATCCCTGGATGTCCAGCATTTTTATGGGTATGGAATGCATGAAGAATTTTAAATCTGAACTGCAATGGAAAGAATAGAACCCCATCTTGTTTCCCTTCAGGGGCATCCTGTTGGAATGGGCTTAACGTAGGTACCCAATCCACCCAGGAATCTATCTAAGGGGGTTCAGAGGACGACTCAGAAGTCCCCTCCATTTGAATTTCAGTAGCGGCTAAGGTAACATTCTCCAGACAATGATGATGACAATAAGGAGACCAGCTTAACAACTGTCTGGAACTCCAGTCAATCTGAGGAGAATGTTTTTTAAGCCACGGCATACCCAGAATGACGGTGGAGGTGGACATTTTGAGTACCAGAAACTGGATTCGTTCCTTATGCAAGACTCCTAACCGACACAACAACACAGGAGTCTGGGTGATGGACTGTTTAATTGGTAATGGGGAGTCATCCACTGCGGTAATCTGTACCTGGCGTCCCACAGGAGTTAAAGGAAAACCAAATTTTATTTTTTTTAAAGATTCTTTATTTTTCAAATTTTTGAAATAGAAAATCGGACAAACAGTTATATGAACACTTTAGTCTGAGTGCTACAATAAGATAAAGGGAGACATTGGTTTAAGAGTCCATTATTATCCATATGCACATGTGATATTTATAGAACCAGGAAGCTTTGCAATTACGGTAACAAGCCAGCGCCACCGTATTTAAGATAAAGTTAATATATAACATCATGGTATAGGATGGTATAGGGAGGGACCCCCTTTAATGTTATAAGGAGAAATTCTGATAGGGCAGATTTACTACATACTCGGACTCCTGAGCATAATGAAGGGGAGGGGAGATATGGAGGCAGTGGTCCCTAGAGCCCAGAGGGATCATTCTACTAGGGACCTTATAAAGGTGTTAAATATGCTTTATGGAGAGGGAATTGTGTATATTTCAGAGGGGGGTCCTCCGTATCACTCCAGTACCTGAAACTATTAATTAATACAGATTAAGGACTATCATTAGAGGATCCTATTGCCTGTAGATCAAAGTTTAAGAGAAGAAGACTAGTAGAGGGAGAGAGGGTGAGAAGAGGAGTGGGAGTCAAGGGATGTATAGAAAAAAGGAAAGAAAAAGAAGGGTTTGGGGCACCCTGCCAGTGCCATGACCCCGTCCAACTGATCAGAGTGTGCGACTATTGAGGCTGCAGTAAGAGCGAACATCCAGGGGACAAATACTGTGCTTAAAAATACTCTCTCGAATCTCTCTCGAATCTTAGAAGCCATGGGGGTGTTGATTAAAGCTAGATGCAGAGCTCAGGAACAAGATAGGATATCACTTCTGAGGGGGAAGAATAAGAACAAAAGGGAACAAGATGGGAGGGGAAAACTGGTTTTTACCTTTGACTACACCCCCATGGCTTCTAAGATTCGAGAGAGTATTTTTAAGCATTGGGATATTATCCAGGGTGACCCAGAATTGTCCCAGAAACTGGAAGGACCCCCGAGAGTTGTTTTCAGAAGAGCACCCACCCTGGCTAATATGCTTACCAGGAGTGAATTTATAACACCTAGATCACAGTCATGGTTGGATAGACATGCTCCTGTAGGAAACTTCAAGTGTGGGCATTGTAAGTTTTGCCCCAAAATGATTATGTCAAAACACATTCAGGTGGGGGGCATAGATTTTAAAATCAAAAGTTTTTTTACCTGCCAAACCTCTTATGCAGTGTATGTGCTGTTCTGTCCCTGCAAAAAATTTTATGTAGGACAGACCACTAGGCCTGTGAAGGTCAGGATAGGAGAACATATAAGTACAATCAAGGCAGGGAAGAGCAGTACAAGATTGGTAACACACATGCGGGACGAACATGGAAAGTCCAGTCAGGGTTTAACCTTTGCGGTACTGGAGAAGGTGGAAATTCCTACAAGGGGAGGGGACAGGGATAAATTACTCCTCAGAAGAGAAACGCGTATTATATTACGGACTGATGCATTGGGCCCAGCAGGCCTGAATGATAAAATCGAACTGGCTTGTATGTTGGACCCTTGAGTCCGTTGAGTCCAATAACGGAGACGATAAACTGTCCTTTGTCCCTATATATGTTATTTATAGCTGTAGCCCTTTGGGGAGGGGGGTGTTTTGTATGGTGCTAATTTGATGCTGATGATGTTCCAAATGTGATTGTCCATAGTTTTTGATATTGCCAGTTATCATTTTTTGACAATGTCTATGTGCCTGTCCCTCCTCACTTCTGTAATGCCCTAAGAATAGGACTGGTGCGTCTCCCTAATATTAATTGTTCTCCAAGTGTTGTAGGTATGTACCAATTTTTGGGTAGACTGTTCTACTGTATGTGAGACTTCCTTTCTTGTTAGGTTTTATGTCACATTTGACACAATATCACCTAGGAGGGTGATGGGAGGCAGGAGGTACTGCGTTATTGGCGACTCATGGGTGGGCTGTAATGTTGTCCCCCCGGTGTCTCTGCTAGCCATTAACAGGTATGGGGAGACGTTAACTCACGCCTCCCTTATATGCCAGATAGGCCTTTTGGTTGTGGTAGTGTTACCATGGCCACCATGTACGCTGAGGCTGAGGCATGGACGCGGTGGGCGTGTTTGTTACACGCAGCTGTACGTGTCCATAAGCTTTAACCTGATGGGCGTAGCCTTGCCACGCATCCAGCCCCTTCGGGCGGGACTGCGCGCTGAGCATCCTGGGTTTAGCAGTTCTTGCCAAGTACGCATACGCCCCCTGGCCTCCTCCACCCTCTTCCTCCAATCACACACGGCACACGCAGATTCCGGAAGAGGCGGGGCTTATCCCCGTGATATACCGGATGCTAGCGGTGTGCCCAGTAAAGTGGTACGCAGCGTGACCAAGCGTCTGTATAGACGCGAAACGGCCGTCGCTTGTCCCACTCTGTGCCCTGGCTCCTCCACCTCCACCGGACCATCACCTTTGAACATCACCAGGATGAGGTAGTCATTGTTTTTAGTATCCACTATCCAGATGGATGTCTGTCACTTTCTGCAACAATAAATTACACTGGACGGAAGGTGCCCGGGATGATTTTTCTTTTTCTACAGTTACATTACGTATTGGCGCTTTCTTCTTGACAAACGCCGCAGAGCACACGTCCCAGCAATCGACAGAGGTACCACTGATGGTATGGTGAGATTCTATTGCTTTTTGTTCACTCACATAACTAATGCTCATGGTATAGGGAGTGCCACTCCTGGGTCCCCCTTTTTGCTCTCTTTACACGAATATTGCTTTCTGTAAATATGTGCCAGTGCACCCAGGTCCTATTATGGGCCTCTTCTCTGCCATGTATAGCGTGTGTCATACATTCCATTTGACTAATTAGCTGAATCTCATTAAGCCATTCTGGGATCGTGGGCGGAGGAGTGGTTTTCCAGTGTCTGGCAATGAGTATACGGGCAGCTTGGATAAGGTGTTTAGTGAGGGACCTTTTGAATTTTTTAAAAGAGTTTGGAGTGTGATGTAGGAGGTAGTAGGCAGGGTCTGGGTTTGGATCTCCATCTGTGAGTGTTTTGATGTATTTTTGTACAGCTTCCCAAAAGGGGGTTATGAGTGGGCATTTCCAAAAAATATGTAAGAGCGTGCCATGTTCCAGACCACATCTCCAGCATAGTGGGTCTGCTGTCGGATATCTCGCATGAAGCTTTACTGAGGTCATATACCATCTACTCAATATTTTGTAGTTTGACTCCTGAACTTTTGCAGAAACAGAAGATTTCTGGTTTAGCAATAATATCTTTTGCCATTGTGCGTCAGTGAACGTATAGCCCAGGTCAACCTCCCATTTGTTCTTTAATTGTAGGGCCCAAGATTCATCTGAGCCCAATAATTGGTAGATTTGTGAGAGAGACCTTTCCGCCCTGCCCTTTCCCATGCAAATTGATTCAAAAGGTGTGAGTTCCCGAGACAGCTGAGCCCTTGTGCCTAGTGACTGTAAAAAGTGTTGGAATTGCAAAAGACTCCATGAGTCTAGGAGTGGAGTGTTCCTCGTTAAACATAGGTTAGTCAAAGGTGTCCAATTTGTGTGCGCTATAAGATCTTGGGCCCGCAGAGGAGGGCCTGCTCTCCAGTGTTGATACACTCTAGAGTTGCAGCTTGGAGGGAACAAAGGGTTATTTAAAAGAGGGACAAGTGGAGTCGGCCATGGAGAGATATTTGGCCTGTTACGGGTTTTAAAAAATGCTAGAAATGTAGATTGTATGGATATAAAGCCTGTAGAGGCTTTAGGAGTGGACCAAGGGAGGGCCAATAAATTAGGTCCCATCATGTCAGACTCCAGTTGCACCCAGCGTTTGTGTTCGGCATGCCTGTGCCAATCGATCAGGTGGACCAGAGAGGCTGCACTATGATATTTTTTAGGGTCAGGGACAGCTAAACCACCCTGGGGTTTAGATAGGGTTAGTGCACTGTATCTTATTCGAGGGTTTTTTTTGTGCCAAATAAATTGCGTAAAGAGTTTTTTAAGGTCTTTGAAATGTTCTATAGGCGGTGTGATAGGTAAAGGTATAGTAACCTGGGCAGTACATTCAACTTAATAATATTAATTCGGCCTATCCAAGAGAAGTGTGGCTGATCCCACCTTTGAAGATCTTGTTTAATAGTATGGACTAAAGGGGGGGAATTTAGTTTGTATATAGCTGAAGTAGTAGAAGGGAGTTGAGTCCCTAGGTATGTGATGGCACGAGATACCCATTTAAAAGGAAAGTTGGATTGAATGGTGGCAGTGAGGGTTGCTGGTAGCACTATACCCATGGCTTGACACTTATCAGGGTTCATTTTATAATTAGCTAAAGATTGGTAGGTCCCCAGTTCTTTCATTAAGTTTGGTAGGGAGATATGAGGAATTGTGAGGAAAAAGAGTAAGTCATCAGCGTAGGCCGCCACCTTGTGCTCTGATAATTTAATATGTAGCCCTTTGATGTCTTGGTTATTACGGATGGTGCGTAAGCAGGGTTCCAGGGTCAGTGCGAAAATAAGAGGGGATAGGGGGCACCCCTGTCTAGTGCCATTGCTGATAGATAGGGAATCTGAGACTAATCCGTTGACCCTGACACAGGCTGTAGGTCTGGAGTACAAAGACAAAATCCACTGCAGCATATGAGGTCCTAGTCGCTAGTCCAATATGTTTAAGGGTGCACGTGAGGAACCCCCAGTCTACTCTGTCAAAAGCTTTTTCAGCGTCCGTTGACAGAAGCAGAGTGGGGGTGTGTGCAGTGTGGGCCCAGTCCATAAGGTCAATTGCTCGGATAACATTGTCTCTGGCCTCTCTTCCTGGTATAAAGCCTGCCTGGTCAGGGTCAACTAAATTGCACATGAGGGGGGATATTCTATTGGCAAGAATTTTGGCAAAGAGCTTTAAATCAGTGTTTAATAAAGAGATGGGCCTATAGTTGGAGCACAAGGTGGCGTCCTTCCCCGCCTTAGGGATGACAGTGATCTGTGCCCTCAACATGTCCATGGGCAGTTGTGTTGGTTCTGTGTCTTCTGGGGCTAGGCTATTAAGAGCTTTTGTTAAAAAGGGGGAGAGTTCATTTTTAAATGATCTGTAGTATTCTAGGGGAAGGCCACCAGGGCCAGGAGCTTTACCTGTGGGAGAATCTTTGATTGCTAATCTAATCTCATCTTCTAGAATGGGCCTCTCGAGATCTTCTAGGACTTCAGCTGAGAGTATGGGTAAGCCTGAGTTAGAAAGGTATTGATTAATTGCTTGAGTTCTACCTAAACCGGAGGCGCCCGTATCAGGAGAGGGAAGGTTATATAGGGAGTGGTAATAGTCTCTGAAGACTCTAGCGATTGATTCGTGCCTCTTTCTCTTATTGCCTCTGGAATCCTGGATACAGGTGACATGTGTGAGGAGTAGAGGACCTGTCGATCTCGCAGTGCTCTTGCCAAAAGTCTACTACATTTGTTACTATATTCATAAAAGCTTCTTCTGCATTTAATTGCTATGTGTTTCTCTTTCTGGAAAAGGAGTTTCCTCAGTTTATCCCTCTCCCGGGTCAATATATCTAGATCAGCCTGGGCCAAGGTGCTCTTGTGTTTAGACTCAAGTTGCCTTATTAGTGAGAGGCAATCAGCCATTTCTTTCATCTTTTGCTTGTGAATAAAGCTGGCCTCTTGAATGAGGATGCCCCTGACAACACATTTATGAGCTGCCCATAGAGTGAGAGGGGTTGTCTCTGCTGTGTCATTTTCCCTGAAAAAATTGTTGATGGTTTTGTGAATCTTATTCTTGAATTCTGGGTTTTGTAGTAATGAGCTATTCAGTCTCCACTGCCTGGGTAGACACTGCTTAGGGCGGATACCAATCTCCAGTGTCTCAGGTGAGTGGTCTGAAAGACAGGCCACTCCAATATCTGTGAGGATCTGTTCTGAAAGTAGGTTTTGTGAGATGAATATAAAATCAATGCGAGTATATGAATTATGAAGAGGAGAAAGCAAGTAAATTGCGAAACGGCTGTCAGACCATCCGTGATGTGTATTTGTTTCATGGGATGAAATAAAGTGGTGGTTGTTTGCAACTCTATTGGTGCCCGGACTTTGCTTCTTTTGGTTGCGAACTCTATCTATGCGAATCGGAGGGCCTTGCGTTTTGTTCAGCAGTTTATTGAAAATGGCCCTTACCGTCTCTCGGAGGTCTTCTTGACGCGTGGCCTCTGGTAGGCCGCGGATACGCACATTATTGCGGCAGCTGCGGTTCTGAAGGTCCTCTATGTGCGAGCGGAACACTGCGTTCAATGAGGTCTGTCGGTCTTTTGCAGCTTTGAGATCATGAAGTTCCTTTTGGAGGTCTGCCACATCTGCTTCCGCCGATTGGACACGATGTCCAAGGCCTATGATGTCCTCCTTTAGTGCCGATATTTCCTGCCTCGTGGTGGTAAGTATTGTGTCCGTCTGACTTAACATGTCTGCCTTTGTTGGTAAGCCTCTCAGAAAGTCCCATATGTCCTCCAAGCTTTTCGCCGAGGTGGTTTCTGACGAGGACTCCTCTGGTGATGGGGCAGAGGCCTGCCGGTCCGCCATCTTGTCTGTGGCGTTGCGAGTCAGCGGGCCGGTAAAGTATTTGGCAACCGTTTTTATGGGTGCTCCCGATGTCCCTGATTGGTTTTGTCGCAGTCCTCGTTTAGATGTCTTTGCTACTGCGGTGTCAGCAGCAGGATTTAGCTGGGGATTTTGGTCCATTTTAGTGTAGTGCTATTGTGTGGCTCGGAGCTCTGCAGAGACACGTCCTTACAGCGCCATGTCCGGCTCCGCCCCCCGGAAAACCAAATTTGACAGCAAAATCATAAGCCATGACATTCGCACCTGAACCCGAATCTATAAACGCCTGAGTGGAGTGAACCTGCTCCCTCCAGGTGATAGAGCACGGGAGTAATAGATGTTTATTACTTAGAGGTAAGACTGGATCGCCTAGGGTAGTACCTCCAGCTACTCCTAGGCGATAGAGTTTTCCGCCTTCTTGGGACAAGCAGCCACTATATGCCCTTTCTCAGCGCAATAAAGACATCATTTTTCATTGCGTCTCTGCGTTTTCTCGACCTCTGTGAGCTTGGTTTGCCCAATCTGCATTGGCTCATCACGAGGTGGAGATGAAGACACTGAAGCAGAAAAGGTACCAGTCCAGAAGCATATCTCCCTGGTACTTTACTTCGAGCTTGCCTCTGATAGTGAACTCGCCGAGCAATTTTGACAGCCAGTGAGATGGCTTCGTCCAATGATTTTGGTTAGGGGTGTCCCAACATCAAGTCGGCAACTGCATCAGATAACCCTGACAAAAAACAATCTAAGAGTGCGTACTGCCCCCATCTGGCTGAGACTGCCCATCTCCTAAACTCAGCTGCATAAGTTTCAACAGGATTATGCACCTGCCGGAGTGTCTTCAATTTCCTTTCTGACGTTATGGCTAAATCAGGATCATCGTATATAACTGCCATTGTCATAAAAAAAAGCGTTAACTGAGGCCAGAGGCTCATTCTCCTTAGAGAGACTATAGGCCCAGGACTGCGAATCACCAGATAATAAAGTCTTAATCAATGTAATTCTCTGGCGTTTTGTACCTGATGATACTGGCCGTAGTTCAAAATAAGATAAACACCTGTGTTTAAAATTTCGAAAATCAGAGGGATGCCCCGAGAATTTTTCAGGAGGAGGCACCCTGGGTTCTATGACATGAGGGGAGGGCACTTGTGCATTAGGGTCTTTCAAACAGTTAACTGTTTGAATCAGTTGGTCAATCTGGGTCTGCTGCATGCTAACCGTTTTAATTAGTTCATTAACATTGGTAGCCAGCAGATCTACCCGATTGCACAGTGTCTCCATATTATTTCTGGTCTGCTAGCAGGTGATTAAGGCCTGGAGAACCAAGATGTGAATGGTATTTTACTCTGATTGATAGTTGATGCAGCTAGGTGGGTGAATATCCCCTCTTAACATTATTTTGATAGTATTTTTTTGTCATCCTTGATGTTATTGATAGATTTTACATAGTGGTTTATATATGTTTTTATTTCAGTTGCTCCTAGCTTTATGTTGCCTGAGGAAGCGGGCTGTAGACCCATGAAACGCATTGCAGAGAGTACTGTACTTATGGAGTAAGAATACATTGTATTTATTTTTGAACAATTGCAATTTGTCATCATTGGGGAGGTAATGGTTAAGGGCTCTGCCTCTGACACAGGAGACCAGGGTTCGAATCTCAGCTCTGCCTGTTCAGTAAGCCAGCACCTATTCAGTAGAAGACCTTAGGCAAGACTCCCTAACACTGCTACTGCCTATAGAGTGCATCCTAGTGGCTGCAGCTCTGGCGCTTTGAGTCCACCAAGAGAAAAGCGCAATATAAATGTTATTTGTCTTGTCTTGTCTTGTAAGTCATCCAGCACCCCCCATTTTATGGTTTTTAACTCATGGTGGTTTTATCCTTTGGGCGCCTCTGTAATTGTCTTAAATTAATCAGAGAGATAGAAGAGCTCACTTACCAAGAACGGTTGGACAGACTGGGCTTATTTAGCTTGGAAAAAAGGTGACTTAGAGGTGACCTGATAAACATGGATAAATACATCAGAGGGGAATACAAAAGCTTGGCAAATGAGCTTTTTTTGTCTCTAGAGTTGTACAACAGACAAGGGGACATGATCTGCGTATAAAGGAAAAAAAAATGTGCCCTCTATTTAGAAAGGGATCCTTCACAGGTTAAAATCTGGAATACCTTACCTCAGGAAGTTGTTATGGCAAACTCTATATCCACATTTAAAGAGGGCTTGGATGCTTTCTTTTTTTCACAATTAAGCTTTATTGAACACAAAATTAAGTAACAGTTATAAGTTGACAAGCAGTTACATAGGTAAGTTGGTACAGATTCATAGGTTTTATACAATGCTATAAAGTAGCAGATATTAACTGTCTAGGGCACATCTGGACAAGTATTTTGATGGATTTGCATTCTACCACAATCTTCATCTTTAGATATTTAGTAGGATAAATGTGTTAAAATAGATTGTAGATCTTAAGGAGGTGAAGTTTGTTTTGGAGGGAGCAGTGCGTCGTATTTCACCTGATTGGGAGTATAACTAGCCTATTCGATGGATGAGAGCGATTGTAGCATAGGTAATGTCTTGTCCAGGAGAATCTGTAGGAGTCATTAGATACATATGGAGTAGATAATGCTCAGAATATAGATATATTACTCACTTTAAGGCGAGGATTGAAAATACAAGATATCAGTAGGGTGGTAATGGTAGGTGTGATGATTTGCTCAGCTGCCTGTGCAGACAGGCAGCCCTTTGACCATTGTGTAAGTTTGCATGCTGCAGGACTCTGGAAAGAAGAGTTTCTGTCAGTTTTGCAGCTTGTGCTTGCAGAGGAATTTGCATACGTTGTCATGCAAATTGCCTGGCCACATTCATTGGAGGCGTGTACTATAAGTACTATGTCTTTCCCACAATGCTTGGCTGGTCATTTCCCTTCCATGCTCAGTTCCTGATGGACACTGCTGGAGTGTCAGCCATTGCTATCTAGTATAGTTAATTCCTGGGGGTTGCTTTAGGCTCCCCTTCTAGCCCAGTCAGGTTGTATTATCTGTATTGCCTGTTCTGTCTTGTCTTGCCTGTTTGCCATTGTCCTGTCCCTATGGTGGTTGACAGGAAATGGTTCTGATCTATGTTCTTGGAGTATAGCTGGTGCAGCGGTTGCTACCAGCTATCTCTTCTGTTCTGTCTTCTGGGATCGCGCTAGCTACTTTGTGCTAGCGCTGGGGATCCTTCTGTTCTGTCTCCTGGGATCGCGCTAGCTACTTTGTGTGAGCGCTGGGGATCCTTCTGTTCTGTCTTGTCGGTCGCGATTGCGCTGTCACCAGCGGCAGTTGATAGCGAATCGTTCTGTCTTGCTGAGATCGCACTAGCCGCTAGCGTTAGCGGCTGTGGATCTTTCTGATCTGTGTTCCTGCTTGGATCACACTTGCTCTGGCGGAAGAGCAGTGGATCCTTCCTGCCTAGTTCTTGTTTTTCGTGTGTCTGTCTTGTCCGCTGCACTTGCTACAGGCTCGGTGAGGTAACCGTTAAGCAAGCGCTCGCGTCCCCTGTTTCATGTTTGTCTGTTTATGGTTAGTTAGGCGTGCTTGTCTCTATTGTGCTTATCACGTGGAGATCGCGCATAACCGCGTGCACTGTTGCGAATGAGTGCGGTGTTCGCGGTTAGCTAGCGTTGTTATTTTCCATATCTCCTTATTGTATTTGCTGTGCCTTTGCTACCCTCGTATTCTATTCTGTTCTGCCTTGTGTCACGTCTCGCGATCGCACCTCTCGCGATCGCGTTCCTATTTCGTATCTGCTGTTGTGTGTGCGCGGTCGCGGAGTGGCGACTGGATTGGCGCACACACATACAACCTATCCCTTTTGCTCTATCTCATTCGCAATCGCCTCTCTTGCGATTGCGTTCTGCGCTTCGTACAATTCCTGTCTGGCACTTGTGGAGGTACAGAGGATTGGTTCCTCTGCACTCCCCAGCGCCATCTGCCGACAGGAATTTCCCTCTACAGGTGCGTAGCACCTTTTGCTGGGTTCCTGCAAATTATACGCTTGTGGAGGATCTCCGCCGTGTCAGCGCACGCGTTGTGCGCTGATCACAGGGAAAGTTCCACAATCGTGACAGAATGACCAGCCCAACCCAAAACCCCAGTGTAGACGGAATTTCCGATTTGTACGATTTTGTCGAATATGGCTCTTGTACCTTTAAGAGATTTAAAAAACTTGAACCTGAATCAGCAGACGAATTTTTGTCTGAGTGTACGAAACTGTTAGCGAACCCTGAATTCCAATGCACCCCAGTGTCTACCTGGGCCCCCCAAATGGTTTACATTCTGTTGGGGGGCGAAATGTCAATGTGGGGTTATGATGTGTTAGATCATACCACCCTGAGTCAAAGACCCCTGGAATTCTTGGCCTTTTTAATTCACAATTGGCTGAGATTACCTCAATTACCATACCCCCTTAATGAGTTGTTGTCAGCAGCTCAATCAGCTGTTCCATCTACTCTTTCATCCACAAAGCAGCCATCCAAAGCCTCTAAGGGCCCGTTTCCGCTAGTGCGACGCGATTTCGCCCGCATTCCGACGCTTGTAAAAACGCATGCGGGTGCGTTTCCGCATGCGTTTTACCCGCGATTTCGCGTGCGATTTCGCCATGCGAAATTAACCATGACACTGCCAGGACAAAATAACATTGGGAAGGGTGCGAAATCGCGGGTAAAAACGCATGTACCAAACGCATGCGTTTTTACTATTAAATACATTAGCGGCGATTCGCACGGATTCCCGACGCAGGCGAAAACTGTGGGTCCCGCCGTGCAGATTTGGCCCGCTGCCAAATCGCTCCCGCACGCCGCACAGGTGGAAACAGCCCCATCCACTAACATTAGCTATGCGAATCCGCATGCAGTGCCCGCATGCGGATTCGCCCTAGTGGAAACGAGCCCTAAGTCTAAACGTAAAAGATCTAGGAAGGCTTCCCAGCGGAAAGATCCGTTGCCCCTAGCAACCACAAATAAAGAGGTTATTTCTGTCAAGTCTGAAATGGGCAAAACCATGCAGTATGATAATGATGTTTATAATGCATCTGCTGATCAGTTTTCAGGTTTTTTGCCCCAATCCAAAGCTTATGTGGATCCTGCTATAGGTAGGATCGCACACTACATTAAAGCAGTTAAAAAATCTGTTCTTGTTTCTGAACTCCACCCCTATGGAGATTATTTGGATACTGGCCTGTTTGAACCCCCATTTGCTTCCTGGGATGTTGGGGCCTTGCTGGAGGAATTCGATTTTGATTGGAAAGCCTTTTGCGATTTTTTACATCGCAAAAAGCGAAGATGTCTTGAATGCTTGTCTTGACTCTATGTACCTTCTGATTGATTCCGATGAATGTGACAAGGATGATGTGGATCTGGTGATCTATGTATGGCAAACGATTTTGGATGAGTTGCACACACACCAACCAATTGATTCCAATAAAGAGACATCGTTGTCGGATGATTGTTCCTGCCTTTCTGGGGTAAAGCATGTGAGTCTTGACTTTGTGCAATCTGAAATGAATGAGTGTGCCGCTGTGGTTGATTCCTGTGCGAATCCTGAAGGATTCGCTCCTGACAGTGTGCAGTTTGAATCTGTGCGATCTGATGCCTGTTTCTCGGATGTTCCTGCAGATTGTGATCGGCATGAGTCTGCCGGTTTCCTCAAGGATGTGTGGGATCCTTTGTCATTTAGAAACAGATCTTTGAGATCTTCCGTCTGTGACCCTGCTATGGGGAAAGTTTCTCGACTGTGCAGCGTCAAAAGTAAAATTAATATGCCTAATAAAGCTTGTCCTGATGATGTCACTATTTCTTCTGCAGATGAGTCTCTGTCTCACCCTGTTCACACCTGTAAGGGCCCGTTGCCTGGGGACAGTTGCTCCAGCGTTTCGGTCCTAGATGCCTTGCAGTCTGCTCCGCAGATCGCGGAGGTTTGCGCTATAGAAGCGTCAGTTTCACAACCTAAAGTGAATTTTGATTCGCAGGTTTTGCGTTCTGATCCCTCGAATTCGACATTGTTAGCCGAATCTAAGAGTGAGACAGCGCTTCGGTTTTGCGAATCTGATGCTGAACCCTCTTTGCCTTATTCAGAGACGCTTTCTCTGAATCTGCCCTGTACCATGAATAAAAACATGATCTCCACTTGCACTGACATTTGTGAGTCCCTTTCTTGTTTTGAGAAAAATACTGATTCTGCACCCTGTACTCTGGATGAGTTAATATTGCCTTGTACAATGTCTCCTGCAGTGCCCCTAGAGGCTCGTCTAGGTATTGCTGCTATACTCACCTGTTTTTCTGCAGTTTTGGAGTTACAAGCTAGTTTGACTGCCACACAGAATTCTGGGTACAGTGAGAATGAAGTTAGGGAGTCAGTGTGTGTTCCAGTAAATATACCTGTACATTCCCCTCATGATGAGATCCAGTCTCAGGTTATGGTGGAACCATTCCTGGGACATCTGCCCTGTCCACAAAATAAAGTTCCAGTTTTGCCCTGTAACATGGATAGTTCAGAATCCTTTTTAGAAAACTTGAAAAATGATGCTCCTGAGGTCTTGTTGGATGTTCTGGAGGTCTCCGAGTTCCTCCCAAAGGGTGCAGAACTTGTAGGAGATGTCTCCTGCCCCCCAAGTTCTTCTGAGGGGTTACCCTCTTCCGTAGGCATTGCTGCCTTGCTGGCTACCTTTTCAGCTCTGATGGAGCTTCACTCATATGTAGTCAAAGATGATATTATTGTCACAGAAATTTCTGAATTTGTATCCGAGTCTTCTTTTGGAAGTCCAGTGCCTGTGACCTCCACTCAAGATGATTCTCTGTCCGGTACTGGTTTTGGTCTTGTCGTGCTGGACTCTGAGGTTGGCAGTTCCCCGACATGTCCTGAGGGTTCTCCTGTGCTGGTGTACCCCAGTGTGCTCTGTGACCCAGAAAGCCCAAGTGTGTCTCGGTTACCAGCGTACTCAGATGCTTCCTCGGTGGAGACATGCTCTGATATGGCCTGCCTGCTTGCATGCCCAGAAGTGGTCCCTGAAAGTCTTGATCTTGATGGGTGTCCTAGTAATTCTGAATCCGGAATTGTCATTGGTTCCATGGGGGTTCTTGGTAATTCTCCATGTGAGCCTGGTGATTGTTCTGCCCTCTTGGGATCTCTGTGGAGCTTCAAAAGGTTCTGGGAGATTCCGGGAGAAATTTTGCTTGGTCCCCTGGATAAGATCAACGGTGGCTTTTGTGTTGTAAGGGACACTTCGAACAGGTATTGTGGCAGGTTTGGTATTTTCGGACGCTCCGTGGAAGGTGGTGGGTATTGTCTGGAGGGTGTCGATGGCTTCTTCTCTGGCGTTCACAGTCCTGATGGGTGTTATACTGAGACTGGTAGTACTGATGGGCATGTTTCGGTGGCTTCTGTTTCCGATGAGGTCGGTTTCGGGTGGACTGACTCTGGAATTGGACCTTGTCGGGCTGCCCCGACCTTCATGAGTCTTCAGTTTGAGTCTGTTGCTAATAGCAGTTTTGGGGGTCGTCTGGAATTCGACCCTGGAGGGGGGGGTACTGTGATGATTTGCTCAGCTGCCTGTGCAGACAGGCAGCCCTTTGACCATTGTGTAAGTTTGCATGCTGCAGGACTCTGGAAAGAAGAGTTTCTGTCAGTTTTGCAGCTTGTGCTTGCAGAGGAATTTGCATACATTGTCATGCAAATTGCCTGGCCACATTCATTGGAGGTGTGTACTATAAGTACTATGTCTTTCCCACAATGCTTGGCTGGTCATTTCCCTTCCATGCTCAGTTCCTGATGGACACTGCTGGAGTGTCAGCCATTGCTATCTAGTATAGTTAATTCCTGGGGGTTGCTTTAGGCTCCCCTTCTAGCCCAGTCAGGTTGTATTATCTGTATTGCCTGTTCTGTCTTGTCTTGCCTGTTTGTCATTGTCCTGTCCCTATGGTGGTTGACAGGAAATGGTTCTGATCTATGTTCTTGGAGTATAGCTGGTGCAGCGGTTGCTACCAGCTATCTCTTCTGTTCTGTCTTCTGGGATCGCGCTAGCTACTTTGTGCTAGCGCTGGGGATCCTTCTGTTCTGTCTCCTGGGATCGCGCTAGCTACTTTGTGTGAGCGCTGGGGATCCTTCTGTTCTGTCTTGTCGGTCGCGATTGCGCTGTCACCAGCGGCGGTTGATAGCGAATCGTTCTGTCTTGCTGAGATCGCACTAGCCGCTAGCGTTAGCGGCTGTGGATCTTTCTGATCTGTGTTCCTGCTTGGATCACACTTGCTCTGGCGGAAGAGCGGTGGATCCTTCCTGCCTAGTTCTTGTTTTTCGTGTGTCTGTCTTGTCCGCTGCGCTTGCTACAGGCTCGGTGAGGTAACCGTTAAGCAAGCGCTCGCGTCCCCTGTTTCATGTTTGTCTGTTTATGGTTAGTTAGGCGTGCTTGTCTCTATTGTGCTTATCACGTGGAGATCGCGCATAACCGCGTGCACTGTTGCGAATGAGTGCGGTGTTCGCGGTTAGCTAGCGTTGTTATTTTCCATATCTCCTTATTGTATTTGCTGTGCCTTTGCTACCCTCGTATTCTATTCTGTTCTGCCTTGTGTCACGTCTCGCGATCGCACCTCTCGCGATCGCGTTCCTATTTCGTATCTGCTGTTGTGTGTGCGCGGTCGCGGAGTGGCGACTGGATTGGCGCACACACATACAACCTATCCCTTTTGCTCTATCTCATTCGCAATCGCCTCTCTTGCGATTGCGTTCTGCGCTTCGTACAATTCCTGTCTGGCACTTGTGGAGGTACAGAGGATTGGTTCCTCTGCACTCCCCAGCGCCATCTGCCGACAGGAATTTCCCTCTACAGGTGCGTAGCACCTTTTGCTGGGTTCCTGCAAATTATACGCTTGTGGAGGATCTCCGCCGTGTCAGCGCACGCGTTGTGCGCTGATCACAGGGAAAGTTCCACAATCGTGACAGTAGGTAAGTAGCTGGGTATGTGGTAGCATGTGGGGAGAGGGTGTGGGGGGGGGGGGGTAGGGAGGGATAGGGAAATAGGGGAGGAGGGGAAGTAGGGGAGGGAGTATGGTCTCTCACTCAGCAGCGTGATGTTGGAAAGAGGGAGGTTTTTTAAGGAGGGGTACGTTTTATAACAGATTTGTACTCAGGCATGCTTTTGAAGTCGTGCCATAGAGCCCATGTTTTGGTGCATTGGTCAGTTCTGTCGTGTGCAGCAGAGATAATCTCCTCCATTTCTGCAATGTTGTCTATTCTAGACCACCATTGTGCTGTTGAGGGAATTTTATCAGATTTCCATAGGCGGGGGATTAAGGCTCTGGCTGCATTGATGAGGTGTATGAGAATGCATTTTTTATAGTTTTTAGCCGATATTGGTACCATGTGGAGTAGGTTAACTTCGGGAGCGTATTTGATAGAAATGGAGGAGATCTTTTGGGTCCAAGTGTGGACCTCCTTCCAGTATTTCTGTATTTTTGGACAGGACCAAAAGATGTGTAGTAGGTCCCCACCTTCCAACCCACATCTCCAGCAGAGATCTTTTTTAAGAATGCCCATATGTTGTAGTTTTTGGGGGGTATTGTACCAGTGTGAGATTAGCTTGTAGCCTAGTTCCTGTATATTAACGTTAGAGGAGCCTTTAAGATTATTAGTTAGGATCTGAGTCCATTGGTCATCAGTGATAGAGCTACCTATAGCCCGTTTCCATTTCTCTTGAAAGGGGAATTTGTCAGGTAAGTTTAGGTTTAGTAAAGTTTTGTACATCCATGATACCACGTGTCTATGAGGGGTCGTTGCAAGAGTCAGTGTTTCAAAATTGGTGAGGGGTCTATCAATTTTATGTTTTCTAGCTGAGGAGGAAACAAAGCTTTGGAGTTGTAGAAAGGACCAAGATGAGATATTTTTCCCACCGGTCAACGAATCAATCTGACTCTTTGGTATGCATGAGCCTCTACTGGACACATCTTTCAGGCGTAGAGTGTGGGGAGCAGTGTTTGTAAGGAAGTTTGGATCTAGACCTGGTGCAAATTGAGGGTTATTCAGAATTGGAGTTAGTGGTCCTGGGGAGGATGAGAGGGAGCCTTTATTTGTAAAGGAGCGAAACGTTTGGAGCGTGGATGAGATTAAAGGGTGGGAGGAAGCTATTTTGGGGATATCTTTAATTAGAATCCAAGGCAGTCCCGATAAAGGGATGCTAGAAAAAGCTTGCTCTATTTGAATCCATCGTTTGTTGGAATCAGAAGAGCACCACTCAGGAATTCTGCTAAGAATGGCCGCTTGGTGATATTTGTAAATTAATGGGTAATTCAGGCCGCCTTCTAATTTGTCGAAAGCTAATAAGGAGTGTTTAATGCGGGCAGGTTTTTTCCCCCAGATAAAGTTATTAATAGTTGACTGGATTCTGGTAAAACATTTCTGAGGAATAAAAATAGGGACTGTCTGGCTAATGTATAAAATTCTGGGTAGGACATTCATTTTGATGGAAGATAATCTTCCAAGCCAAGACCGGTGGGGGTGTGAGTGCCATCTATCCAGGTCTGATTGGATTTTTTTGAAGAGTGAGGCATAGTTTAGGTCGAATAGTTTCGAGAGGTTGATTGGAATCTGTATTCCTAAATATCTGATTGAAGTGTTGGCCCATTGTAAGGGGAATAGTGGTTTTATAGTTGTTAGTGTCGTGGGCTTTAGAGATATGTTCATTGCCGAGGATTTAGAGAGATTGACCTTATAGTTAGTAAGGGATCCAAAGTATTTCAGTTTGTCTAATAGGGCTGGGACAGAAGTGGATGGCTTAGTTAGAAAAAATAGAAGGTCATCAGCAAATGCTGATACCTTGTGTTCTGCGTCTTTTACGACAACTCCCTCTATAGATTGGTCAGTTCGTATCCAATTAAGCAGGGGTTCTAATGCAATTATAAAAATTAGAGGGGACAGGGGGCATCCCTGCCTAGTGCCATTAGCCAAATTAAAAGGATCTGAAAGTAGGCCATTTACTTTGACTTTGGCAGAGGGGTTTAAGTACAGAAGTGAAATCCAGTTCGTCATCTGTGTGCCTAAGTCCATGTGAAGGAGAGAGGCCTTGATGAAGTCCCAAGATACCCGGTCAAAGGCTTTTTCGGCATCGGTGGAGAGGAAAATTCCCTCCACCGAATGCCGGGTAATCCATGTATGGATTCCAATTGCTCTCATGGTTCCATCTTTGGCCTCTCTGCCCGGCATGAACCCTACTTGATCTGGATGTATTCTAGAGGGCAGTAGAGGTAAGATTCGTGTGGCTATTATTTTAGCGAACAGTTTTATGTCCGTATTCAGGAGGGAGATAGGCCTATATCCTGAGCAAGACTGTGGGTCCTTATCTGGTTTGTTTATCACAGTTATATGTGCTTCAAGTAATTGTTTTGAGGGGGTAGTGTCATCTGTCACTGCGTTGAAAGCGGAAATGAAATGTGGGGATAAGATATCTGCATATAATTTGTAATACTGAGCTGTAAAGCCATCAGGTCCTGGGCTTTTGTTGGCTTTTAGTGCTTTTATAGCTTCTAAGATTTCGTCTTTGGATATTGGAGAGTTTAGGTTAGTTCTCTCTTCTAAGTTTATCTTATTCAGTCCATATTTGGAGAGGAATTGATTAATGGCTTGAGACCTGGATAGAGGTGCATGCAAATCATTGGGAGGGGTGGGAAGATTGTACAAACTTTGGTAGAAGTTTTTAAATTCCTCAGCAATGTCTTTGGTAGAAATTTTTTTCTCTTGTTTGGAATTAATTAGGGATTTTACCTGCATTTTAGCAGTTTTTTCCCGCAGAGCTCGAGCTAGAAGGGCTCCTGGCTTATTAGCATGCTCATAGAATATTCCCTTGGATAGCAGAAATTTCCTCTTAGTTTGGTATGAGAGGAGTTTTTGAAGCTGTTTACGTAAGGAGCTGATTTCGTCTGGGAGAGGAGCAAGTAGAGAGGCTTTATGTTTTGTCTCCAAAATTTTAATTTTGGAGTGTAATAGATCAATGTGAGCTTGTTTTTCTCTCTTGATTCTAGCTCCTATGCGAATCAGGTGACCTCTTATATATGGCTTGTGTGCCTCCCAAACCAGAAGAGCTGATTGCTCTGGGGTCTTGTTTAAATAAAAGTATTCCGAGATATGGTGTTTTATTTCCTTTGCGTGGGTCTCTTCTGAAAGTATAAAAGGGTTTAATCTCCAACAGAAGGATTTGGGGATGGTAAATGGAGGCTTTAAGAGGAGTGAGACCGGTGCATGATCAGCTATATTTAGAATGCCAATATTAGCTTTGAGTACCAAGGCCGCATCCCTCTGTTGGACAAAAAGATAGTCCAGGCGAGAGTATAGTCTGTGGAGTCCCGAATAAAAGGAAATGTCTTTATCGTCTGGGTGGAGAAGGCGCCATGAGTCTATTAGAGATAGTCGGTCTAGTTGATCCCTTATTTTTTTAATGTCTCTGAATTTGATAGATGAAGTGCCATTAGATGTGTCCAGTAGGGGATTTAGAGGAACATTAAGGTCACCCCCTAGGAACAGGGAGCCTTGATAAAAGGACAGAAGAGAATCAGCAACCTTTTTGAAAAATTTGACCTGGCCTGTGTTTGGGGCGTAAATATTGGCCAGAGTAATATCTCTGTCCTGAATTTTCCCATGTACGAAAAGGTATCTCCCTTCTGGGTCTTCCAATTTAGAGATCAGTTGAAAATTTACAGATCTGTGGATCAATATGGAAACTCCTTTTGTTTTGTCTAATGGAGAGGGGGCATGGAAGTAGAGTGGGTAATGCTTGTCATAACATTTAGGAATAGTTTTTTTGTAAAAATGAGTTTCTTGGAAGAAAGCAAATGTAACTCCCTCTCTTCGAATATGGTCCAAGAATTTGGATCTCTTTTGTGGTATGTTTAAACCATTAGCATTATAAGAAAGAAGTTTCCATTGTTGAGTCCTCTCATTGGTTTGGGGGGGCATTGTTAGACTCTGCAACAATATCACAAGTAAAAGGCTTATAGGAGGCCAGAAGCCATTCATTGTAAAAAGGCAGTAAGAGGCAGGAGTTGAAGGAGAAGGAGAGAGGCGGGGGGATGGGGGAAAGGAGGTGGGAAGGGTGAGAGAAGGTAAAAGGAGAGGGGGGAGGGAGGGGTATATAGGAAAGGGAGGGGTACCCTGATAGCACCCTTATCTGAGAGGTAAGCTTAAGAAGGGAAAAGAAAACAGGTTTGGTGAGGATAGTGAGAAATATTAAATGAAATGAACTCATGTGGGTAAATCGAACTTTCTTCCGAAGAAAAATATTCGAATACTCACTGTACTAAGGTGAGAGGTTGTCAGAGAACCAGTCTCTGTAGTGGAGGGGACAGTAACACCCCCGAGAGATTGGGTACCCGAGTAGCCTAAAGAGATAACAAGGGTAACTAGTGAAGAGGTGAACCAGACATAACAAAAGCAAACATAAACAGTGGGTTGTGGAGAACATGTTCACAAGCACTGTAGTTCCAACTACTAAATACTATGTTAAAAGAGATAAAAGCTTATCTTCCAGAAGACCTTGTTTACACTATGGTGAACCTTAATGGGAACGGGGAGGGGGGAGGGTATTGGGGGGGGGGGGGAGAGGGGGTACAAGGGAGGGGAAAAGAGTTGGTAGGGGGAAGAGGAGGAAGGGAGATAGGGGAAAGGTGGAGGGAGGAGGGGGGGGGGGATTGGGGAGGGATCACCAATTACAAGTGAAAAAAAGGTACAGGAAGAGACAGTAACTTATATAACATTAAAACATAAACTTAAGTAGCTACATCAGTTATATGTGTACATACTATCTCTTTGGCACAGTGGGCCGCAGGTATTTTAAGTATATAGCATATATAGCAACAACAACAAGATGAAGGGACCAGAAACAATGTTGATGGGTGTGTTAGCAATCTGTGGTTATATTGCTAGATTGGGGTATACGGTCAAACATAGTGTGGGACCATCAAGTAGGAGAGTTTCCTGTAAGTTGGCTTAAAGGAGAAGGAGGTCAGTCTTCCTCTAAAGTGGCGCATCCGAGATCTGCTGCGATATCCAGAGTGACGGATTTGGCAGGAGTCTTACATCCCTGTTTAGATTTTTTAGAGGATGAAGGTCTGGAGCGCGTATCTGGAGTTTCAAAGCTGGTGAGGGGATCTGGACCTTGTATTTTAAATTCAGCGTACCACAGTGGTAATTCAGGAGCAGTTATGTTCAAAGTGGCACAAAAATCATTTAAATCCGCAGGTGTGCGGAGGAAAGTAGTGATGCCGTTGTCTGTTACAGAGAGCGCGAAAGGAAAGCGCCAACGGTACTTGTAGTTCTTCTCCACCAGTAATTGCAGGAGCGGTTTTAGTGCCTTTCTTTGTTGCAGGGTTAGTGGGGAAAGGTCCTGGTAAAGGGCTATGTGAGGGTCATTGAAAAGTATGTTGTCCTGTGAGCGTGCGGCCTTCATTATGTCCTCCTTCAGTTGGAAGGATGAGAGGCAGCATATAATGTCCCGAGGGGGGTCCGAGTCATTCCCAGGTGGCTTAAGAGCTCGATGAGCTCTTACAAATTCTATAGGCTGGTCTTTGGGCCTAGTAAGTAGCTCATTGAAGATGGATGTTAAGGCCGAGGTGATCTGGTCTGCGGGGATTGACTCGGGGACTCCCCGTATTCTGATATTGTTACGCCGCCCTCTGTTATCCAGATCCTCTAAATGCCTCTGGTGAGCGATTAGCCTGGTGTTGTGTACCTGGGTGGTTCTGGATAGTGTTTTAATCCGAGTGTCTCTCTTCACCCCTGTTTTTTCAATAGTGGATATGCGCTCAGCTATGGCGGCCATATCTTCGCGTACTTCCGCGATGGCGTTAGTAAAAGTTGATTTGATATCTTCAGCAAAGTCTCTTAAGTGAGAGTAAGTGACCGTGTCTCTCTCTCTAGGTGCATTAGAGTACTCACGATCTGAGAATTCCCTGGATGTGAGGGAGCCATCGGGCGAGGGGCTTCGTGGCGCCGCCATCTTGGAAGCAGAGGCTGGGGCCTTGCGTTCAGATTGAGAGCGGAACAGCTCCGGTAAGCTTCTCCCGGATTGCGGACGGGGATTGTTTCTGGTCCTAGAGGAGTTTTGGCCTCGGGTCCTGCGGTCCATAGCGGTGTAGAGAGTGTAGTTGGGACGGAGCAGGTAGAAAGAGCGTTGTCTGGTTCAGGAGCTCTGCACTCAAGCGGCCATCTCTCTTGAGCGTCAAGCCACACCCCGGCTTGGATGCTTTCCTTGCATTGAAGGGCATCCCTGGCTATATTAGTAATTTTTCTGGGTAATCCCTGGAGTCGGGAAGGAATTTTTCTATTTTAAGGCTAATTGGCACAGGCCTTGTAAGGGTTTTAACCTTCCTTTGGATCAACTGGGATATGTGCAGGTTCAGGATTGTTTTTTTTTCATGGTTGAACTTGATAGATGGATGCCTTTTTTACACCACACTAACTATGTAACTATGTAAGTACATACAGTTATGGCTAAAATTGTTGGTACCCCAGCAATCTTTCCAGAAAATCAAATATTTCTCACAGAAAAGTATTGCAGTAACAAGTTTTGCTATACACATGTTTATTCCCTTTGTGCAGGGGCAAACGCAGGATTTTTAAGGGGGGGATTCCTGAAAGGTCCGGAAGCACTTGTGTCCCCGAGTGCCTCCGAAGACAGGTGGCTCCATACTGCCCATGCTGCACAAAAGTGCGCTGGCGTATTACGGGGCTGCCTGTCTTTGGAAGTACTCAAGGACTTGAGTGTTTCTGAGGGCTTCTGGTAGCAGCAAATTTGAACGGGGGACAGCGATGGAACAACTCCCCGAGAGAGAAACGGCAGATAGCCTTAGTTTGGACAATTCAGTGGAATATGCCACATAGTGTCACATAGCGCAAGCGATAGCCATATGATGCAGGGTTATATGCATCTGCAGAAGATGGCGGCGCTATATAAATACTAAATAATAATAATTTGCCTCACCAGGATTGCACTTTTATTTAGCTTTCCTGTATGACAAGAAGACACAAACACCCAGCACTAGGGAAACAGGGAAACAAAGGTGAATAAGGGAGAGCTGGTGCACACCAAGAGGGCTTCTGTACGTTTTACAAATCGACAGTGATTTGAAAAGCGCTTGGCTAATGTTACCCTATGAGGGTGTTCACACAGCAGCGTTGTGATTTTTTCAAAATCGCAGGTATATTGCATGTAGCATTTTTTTAAGCAATTCATTCTGAAATCGCTCTGAAAATCGCTTCATAAAATTGCACTCACTAATTGCTAGCAATTGCTATTGTAATTTTGGCATGCATTAGCCCAGTAAGAGGAGGAGTGGAGAGAGACTGAGAATAGCCTGAGATGGAGCAGAGAGTTTATCTGTATTGCAGAAAGATGCCCCCTGGAGTCTCGGGACTGTCAAAAACTTTTAACCTTGTCCACACATGCAGTCATAACAATGAGGAGAGACCAGACAGATGTTCGCCCACAGACCCTCCAGGCAAGCTCTGCATTATGTTGTGTATATTTACCAGCTTGCCTGCCCTCTAATTGCACTTTTATCAGCTAGCCTAGTGTTTCACCTGAATACACCAGACACAAATCTCTGAATGAAAGGCTGCCTGGGGGGAGATTGCCCCCCTTCCAGCCAGCACTAGGGGAAGGAGGAAAACAATAGTGAATGCAGAGAGAATGCAGAGAGAGTATCTGTATTGCAGTTTCCCATCACACAGGCTACTTGCATGTGTCTCCTGACCCTGCCAGCCAAATCCAAAAAAGCCTCTCACACACACTGCAAGCAGCCCTCCTGGAGTTTAGGGACTGTCAAAACAAAATGCCTATTATAGCTGTCTACATGCAGTCTTTACAATAGTGAAAGAGCTGAGTTTTTCCCACAATCCCTGCAGGAGGCAAGCCTTTACCAGCTCGCTCGCTTCAGCGATTTCAGGGAATTTTTTTTAAAGGGACAGGAGTCTCAGGGGGGTGTTCCATACACCCAGAACCCCGGTCTGGATACGCCAGTGTTGTGTGTATTGGAACAAAACAAAAATAATGTCACACAAAAAATTCAAAAATGGGCTGGACACAATTATTGGCACCTTTAACTTAATATTTGGCTGCACACCCTTTGGTAAAATAACTGAAATCAGTCACTTCCTATAACCATCAATAAGCTTCTCAGGGCATGTAGAGTTTTCCCGCAGGCAAATCGTGGGGGAAAACTCTGCCATAGGGAGTAATAGCTCCACTGACCGAATCGCTAGCGCTTTTCCATCCGGAGTTGTGCGGGAGGCTGCGAATCCCATAGTCGTGCATGGCACGGCTAATGGGATTCATCTGCGTACCCGCATGCCCAGAAGTCAAGCCGCACATCTCGCAGAGGCGTGTGGCACAAGTGGAAACCGGCCCTTACACCTCTCCCACAGAATTTTGGACCACTCTTCCTTTGAAAACTGCTCCAGGTCTCTCTTATTGGAAGGGCGCCTTTTCCCAACAGCAATTTTAACCACTTGACGACCAGGGGATTTCTGTCTGATCTGTGCTGCGTGGGATCTCCAGCCCGCAGCACAGATCAGGATTATGCCAGGGTGATCAGACTTACCCCCTTTTTTCCCCACTAGGGGGATGTCCTGCTGGGGGGAGGTCTGATCGCCGTCGGCTTGCTGCGCTTTGCGGGGGGCTCTTCAAAGCCCCCCTCCGCAGCGTTTTCGGCGCTCCCTCCCTCTCCCTTCCCCTCTGAGCGGCGCAGGACGGATATCCGTCCTGCGCATTGTAGGATAGGCTTCAGCCTATCATATGCCGGTGATCCCCGGCTAATCAGAGGCCGGGGATCGCGGATTTGCCTTACGGCGCTGCTGCACAGCAGCGCCGTATGATGTAAACAGCGGGGATTTCTTCCCCGCGTTTTTACATTGTGCCGGCGAGTAGTGTTGGGCGAACAGTGTTCGCCACTGTTCGGGTTCTGCAGAACATCACCCTGTTCGGGTGATGTTCGAGTTCGGCCGAACACCTGACGGTGCTCGGCCAAACCGTTCGGCCATATGGCCGAACTAAGAGCGCATGGCCGAACGTTCCCCGAACGTTCGGCTAGCGCTGTGATTGGCCGAACGGGTCACGTGGTTCGGACCCGAACGCGCTCTGATTGGCCGAACTGTCACGTGGTTCGGGTAAATAAATACCCGAACCACGTCATATCTCCGCCATTTGTCTGTGGGTTTAGCTTTGGGTAGGCAGGCAGGGTAGTTCGCGCTCCAGCCACGCTAGCCAGGGTCCCCCCCAGTCATTGTGTGTCGCTGCTGGGAATAGTAGTACACCGCTCGCTCAGCATTCTGTTTACTGCCACTCTGTGTACCTCGCTCAGCCACACTATATAGCATTCTGTTTACTGCCACTCTGTGTCTGCTGGGAATAGTAGTACACCGCTTGCACAGCCACACTATATAGCATTCTGTTTACTGCCACTCTGTGTACCTCGCTCAGCCACACTATATAGCATTCTGTTTACTGCCACTCTGTGTCTGCTGGGAATAGTGGTACACCGCTCGCTCAGCCACACTATATAGCATTCTGTTCACTGTTCTGTGTCTGCTTGGAATAGTGGTACACCGCTCGTTCAGCCACACTATATAGCATTCTGTGTACTGTTCTGTGTCTGCTGGGAACAGTAGTACACCGCTCGTTCAGCCACACTATATAGCATTCTGTGTACTGTTCTGTGTCTGCTGGGAACAGTAGTACACCGCTCGCTCAGCCACACTATATAGCATTCTGTTCACTGTTCTGTGTCTGCTGGGAATAGTGGTACACCGCTCGCTCAGCCACACTATATAGCATTCTGTTCACTGTTCTGTGTCTGCTGGGAATAGTGGTACACCGCTCGCTCAGCCACACTATATAGCATTCTGTTTACTGTTCTGTGTCTGCTGGGAATAGTGGTACACCGCTCGCTCATCCACACTATATAGCATTCTGTTCACTGTTCTGTGTCTGCTGGGAATAGTGGTACACCGCTCGCTCAGCCACACTATATAGCATTCTGTTCACTGTTCTGTGTCTGCTGGGAATAGTGGTACACCGCTCGCTCAGCCACACTATATAGCATTCTGTTTACTGCCACTCTGTGTACCTCGCTCAGCCACACTATATAGCATTGCGTACTCTGCCAGTCAGTGTGTATATTGCTGGGATCAGTAATACTCCACTCACCGTCAACCACTATATGAGCTCAACATGAGTTCCCCAGAGACCTCCGCTGTGAGCAGCACTCCCAACAACAGCAACAGCCAACGCCCCACGCAAGCTATAACATCCACCCCAGCAGCCAGTGGTCAGCAGCAGCCCTCCCCGGAGGAGAACGTTGTGTCCATCAGTCCGTCGCCAGAGCGATTAATGAGGGCTGCCATTGAGGAGATGATGGGGCCTGATGTGGAGGAGGAGGTCTGGCTCAGGCCAGCATCCCAAGTTAATGTTGAGGACGATGAGGGGTCTGTGTCTGGGGATGTTGGGGTGGCAGAGGTGGTGGGTGGGTCAGACTCAGGAGAAGAGTTGTATGATGAGGATGATGATCGGGACCATCTGTATGTGCCTCAGAGTCCGACCCCGGAAAACATGTTGTATCGTGTGTTTAGGTACTAAAATCTGCGTTCCCTCCCAGTAGTGTTGGGCGAACAGTGTTTGCCACTGTTCGGGTTCTGCAGAACATCACCCTGTTCGGGGTGACTATATAGCAGACTATATAGCATTGTGTTTAATGCCACTCTGTGTACACGGCTCAGCCACACTATATAGCATTGTGTTTACTTCCACTCTGTGTCTGCTGGGAACAGTAGTACACCGCTCACCCGCCACTGTATAGCATTGTGCTCTGTGTCACTGCTGACAATAGTGGTACACCGCTCACCCACCACTGTATAGCATTTCTGTACTGCCACTGTACTGCTGCCAGTCAGCGTGTACTTTAAGGATAAGTGAAATGAGGAAGAAATCCGGTGAAAGAGGGAGGGGCAAGGGAAGAGGTGTTTCCCCTGACGGTTCACGTACAGGCCACAGGGGAGCACCCAAGAAAACCCACTCAATACTGCCCATGTTGTCCAGGACAACAACCCTCACAGATCCAAAAGAACAGGACCAGATAATTACTTGGATGACCTCTCAAGCGTCCAGCAGTGGGTTAAGCAGCACCAGCACATCACGCACGAGGTCCGAGTCCTCAGCCAGTTAAAGTCTGGGCTTTCTTTGAAGACTGCACTGAGGATGTTACCATGGCGATTTGCAAGGTGTGCAAGACCCGCCTGAGCAGGGGGAAAAGTATTAACAACCTCTCCACCACCAGCATGAGCCGCCACATTCTATCCAAACATCCCACTCTGTGGGCAAACGCGGCAGGACAGGGTACCACCAGCAACACTGCCTCCCTTGGGTTCACCAGACTCACCACCAGACCCGCCTCAGCAGCAGCAGTAGCCCAGCCATTGCGTGGTTCACAACATTCACAAACATCAGACGATGCTGACACTGTCACTTTCCGGACTAGTGCTCTTGAGGTCTCCCAGTGTTCATCAAACACAACAACCAACAGCCCTTCGGTGTGCAGCGCTACGGTTGAGTTGTCTGTTTCTGAGATGTTTGAGCACAAGAGGAAATTGCCAGCAAATGACCCCCGGGCCGTGGCAGTAACAGCCAGCCAGCATAGCCAAGCTTCTGGCCTGCGAAATGCTGCCATATCGAGTGGTGGAGACAAACAGCTTCAAGGGCATGATGTCAGTGGCCATCCCACGTTACGTGGTTCCCAGCCGCTACCACTTTGCGCGCTCTGCAGTGCCTGAGTTGCATGAGCACGTGGTCAGCTAAATAACCCGAAGCTTGAAGAATGCCGTTGCCTGCAAGGTTCACCTCACCACTGACACCTGGACGAGTGCGTTCGGCCAGGGTCGATACATCTCCCTTACCGCGCACTGGGTGAACCTTGTGGAGCCTGGCAGCGATTCCTCACCTGCTACGGCGCGGGTGTTGCCCACGCCGCAAACAGCTGGATAACAACAGCAGCACCTACCTCTCTGACTCCTTCTCCTCCAACGCATCTCAAAGCTGTACCTCATCCGGAAATGCTAACCCAGCACCAGCAGCAGTAGGATCGTGGAAGCAGTGCAGCACAGCTGTTGGCATGCGTCAGCAAGCGTTGCTGAAGCTGATCTGCCTTGGGGATAAGCAGCACACAGGGGAGGAAATTTGGAGGGGAATAAAGGAACAGACGGATTTGTGGCTGGCACCGCTGGACCTGAAACCGGGCATGAAGCTAGACACCTGGCACGAACTGGCAATGTACGCAATAGAGGTGCTGGCTTGCCCGGCAGCCAGCGTTATGTCGGAACGCTGTTTCAGTGCTGCCGGAGGCATCATCACAGATCGGCGTATCCGCCTCTACACAGAAAATGCAGACCGTCTGACTCAAATTAAAATGAATCAATCCTGGATTGGAAACGACTACGCAACACTCCTGGACCCCAACCAAGTAACATGACCGATGAACATCTGGGATGGTTTAGCGTTTCCGGTCCCTGTTTATTGAACCTCTCATCTGTATTACATTTATGACTGCATGGCGGCAAAAAGCATTGCTGCTATATCCGCACGCTTTTTGTCCTCATGCAAGGCCTGGGTTGTTGTGTCTCACAAAGCGTGGCCTTCTCCTCCTGCGCCTCCTCCTGTTCCATCACGTGTGCTGCTGCTGCTGCTGGGTTACCGTTGCCGCGTGGTCCCTGTTTATTGAACCTCTTATCTTTATTACATTTATGACTACATGGCGGTACAAAGCATGCTATCCGCACGCTTTTTGTCCTCATGCAAGGCCTGGGTTGTTGTGTCTCACAAAGCGTGGCCTTCTCCTCCTGCGCCTCCTCCTGTTCCATCACGTGTGCTGCTGCTGCTGCTGCTGCTGCTGGGTTACCGTTGCCGCGTGGTCCCTGTTTATTGAACCTCTTATCTTTATTACATTTATGACTACATGGCGGTACAAAGCATGCTATCCGCACGCTTTTTGTCCTCATGCAAGGCCTGGGTTGTTGTGTCTCACAAAGCGTGGCCTTCTCCTCCTGCGCCTCCTCCTGTTCCATCACGTGTGCTGCTGCTGCTGCTGGGTTACCGTTGCCGCGTGGTCACTGTTTATTGAACCTCTTATCTTTATTACATTTATGACTACATGGCGGTACAAAGCATGCTATCCGCACGCTTTTTGTCCTCATGCAAGGCCTGGGTTGTTGTGTCTCACAAAGCGTGGCCTTCTCCTCCTGCGCCTCCTCCTGTTCCATCACGTGTGCTGCTGCTGCTGCTGCTGCTGGGTTAGCGTTGCCGCGTGGTCCCTGTTTATTGAACCTCTTATCTTTATTACATTTATGACTACATGGCGGTACAAAGCATGCTATCCGCACGCTTTTTGTCCTCATGCAAGGCCTGGGTTGTTGTGTCTCACAAAGCGTGGCCTTCTCCTCCTGCGCCTCCTCCTGTTCCATCACGTGTGCTGCTGCTGGGTTAGCGTTGCCGCGTGGTCCCTGTTTATTGAACCACTTATCTTTATTACATTTATGACTGCATGGTGGTACAAAGCATGCTATCCGCACGCTTCTTGTCCTCATGCAAGGCCTGGGTTGTTGTGTCTCAAAGCGTGGCCTTCTCCTCCTGCGCCACCCTCCTCCTGTTCCATCACGTGTGCTGCTGCTGGGTTAGCATTACCGGTCCCTTTTCCTGGAACCTCTTATATGTATTACATTTATGACTGCATGCCGACAAAAAGCATGTTACCTGTGCAAAGAAAACAGACATTTCCCGCATTTAAAAGACAGTTTTCCCTTTGAAACTTTAAAATCGATTTTCTCAAAAACTATAAGCTCTTTTTGCTAAATTTTTTTTTCCTCTTGTACCCACTCCCAAGGTGCACATACCCTGTAAATTTGGGGTATGTAGCATATAAGGAGGCTTTACAAAGCACAAAAGTTCGGGTCCCCATTGACTTCCATTATGTTCGGAGTTCGGGTCGAACACCCGAACATCGCGGCCATGTTCGGCCTGTTCGGCCCGAACCCGAACATCTAGATGTTCGCCCAACACTACCGGCGAGCCGCGATCGGCGGCTCTCCGGCTGTTCACGGAGACACCCTCCGTGAACGGACATGGAAAGGCCGCTCGAACGGCCGTTTCCATGGAAACCCGCAGACGACCAGTTTACGTCAATCGGCGTTAGCTGGTCTTCAAGAGGTTAAGATCTCTCCACAGGTGTTCAATGGGATTTAGATCTGGACTCAATGCTGGCCATCTCAGAACTCTCCAGTGCTTTGTCGCCATCCATCCACAAACCTAACTTTGTGACACTGGGCTCTACTAATCCTTTGGTAATCCTCAGAACTTGTTTGGGACTGCTTATCCACCATCTGGACTATCTTGTGTTGCAACCAGGGGCGTAGCAATAGGGGTTACAGAGGTAGCCACCGCCTTGGGGCCCTTGGGACAGAGGGGCCCCGAAGGGCCCTCCCTCAACTACAGTATTAGCTCTCTATTGGTCCTGTGATCATAATAATCACTTCTATAGATACTATGAATAGTGGTAATCATTAACATCCATCCCCTTCTTGCACCTCTGACACTGTAGTTGCCATTGGTAGGTTTTGGTGCACCGTATCAATTGTTATGCACAGAGTGCTTAGGGGGCCCCATTGTAAAACTTGCATCGGGGCCCACTGGTTGCAACCTTTCATCAATTTTTATCTTCTGTCCAAGCCCCAGGGAGATTAGCTACAGTGCTATGGGTTGAAAACATCTTGATAATGTTGCGCACTGTGGACAAAGGCACATCTAGATCTCTGGCGACGGACTTGTAACCTTGAGATTGTTGATCTTTTTCCACAATTTTGGCTCACAAGTCCTCAGACAATTTTCTTCTGCTTTCAGGTGTGATTTTTAAATCACCCACACCTGTTACTTGCCCCAGGTGAGTTTAGAGGAGCATTGCATGCTTGAAACAATCTTATTTATCCCCAATTTTGAAAGCTTGCCACTTATTTTTTCCAGCCCATCCTTGGAGTTTTGTGTGACATTTTCTCCAATTTGCTGTTGTTCCAATATACATAAAGGGAATAAACATGTGTATAGCAAAACACTTGTTACTTCAATACTTTTCTGTGAGAAATACTTGAATTTCTGGAAAAATTGCTGTGGTGCCAAAAATGTCGGCCATGACTCTAGGTACAACATGTTCTTACATTTTGTCTGGAGCTCTGCTTTACTAGTCTTTATGGTTATGTTTAACCATCAAGTGATCACTCCTTGTACTAGTATAAAAATGCCACATGTGGCTTAGCAGGTGTATCAGGATACAGGAATGTCACATCATTTAAACTGGGCTTAACTTGGGCAGATTGCTAAGAAAGATAGTGGATTAAAAAAACACAAAAATGTAAATATAAATATGGGACATGAGTAATACCTACTGTCATCTATGTTCTACCCTGTCATCAATATTTTATCTCCTCCCTTTCTGAATATTGCTATAAAAGAGTCTGAATCTCTGTAAATATAATATTCATTGTGAATCTGCTGTAAGGATCTCATCTGTGGTGAGTAAACGATATCCATTATTTTTCTTTCTTTATTCAACCTGCAGTTGCAGCCTATGGCAAATTGTTGGTTAGTTATCTGGGTGTAGGAATGATGCTGGTAGACCGATGCTATCTGTCTGATGCACATTTAATCTCTGAGCTTTTTTGCTGTGTTTTTTCTAATGCTATGATTAAAGATAGTACTGGTACTAGTTCCATTTTGCAAGCAGCATTAATGCAGTTTATATATGCAGCTTCATACTGGACCAGTTACATTCTTTCCTGATAATCTAGATTGGTCTAATTCCAACTGCATACAATTTGCAAGCCAAAATCATTTGAATCTCGCTGACCATCTCTTAGTAGTATTAACGCAGAACATTAATGTTGTCAAGGAAATGGTAAAAATCACAAACCAAAGTAGGATATTTGCTGGTTTTACTGACAAATTTTAGCTAAGTTCACACTATGTGCATAATGTAACACATAACATAACAAACTCTGCATGTTGTTAATAGAGTAGAGTGGCCTGTTCATGCAGATAGGAACCCAGTATAACAAGTTAGAACTCTTTACTGAAGAAAAACATGCAGATATAAAATATCCACCACCATTAGGTAATGCAGCTTACTTAGGAGAGAGGAACAAAGAGTAAATACAGGAAATCACAATACCATAGAGATCATTTCATCATTTTACAGACAGTGACATCTTATGGTTGCTTTACTATACTGCAGTGTAGGTAATAATGTTGTAAAACCTCTAACAGTAGTAGTAACCTACACCCTATTTTTTATAGCATGATGTTTGCTAGGGTGCTCCTTATCACATGTTTTGCACACGCTATGTGGAATGTCTATTTGGATAATGTGATCTGTTACAGCGCAGAGATGTGAAGATGTGCAAATTGTACATCCAGTATTGTGCATAGTGGGAAGACACTCTAAAAAAGGTGTTGTTATACTGCTCTATAGTAAGCATAAAATGGCTCATAGAGAACAACATGGCCCAGCCATCAATACTGATGAGTGAAAATGGTCATTTTGAGTTCTTAGCTATGTTGTAATTGAGTGTTGCAAATGTTTCACAGTATAATCATCAGGCTTGTGTTTTGCATATAGAGTAACTGTTGCCAGAGATAGGCATTTGACATACAGGTTTTCTTTCCATAAACGTACATTAATTGTATGCATGTTTGTTTGTCTTTTTCAGATTTGTCATCATGGCTGCATTATTTGGTCAGTAATTTTACTGCATATGTTCTTGAATACTTGGATTTACACCTGTATGTCTGGCTTATCAAGTTGCATATTATTTAACAGCCTAGCTCGTCTGTGAAGCTTAGTGTAGCTTTATACTAGGCTATCCTTCACTTTCACTCCTTCTTCCTTCTCCACCTGTAATCCCATGCTACACCCCTGCTGCTATGGTTGACCAAGCTCCACCCCTGCTGCTATGGTTGAACAAGCTCCACCCCCTGCTGCTATGGTTGAACAAGCTCCACCCCTGCTGCTATGGTTGAACAAGCTCCACCCCTGCTGCTATGGTTGAACAAGCTGCACCCCCTGCTGCTATGGTTGACTCATCAACAATCTCAGAGGTCTCTTCTACTAAACAAACAGAGGAAACAATGTAGAGCCGGCATTCCTGCTGTTTTCTAGTGTACACATAAGGAATAAAGTCAGCTCTACAGGATTACCAAGAAAAAACTTCTCTCATGTCAGTCCTTGGCAATCCCTGCTCTGGCAAAGCTCTAATGTTGGGAATATGTCCGATCTCCCGTCCGATCGTTTTGCCGCTCGATTCCGGATTGAAGTGAATGGAAAAAGATAACAAAAACGATTGGAAGATAAGAGAATTGACTGCGGAAACGAGCAGTGAAACGATCGAATCGGTAGAATCAAGCAGCAAAATCGAGCATAGCATTACCTGACTTTCAGGGCCATATCCTATTCAAGGTGTTAAGTAGCTTGAAGATGTGAGCTACTTATCACCTTACCATCGCACGATGATTACCAGCAAATCTTATTGCCGTGTTCCTCCGTGCGATGGCCGATCGTTAGGGAGCATTCCTCAGGCAAAAGCCTGAGCGATGCTCCTATGTCCCGGGCAAAGAGGAGCAAAGTTTTATGCTGTAGTGCTGTCCTTCAGCACCACGACCTCGATCCCCAGAGATGCGCTGCAATCTTCCGCCTCTGCATCTGGGGGTCTCCTTTAATAAAGTGACCCCCAAAGCTCCCTGTCGGACAGTCAGCACATCACCAAAGCCCCCCTCAGCTGCGCCGGTCACCCCTGATTAACTTACCTTCTGCAGCTAGACATCCACTGCATCTCGCTGCAAGTGCTGATGCTGTTATTACTGTGCATCTCTCGCTGTAATTACTGTCTATAGGAGCCCCGGCAAAGCAACTTTGAAGCTCCCGCCGGGTCTCTCCTTTGGCCCACTGTCTGGACGGACAGCCTGATGGGGAGCTCTGGGGGTCTCGACGTGCAATAGCTGGTTTAGACCTGCTCTTTACAGATCTAAGCTAATGCTCATCTCTGAGAGGAAGAATTGCTTCCCGGCAGAATGAAATGAGTAATAGAATAGAGTGTAATGAACTTGCTGGGTGATAATATTACCCAAACTAGTTCTCTACCACCCGGGGTGGGGTGTTAAACTTAACTGGATTAGGCAATGCTGCCATCGACTCATTTATGAACCTGCCAGCGCTTATTGCTGGTGTGTTGGACAATTGGATATGGCCCTCAGAGTTTTAAAGCAACTGTGCCGTCTATTGGCTAGTGTTAAATAAATCCTGTAGGAGATCATTGTATCTGCAGCCTCACCACCTTAGCAGCACTTTTAGTTGTTACTACCTCCTCCGTGTGACTGCTGCTTTCTGTGTTGGTGGAAAAAGCCAGTCTATTACACAACTGTGTGATATCCCAGCCGATGTTTTCTTTTGTATGATTGTGTTTTTGTCACACAATTTTTTATGTGAATTTGTAATTGTGCCAATCTACTATAGAACTAGCAATGTACAGTATAAACAAGAAGTAGCGTCAGAAGCTAGAGAGAGGAACATCGGTGGAACGCAAGCTGCCGCTTCCTGCTGGCTACATACACACACTATTTAAAGCTGTAGGGGAGCGCAGGGGGGAGAGCCCGAGGTGGGGGAGGGGGAACCATCCCCTCTCCCCGGCGACGTGCTACCAAGCTCTCCCCTCATATTGCGACCCCTCCAGCTCCCAAAAACGGCCCTGAGTGGCCACCCGCGAGTGCAGGGGCTGCATCCCCTATTGTTACGCCCCTGGTCCCGGAAGGCCTTTGACTGGGAAGGCTCTATAGGATCCAGAGCCTCACCTCTCCATAGTTATGTTTTTTCTTTGCTTCGGTTTTACTTTTAGGCCCCTTTTATACTCCGACAATTTTTTGGAATGTGCTACCCTTTGTGCACACAAACACACTAACAGTGTCATGTCGTGTTGTATGGAAGCTTTCAATTTTCTGACAACCTGCAGCAAAGTCAACAGTGTGTTACCGTGCAACTTCTGCAGTGACGCATCGGAATGCATGGAAGTCAGTGGGCAATGCATACATTAATTTGTTGGCGGCAGTGGTGCGGTGTGCAAGCACAGAACAACACAAATACTACAGGGAAGCCGGGAATCCCAGTAATGTACTTCCTGTCCAGCAGGGAGTAAGTCACTGGGTGAGGGATGGCAAAGGTCGTGCACAGGGGTATGCGAGTGGCATGCGGGAGTAGAGCTATACATATGACTCTATAGGCGCACTCTGCCGAAAGGGTCATATGAAACTATTATTTGACGGTGCGATGCGAGGGGGCAGAGCATCACACCACAATGCTCTGGCCAGGTGTAAATGAGTAATAGAGTGTAATGAACTTGCTGGGTGATAATATTACCCAAACTAGTTCTCTACCACCCGGGGTGGGGTGTTAAACTTAACTGGATTAGGCAATGCTGCCATCGACTCATTTATGAACCTGCCAGCGCTTATTGCTGGTGTGTTGGACAATTGGATATGGCCCTCAGAGTTTTAAAGCAACTGTGCCGTCTATTGGCTAGTGTTAAATAAATCCTGTAGGAGATCATTGTATCTGCAGCCTCACCACCTTAGCAGCACTTTTAGTTGTTACTACCTCCTCCGTGTGACTGCTGCTTTCTGTGTTGGTGGAAAAAGCCAGTCTATTACACAACTGTGTGATATCCCAGCCGATGTTTTCTTTTGTATGATTGTGTTTTTGTCACACAATTTTTTATGTGAATTTGTAATTGTGCCAATCTACTATAGAACTAGCAATGTACAGTATAAACAAGAAGTAGCGTCAGAAGCTAGAGAGAGGAACATCGGTGGAACGCAAGCTGCCGCTTCCTGCTGGCTACATACACACACTATTTAAAGCTGTAGGGGAGCGCAGGGGGGAGAGCCCGAGGTGGGGGAGGGGGAACCATCCCCTCTCCCCGGCGACGTGCTACCAAGCTCTCCCCTCATATTGCGACCCCTCCAGCTCCCAAAAACGGCCCTGAGTGGCCACCCGCGAGTGCAGGGGCTGCATCCCCTATTGTTACGCCCCTGGTCCCGGAAGGCCTTTGACTGGGAAGGCTCTATAGGATCCAGAGCCTCACCTCTCCATAGTTATGTTTTTTCTTTGCTTCGGTTTTACTTTTAGGCCCCTTTTATACTCCGACAATTTTTTGGAATGTGCTACCCTTTGTGCACACAAACACACTAACAGTGTCATGTCGTGTTGTATGGAAGCTTTCAATTTTCTGACAACCTGCAGCAAAGTCAACAGTGTGTTACCGTGCAACTTCTGCAGTGACGCATCGGAATGCATGGAAGTCAGTGGGCAATGCATACATTTTTAATTTGTTGGCGGCAGTGGTGCGGTGTGCAAGCACAGAACAACACAAATACTACAGGGAAGCCGGGAATCCCAGTAATGTACTTCCTGTCCAGCAGGGAGTAAGTCACTGGGTGAGGGATGGCAAAGGTCGTGCACAGGGGTATGCGAGTGGCATGCGGGAGTAGAGCTATACATATGACTCTATAGGCGCACTCTGCCGAAAGGGTCATATGAAACTATTATTTGACGGTGCGATGCGAGGGGGCAGAGCATCACACCACAATGCTCTGGCCAGGTGTAAAACTGTCCTCAATGTGCCTTAAAGGGATACTGTAGGGGGTCGGAGGAAAGTGAGTTGAAGTTACATGGGGCGTCTAATGGTCCCCCGCAGACATCCTGTGCCTGTGCAGCCACTCACCGATGCTCCGGCACCGCCTCCGGTTCACTTCTGGAATTTCAGACCTTAAAGTCTGAAAACCACTGCGCCTGCGTTGCCGTGTCCTCGCTCCCGCTGATGTCACCAGGAACGCACGGCGCAGGCACAGACCATACTGGGCCCCGGCAATACTCTCCTGGTGACAGCAACGGGAGCGAGGACACGGCAACGCAGGCGCAGTGGTTTTCAGACTTTAAAGTCTGAAATTCCAGAAGTGAACCGGAGGCGGGGCCGGAGCATCGGTGAATGGCTGCGCGGGCACAGGATGTCTGCGGGGGGACCATTAGAAACCCCGGATAACTTCAACTCATTTTCCCCTGACCCCCCTACAGTGTCCCTTTAAACAATGTATAACAGTCTGTACAATACTGTGACATACTAATAAATCTAGATAATAAAACAGTACAGGACCTTTTATATATGAGGACATGTTTGCTTGTATGTATGAGATGTTTATAATTAGAGTGCTGGTAAAAAGGGTATTTTCTGTATTTTATCTCCCAGCAGTGTCCCACTGTACTCAATTCTACCAAAAAATGGACATTTGTGAGCGATGCATACTTTCATGTTGAAGCAAGCTGAATTGCACATGCTATATAGCAAACAAAAACACATGACAATAGTGAGATAATGTTTTCCTTAAAAAGCAACTGTCGCAAAAATCTTAAAATTTAAAACACATATAAATAAAAAGTACATTTTTCCCAGGGTAAAATGAGCCATAAATGACTTTCCTCCTATGTTGCTGTCACTTACAGTAGGTAGTAGAAATCTGACATTACCGACAGATTTTGGGCTAGTCCATCTCTTCATGGGGGATTCTCAGCATGGCCTTTATTCTTTATAAAGACATTCTCTGAAAATGATTTATATAAAGATGCTGGCCAGCCTCCCTGCTCTCTGCACACTATTTTGGCAGTTGGACGGAGCAACTGCCATTCACTAAGTGCTTTTAAAAATAAAGAAAACCCTGAGACCCTCCCATGAGAAGATGGGCTAGTCTAAATTCTGTCGGTAATGTCAGATTTGTACTACTTACTGTAAGTGACAGCAACATAGGAGAAAAGTAATGTATGGTTCATTTTACTCTGGAAGAAACATACTTGTCATTTGTATGTGTTTTAAATTAACATTTTCGCAACAGTTCCTCTTTAACCATTTCAGCCGCCCGGATGTGATCCTCACTTCCAGGCGGCTGCTGTGCTCCAGTGCCGCACTTTGGCGCGCTCCCACACACGATCGCGGGCGCGCCCCTGTGCTGTCCCCCGGTAGCCCTGGGATTAGTGAACGGGAACATGGTTCCCGATCACCGGTCCGTGTCCCCAGCAGAAAAACCGAAGCTCTCTTACTAGAGGCTTCAGTCTTTCTGCAATAAAAGTTTCCCCGTCCCACTTGTGCTTCGGTGATCGAGAAGCACAGGGAGAAAAAATAAACTCAAGGTGGCCATCTTGTGACCAAATAGTAAAACTACAGTGACATACATTTTACATTAAAATTTACACATATAATAACATTAAAAATTAACTGTTTATTTTCCACACCAAAATATTACCCAAAGAAAATATTTATGGAAAAAAAAATTACAATAAAAATAAAAATAAAAAAACATAAATAGTTACCTAAGGGTCTGAACTTTTTAAATATGCATGTGAAGGGGGTATACTACGAAACATTTTTTAAATTATAAACTTGTAAATAGTGATGGACGCAAAACGGAAAAAATGCCCCTTTATTTCCAAATAAAATATTGGCGTCATACATTGTGATAGGGACAAAATTTAAATGGTGTCATAACCAAGACAAACGGGCAAATAAAATACATAGGTTTCAATTATGGTAGTGTAGATTATTTTAAAGCTATACTGGACGAAAACTGAGAAATAATGAATTTTTTCCATTTTTTTCTTATTAATCCTGTTAAAATGCACTATAAAAAATAATTCTTAGCAAAATGTACCACCCAAAGAAAGCCTAATTAGTGGCGGAAAAAACAAGATATAGATCAATAAATTGTGTTAAGTAGTGATAAAGTTATGAGCGAATGAATGGGAGGTGAAAATTGCTCTGATGCATAAGGTGAAAAATCCCCGCGGGCTGAAATGGTTAAAGGACAGCACCCTTGTGCATAGCATGGGGATGGTTCAGCTCTAGATGAAAAATAATATGATGTGAATGACATTCATCTTCTATCAGCATGCTAGCAATATAACTAGATGGATTTCAATATAAAAAAAATGTGCACTGATTTTATTAACTGTTATTAAATGTATTCTTCCTTATGTCTTAGGTGGTGGAAGTCTGCTTGGTAACCTCATAGGCCTTGGGTCTGGTTATGGTGGCTATGGTGGTTATGGTGGCTTAGGTAACTATGGAGGCTATGGTAACTATGGAGGCTATGGTAACAGCATGGGCTATGGCAACATGGGCTATGGTGGCAACATGGGCTATGGCAACATGGGCTATGGTGGCAACATGGGCTATGGTGGCTACAGGGGCCATGGTGGCTATGGAGGCCATGGTGGCTATGGAGGCCATGGACATGGTGGCTATGGAGGCCATGGTGGCTTTGGAGGAAACCGCTGGTCTAATGGCTATGGTTATCGATCCATCTACAGACCTCGCTGGCATTGATATGGATATGGGAAAGTGAAAGTAAGTTGACATGTTTTTAAGCAAACATCAAAAAGTAAAAAAGATTTCATACCTTGTCTTTACGTATATGGAATTGTCTTGCAAATCAAACATATTTGTTGCTTGGGTTTAAAAAAAATGTATTTTTGAAAGCCAGAGGGAAGAAAACTAAAACAAAGAAAACAGCAACTAAGCCAAAATGATTGTATGAAAAGTACAGGCGCAAATAGCATTCTTATGGTTTGTGGATATATTTACCAGAACTGTTCTACCGGATTATTTACAATGTTTTCTAAGAATTTATTAGCCATATTCAAATTTAGCACCACTTAGATAATACTTTTTCCATTAAAAAGAGTGTAAAACCCTTTAAATACAAATAATGGTGTTCTACAGTGAACAGCAGTGAATAAAGAGACCTGCTTATATTCTGACTTAAAGAGGAACTCCAGTAAAAATCATGAATTAAAAAAGTGCTTCATTTTTACAATAATTATGTATAAATGATTTAGTCAGTGTTTGCCCATTGTAAAATCTTTCCTCTCCCTGATTTACATTCTGACATTTATCACATGGTGACATTTTTACTGCTGGCAGGCGATGTCAGTGGAACTAGCTGCTGCTTGCTTTTTTGGCAGTTGGAAATGGCTGTAAACAGCTATTTACCACAATGCAATGAGGTTCACAAACAGGAAACTACCAGGACCATGGTCTTCACAGTTTCCTGTGGGAGGGGTTTCACCACAATATCAGCTATACAGAGCCCCCTGATGATCCATTTGGGAAAAGGAATAGATTTCTCATGTAAAAGGGGGTATCAGCTACTGATTGGGATGAAGTTCAATTCTTGATCACGGTTTGTCTTTAAGCGACAAGATTTGAGTCTCTTGAGAAAATATAGTACTTTGTTGTAATTTAATCAATTCACTATTAGTTGCTTTAACCTCTTAAAGAGAACCTGAACTGAAAATTAAAAGTCAAAATAAGCATACATAAGTCATATTTACCTCCCGTGTAGTCTACTCCTCAATCTCTTTCTCCACTCCTGCGTCCTGTTTGTCCACTGTGATCAATGGAATTTTCTGTCCTCCATTTTGAAAATAACCATTACCCATAACAGCTTTCTGGTCAGCACACAGTTAAACTGTAACATCGCCCACTTGAGCCATAGGGAAACATGGACATTACCTCGTACATCAGTTTTCCTCTCAGCTGTAACTGACAGCAACTGAAATTTTACTGACAGCAACTGATATATTTCAGTTCTGACAAAATGTTGTCAGAACTGGAAGGGATCACTGTCAGAAGAAAAGGGTGAGCTTCTGAGAGGAACTGATGGCAAGGTAACTATGTAATGTTTACTTGAAGTTACCTCATGTGTTTATTTTAAATATTTTTACTCAGTACAGGTTCTCTTTAAGGACCACAGGCTTACACCCCCCTAGTGACCATGCTATTTTTTACAATTCAGGCCACTGCAGATGATGCCCTGTTCAGCCACGGTTAGCCCAGGTAAGCGGCTCAGTGACGTCAGCGGCGGACATTCTGCGCATTCGTGGACCTTCTGTGCAAGCGCAGAAAGCCCCAGCTGACGTCACTCAGACTCCAACTGAGACACTTACTTGGCTGCAAGAAGTTTTAAATCAGGATGATACCATTTATTGGCTAACTAAAAATGAATAGCCAATAAATGGTATCATCCTGATTTAAAACTTCTTGCTTTTACTGATTGCTAACACGGTACAATACCCTACTGCTATTACTTGGCTGCAGGAGAACGGTGGCGCTGAGGAGGACAGCGGAGGACACATCCATGCTTATGGGGCTGGAGGAAGTAAAAAACTACAGTGAGACTCATCTCTGAGTCCCTTTAAAGGTGGCCACACACGATACAATAAAATGATCCGATTTTACGGCAATTCGATAAAAACGATCGTATCTCCCGAAAAAACTTAAAGTTTTTTTTTCACTCGACTGAAAAATCCGATCGGATTTCCCGTTTTCTTCAATTTTTATCGATCCGGAATGCCAGATATTTTTCTTCAACCTTTCTAAAAATTGTATGGTGTGTGTTAGATCAGAGTTCCCCAACCCTGTCCTCAAGGCCCACCAACAGTACATGTTTTGCAGGAAACCACAAACATTCACAGGTGAGGTAATTAGTGTCTCAGCAGAGCTAATTAACTACCTCTGTAGATTTCCAAAAAACATGCACTGTTGGTGGGCCTTGAGGACAGGGTTGGGGAACAGTGTGTTAGATTGTCAGTTTATCAATATACACACCCTAGCAATTTTGTCAGAGTTTCCAATCATTTTTATTAAAATTGGGGAAAAATGTAACATAGGTGTGTGGTACATTGGTCACATTTTTAAAATGTTACAATCAGTCAGAAAAAAATGATTGCAATTCTTAAATTGAACAGATATTTAAAAAATTGTATGGTGTGTGGCCACCTTTAGGGCTAGCTGCAAGGCCGGACAACTCAGCAAAAAAGTGATGAGGCAGCAGTGAGCAGTTATCAAGCAGCAAACAGTTGCCAGGCAGCGGCAAGCAGTTGTGAGAGTTTGAGAGGCACTGTCCGTGGTAAAGAGTCCTTAGTGATTTTGTAGCTCTAAATTCTGCCTCTGAGCTGGTTAGGAGAATGTCTCTTGGTAACACAGCAGCAGAGCGTAAGGCCCGCCAAGTCTGAGCCAGTAAAGCTAGTTAGAAGATTATATTACTGGCTGTCTGAATTAATTAGTTAACTCTCTGGCCAAAGAATGATTAGCAAGCGTACATATTCAAACTCCAGTCTCTGCTCCCAAGTGTTTGAAGGGAAGGACAATGTAGCAATTGTAGCAAAGTGTGTGACCCATGGAAAGGAAATGCAATATTATAGTTTTTTCAGATAAATGTGTTTGTGGGATCCGCTAAATTGTTTTTCTTGCTTCATTTGCAGTGTGAAGACGAGTTTACGAGGCACACTGGTCATTCAATGCTACAACCATCACTTGTTTCTACTAATACTGATTTTAAAATGACGTGATGTATCTGTTCTGTGTAACAGCAGCAATAAAATATAAAATTGCACAAATGAACATAGCTGTGATTTCTTAAGAAAATGTGTGAATAGTTATTTTTTCATGCGCAAGCATATTATTATTGATTTATTATTTAACACAGACAATAATATAGACAATGGTATACACCGATATGCAAAATACAGGGTTGGTACAAAGTACAGAGTTGGCAATAACAGTGTCAAACTTAAAATGAATAAATGTGTAATAAAAGCGAAGACACAAAAGGGTGAGAGAGCCCTGCCCTTGCAAGCTTACATTCTAAAGGAATGAGGGGAGGGGGGCAGTGGGTTTTAGGTTATCTACACAGAAGTACAACTTGGTCGGAGGTCAAAAGGTGAATTAGCCTAAGGTATGCTCGATGGAAAAAGTGAGTTTTGAGGGCACGTTTAAAGATGTCAGAGGTTGGAGAGTGACGGATGTGTTGTGGCAGAGGATTCCAGAAGAGCGGTGAAACACGTGCAACATCTTGTATACATGAGTGCCAGGAGGTGACTCTAGAGGAGGACAATAGAAGGTCATATGCAGATTTGAGAATGTGGTTGGGTTGGTATCTGGAAACTAGTGAGGAGATGTACACAGGAGAAAGACTGTGGAGATGTAATGTATAGCGGAGATACGGCCGCAACAGCAAGCGGCATGGCGGCTATCTCCGCGTCACAGCCGGCGGTCTCCGCCACGCGGCTACACTCTGGTGCTCTGCCTGGTCCTTCTATTGCTCATAGACTAAGGGCTACGCGCACGCGCGCCAGGCGACAGGACCTTTATGCATCTAGAAGGGGAGTCAGCTGATCAGGCGATCAGCTGACTCCAGCTATGCTCCGGATTGGCTGAGTGAATGGGGCGGCGCTGTGGAGCGCTTGCAGTATATATAGGACAGGTCATTCAGTTGCTCCACGTCTGCTGTTGCAAATGCTACGTGTTAGCACTCAGACCTAGTCAGATCCCAAAGTGTGCTAGAACCAGCTGGAGCTGGGGATCCACACTTAGCCAGATTCTGTTAATAGCTTAAAGTATTAATTGAATTGTATTATTTATTACGACCTTCTGCTAGTTTGACTACTCTTCTGTTTACTGATCCTGTACCTCTGCCTATCTGATATAGTTGCCGACTCTGCCTGAAATACTACTCTGATCTAGCTTTCTGTCTCTGTACCGTATCTGTCCGCTCGTTGCCAAACCTGCTTTTCTGACTCTTCTATCCTCACCAGTGAGCCTAGTCACTGGTGAGGGATTCTCTGCTAGTATCACCTGCCTTTACTGGTGAACACTAGCTGCAGTACTATCTGAATCACCTGCCCCTCAGGTGGTCAGCAGCTGCAGTACAGTCTGAATCACCTGCTTCTCAGGAGTTTACTAGCTGCAGTACTATCTGAATCACCTGCTCCTCAGGTGGTCAGTAGCTGCAGTACAGTCTGAATCACCTACTCCTCAGGTGAATAGTCACTACAGTATCATCAGCTCTACCTGCTCCTCAGGTAATAGTGACTACAGTACAGTCTGAATCACCCCTTCCTTGGGTGATCAGTACACTAGTTGTTAACATAGTTCCACCCACTCCTCGGGTTAACTCTCTCACTATTGTCTGTATCTCCAGCTTGCTGGAGTTGGTATTCCTGTGTTACATAGATATGCTCATATCTCCCAGTTCCTCTGGGAATAGCGAGTATCTCTATCATTACTGTTGCACCAAACACATACCCTCACATTGGTTGTCCTGGTCTTGGCTAGTGTTGGGCGAACATCTAGATGTTCGGGTTCGGGCCGAACAGGCCGAACATGGCCGCGATGTTCGGGTGTTCGACCCGAACTCCGAACATAATGGAAGTCAATGGGGACCCGTACTTTTGTGCTTTGTAAAGCCTCCTTACATGCTACATACCCCAAATTTACAGGGTATGTGCACCTTGGGAGTGGGTACAAGAGAAACAAAAATTTAGCAAAAAGAGCTTATAGTTTTTGAGAAAATCGATTTTAAAGTTTCAAAGGGAAAACTGTCTTTTAAATGCGGGAAATGTCTGTTTTCTTTGCACAGGTAACATGCTTTTTGTCGGCATGCAGTCATAAATGTAATACATATAAGAGGTTCCAGGAAAAGGGACCGGTAACGCTAACCCAGCAGCAGCACACGTGATGGAACAGGAGGAGGGTGGCGCAGGAGGAGAAGGCCACGCTTTGTGAGACACAACAACCCAGGCCTTGCATGAGGACAAGAAGCGTGCGGATAGCATGCTTTGTACCGCCATGCAGTCATAAATGTAATAAAGATAAGTGGTTCAATAAACAGGGACCACGCGGCAACGCTAACCCAGCAGCAGCAGACGTGATGGAACAGGAGGAGGCGCAGGAGGAGAAGGCCACGCTTTGTGAGACACAACAACCCAGGCCTTGCATGAGGACAAGAAGCGTGCGGATAGCATGCTTTGTACCGCCATGCAGTCATAAATGTAATAAAGATAAGTGGTTCAATAAACAGGGACCACGCGGCAACGCTAACCCAGCAGCAGCAGACGTGATGGAACAGGAGGAGGCGCAGGAGGAGAAGGCCACGCTTTGTGAGACACAACAACCCAGGCCTTGCATGAGGACAAGAAGCGTGCGGATAGCATGCTTTGTACCGCCATGCAGTCATAAATGTAATAAAGATAAGTGGTTCAATAAACAGGGACCACGCGGCAACGCTTACCCAGCAGCAGCAGACGTGATGGAACAGGAGGAGGCGCAGGAGGAGAAGGCCACGCTTTGTGAGACACAACAACCCAGGCCTTGCATGAGGACAAGAAGCGTGCGGATAGCATGCTTTGTACCGCCATGCAGTCATAAATGTAATAAAGATAAGAGGTTCCATAAACAGGGACCGGCAACGCTAACCCAGCAGCAGCAGCAGCACACGTGATGGAACAGGAGCAGGCGCAGGAGGAGAAGGCCATGCTTTTTGAGACACAACAACCCAGGCCTTGCATGAGGACAAAAAGCGTGCGGATAGCATGCTTTGTACCGCCATGCAGTCATAAATGTAATAAAGATAAGTGGTTCAATAAACAGGGACCACGCAGCAACGCTAACCCAGCAGCAGCAGACGTGATGGAACAGGAGGAGGCGCAGGAGGAGAAGGCCATGCTTTTTGAGACACAACAACCCAGGCCTTGCATGAGGACAAAAAGCGTGCGGATATAGCAGCAATGCTTTTTGCCGCCATGCAGTCATAAATGTAATACAGATGAGAGGTTCAATAAACAGGGACCGGAAACGCTACACCATCCCAGATGTTCATTGGTCATGTTACTTGGTTGGGGTCCTGGAGTGTTGCGTAGTCATTTCCAATCCAGGATTGATTCATTTTAATTTGAGTCAGACGGTCTGCATTTTCTGTGGAGAGGCGGATACGCCGATCTGTGACGATGCCTCCGGCAGCACTGAAACAGCGTTCCGACATAACGCTGGCTGCCGGGCAAGCCAGCACCTCTATTGCGTACATTGCCAGTTCGTGCCAGGTGTCTAGCTTCGATACCCAATAGTTGAAGGGTGCAGATGGATTGTTCGACACAGCTACGTCATCTGACATGTAGTCCTTGACCATCTTCTCCAGGCGATCGGTGTTGGAGGTGGATCTGCACGCTTGCTGTTCAGTGGGCTGCTGCTGCATGGGTGTCAGAAAATTTTCCCACTCCAAGGACACTGCCGATACCATTCCCTTTTGGGCACTAGCTGCGGCTTGCGTTGTTTGCTGCCCTCCTGGTCGTCCTGGGTTTGCGGAAGTCAGTCTTTCGGCGTACAACTGGCTAGAGGAGGGGGAGGATGTCAATCTCCTCTCTAAAGTCTCCACAAGGGCCTGCTGGTATTCTTCCATTTTAAACCTGTCTGACTCTTTCTTCAAGCAGTTTTGGAACATTGTGTTTGTACCGTGGATCCAGAAGGGTATAAACCCAGTAATTGGTGTTGTCCAGAATGCGCACAATGCGTGGGTCGCGTTCAATGCAGTCTAGCATGAATTGAGCCATGTGTGCCAGAGTCCTACCAGAATCCTCATCATCCTCTTGTGAGCGTTGTGATAGTTGTTGTGATGCATCATAGTCGTCACCTTCCTCCTGGTCTGCTTCTGCTGACCATTCGCGCTGAATTGTGGAAGTCCAACGTGCACCGCTCTGGCCCTCGTCAGTGGTGGCATGAAATTCCTGCTCCAACTCTAGCTGTTCCTCCTCCTCTTCTTCGTCATAGCTGCTGGGGCCAGCGTTCCCTGAGGCGGATGGCCTGATGTTGGTACCATCACGCTGATCGTTTTCTCCTTCAGATTCCCCCAGTTGCATCATGACAGCTGTTTCCTTGATTTTCAACATTGACCTCTTCAGTAAACACAGCAGTGGTATGGTAATGCTGACTGAAGAGTTGTCACTGCTCACAAGCAACGTGGATTGCTCAAAATTTTGGAGGACTTGGCAGAGGTCCAACATGTTGGCCCAATCGGATCCACAGAAGCTTGGCAGCTGTCCGGATGCGCCTCGGTACTGCGCCGTCATGTACTGGACCACTGCACTCTTCTGCTCACAAAAGCGTGCTAGCATGTGCAGCGTAGAATTCCAGCGCGTAGGGACATCACACAGCAAGTGATGGTGGGGGAGATTGAAGCGCTCCTGCATCTTGGCGAGTGCCCCCGAAGCAGTACTGGAATTTCTACAATGTTTGGCCACTCGACGCACCTTCAACAGAAGATCGGCCACGCCTGAGTATGTCCTCAGGAACCGCTGAACTACTAGGTTCATCACGTGCGCCAGGCAAGGGATGTGTGTCAGCTTAGCCAACCTTAAAGCGCGAATGAGATTACTCCCATTATCACACACAACCATGCCCGGTTTCAGGTCCAGCGGTGCCAGCCACAAATCCGTCTGTTCCTTTATTCCCTTCCAAATTTCCTCCCCTGTGTGCTGCTTATCCCCAAGGCAGATCAGCTTCAGCAACGCTTGCTGACGCATGCCAACAGCTGTGCTGCACTGCTTCCACGATCCTACTGCTGCTGGGTTAGCGTTTCCGGATGAGGTACAGCTTTGAGATGCGTTGGAGGAGAAGGAGTCAGAGAGGTAGGTGCTGCTGTTGTTATCCAGTGGGAGGGACGGCGGTGCAGCTGTTTGCGGCGTGGGCAACACCCGCGCCGTAGCAGGTGAGGAATCGCTGCCAGGCTCCACAAGGTTCACCCAGTGCGCGGTAAGGGAGATGTATCGACCCTGTCCGAACGCACTCGTCCAAGTGTCAGTGGTGAGGTGAACCTTGCAGGCAACGGCATTCTTCAAGCTTCGGGTTATTTTGCTGACCACGTGCTCATGCAACTCAGGCACTGCAGAGCGCGCAAAGTGGTAGCGGCTGGGAACCACGTAACGTGGGATGGCCACTGACATCATGCCCTTGAAGCTGTTTGTCTCCACCACTCGATATGGCAGCATTTCGCAGGCCAGAAGCTTGGCTATGCTGGCTGTTACTGCCACGGCCCGGGGGTCATTTGCTGGCAATTTCCTCTTGCGCTCAAACATCTCCGACACAGACAACTGAACCGTAGCGCTGCACACGGAAGGGCTGTTGGTTGTTGTGTTTGATGAACACTGGGAGACCTCAAGAGCACTACTCCGGAAAGTGACAGTGTCAGCGTCGTCTGATGTTTGTGAATGTTGTGAACCACGTAATGGCTGGGCTACTGCTGCTGCTGAGGCGGGTCTGGTGGTGAGTCTGGTGAACCCAAGGGAGGCAGTGTTGCTGGTACCCTGTCCTGCCGCGTTTGCCCACAGAGTGGGATGTTTGGATAGCATGTGGCGGCTCATGCTGGTGGTGGAGAGGTTGTTAATACTTTTCCCCCTGCTCAGGCGGGTCTTGCACACCTTGCAAATCGCCATGGTAACATCCTCAGTGCAGTCTTCAAAGAAAGCCCAGACTTTGGAGCACCTGCCTCCTTGCTGGCGATTTCTGTTTGCTCCTCTTTTGCCTCTCACTTGAACTTCCACGCTTGTGGTGCCTGAAATTGCGCGCCGCCTACCTTGTGGCACAAGGCGAACTCGTGCAGCAGTGGGTTCTTCAACAGACTCATCTGTGCTGCTGCTACGACGGCGATGTTCTCGTTCACAAACAAAATCTGGGTCTATGTCCACATTGTCCATACCCTCCTCTTCCATCTCCTCAAACTCGTCATATGTCATTGTGGGGGGCCGCCGCCGTGGAGTAGAGCTCCCCAGAACAACCTCTGCGCAGCTCACTCCAACGTCGTCTTCCAGATCTTGTCGGCCGACCTCCTGCAATTGCAACCCCTCCTGCCCAACTTGCTCTGGGATTTGGGTTTCCGAGTCCTCCTCGGACTCGCCTTGTATTTCAGTGCGCGGTGCATTTCCCACAGTTAATGGTTGTGAATCCGGGCACAACATTTCTGGCTGTTCCTCCATTGACCTTTGAAAGGTGGAAGTTTGTTGGGCTGGGAATAGCTCCTGCGAATACCCCATTGTGTCCTGAGGTAATTCATCGGACTGGTTATCTGGCAGTTGTGTGCGTGGTGTCGCTGCCGGTTGTGTCAGCTTTGTGCCCACTGGCTCCTTGTAACTGGCTGAGGACTCGGACCTCGTGCGTGATGTGCTGGTGCTGCTTAACCCACTGCTGGACGCTTGAGAGGTCATCCAAGTAATTATCTGGTCCTGTTCTTTTGGATCTGTGAGGGTTGTTGTCCTGGACAACATGGGCGGTATTGAGTGGGTTTTCTTGGGTGCTCCCCTGTGGCCTGTACGTGAACTGTCAGGGGAAACACCTCTTCCCTTGCCCCTTCTTCTTTCACCGGATTTCTTCCTCATTTCACTTATCCTTACAGTACACGCTGACTGGCAGCAGTACAGTGGCAGTACAGAAATGCTATACAGTACCACTATTCCCAGCAGCGACACAGAGCACAATGCTATACAGTGGCGGGTGAGCAGTGTACTACTGTTCCCAGGCCCAGCAGACACAGAGTGGAAGTAAACACAATGCTATATAGTCTGGCTGATCGGTGTACACAGAGTGGCAGTACACACAATGCTATATAGTCTGGCTGAGCGGTGTACACAGAGTGGCAGTACACACAATGCTATATAGTCTGGCTGAGCGGTGTACACAGAGTGGCAGTACACACAATGCTATATAGTCTGGCTGAGCGGTGTACACAGAGTGGCAGTACACACAATGATATATAGTCTGGCTGAGCCGTGTACACAGAGTGGCAGTACACACAATGCTATATAGTCTGGCTGACCCGTGTACACAGAGTGTCAGTAAACAATGCTATATATAGCGTGGCTGAGCGAGGTACACAGTGGCAGTACACACAATGATATATAGTCTGGCTGAGCCGTGTACACAGAGTGGCAGTACACACAATGCTATATAGTCTGGCTGAGCCGTGTACACAGAGTGTCAGTAAACAATGCTATATACAGCGTGGCTGAGCGAGGTACACAGTGGCAGTACACACAATGCTATATAGTCAGGCTGAGCGGTGTACACAGAGTGTCAGTAAACAATGGTATATAGTCTGGCTGAGCGGTGTACACAGAGTGTCAGTAAACAATGGTATATAGTCTGGCTGAGCGGTGTACACAGAGTGGCAGTAAACAATGGTATATAGTCTGGCTGAGCGGTGTACACAGAGTGGCAGTACACACAATGCTATATAGTGTGGCTGAGCGGTGTACACAGAGTGGCAGTACACACAATGCTATATAGTCTGGCTGAGCGGTGTACACAGAGTGGCAGTACACACAATGCTATATAGTCTGGCTGAGCGGTGTACACAGAGTGGCAGTACACACAATGCTATATAGTCTGGCTGACCCGTGTACACAGAGTGTCAGTAAACAATGCTATATATAGCGTGGCTGAGCGAGGTACACAGTGGCAGTACACACAATGCTATATAGTCAGGCTGAGCCGTGTACACAGAGTGTCAGTAAACAATGGTATATAGTCTGGCTGAGCGGTGTACACAGAGTGTCAGTAAACAATGGTATATAGTCTGGCTGAGCGGTGTACACAGAGTGGCAGTAAACACAATGCTATATATAGCGTGGCTGAGCGAGGTGCACAGTGGCAGTACACACAATGCTATATAGTCAGGCTGAGCCGTGTACACAGAGTGTCAGTAAACAATGGTATATAGTCTGGCTGAGCGGTGTACACAGAGTGTCAGTAAACAATGGTATATAGTCTGGCTGAGCGGTGTACACAGAGTGGCAGTAAACACAATGCTATATATAGCGTGGCTGAGCGAGGTGCACAGTGGCAGTACACACAATGCTATATAGTCAGGCTAAGCCGTGTACACAGAGTGTCAGAAAACACAATGCTATATATAGCGTGGCTGAGCGAGGTGCACAGTGGCAGTACACACAATGCTATATAGTCAGGCTGAGCCGTGTACACAGAGTGTCAGTAAACAATGGTATATAGTCTGGCTGAGCGGTGTACACAGAGTGTCAGTAAACAATGGTATATAGTCTGGCTGAGCAGTGTACACAGAGTGGCAGTAAACACAATGCTATATATAGCGTGGCTGAGCGAGGTGCACAGTGGCAGTACACACAATGCTATATAGTCAGGCTAAGCCGTGTACACAGAGTGTCAGAAAACACAATGCTATATATAGCGTGGCTGAGCGAGGTGCACAGTGGCAGTACACACAATGCTATATAGTCAGGCTAAGCCGTGTACACAGAGTGTCAGAAAACACAATGCTATAGATAGCGTGGCTGAGCGAGGTGCACAGTGGCAGTACACACAATGCTATATAGCCAGGCTAAGCCGTGTACACAGAGTGTCAGAAAACACAATGCTATATATAGCGTGGCTGAGCGAGGTACACAGTGGCAGTAAACAATGCTATATATATAGTGTGGCTGAGCGAGCGGTGTACTACTGTTCCCAGCAGCGACACACAATGACTGGGGGGGACCCTGGCTAGCGTGGCTGGAGAGCGAACTACCCTCAGAGAAATGGCGGAGATATGACGTGGTTCGGGTATTTATTTACCCGAACCACGTGACCGTTCGGCCAATCAGAGCGCGTTCGGGCCCGAACCACGTGACCCGTTCGGCCAATCACAGCTCTAGCCGAACGTTCGGGGAACGTTCGGCCATGCGCTCTTAGTTCGGCCATGTGGCCGAACGGTTTGGCCGAGCACCGTCAGGTGTTCGGCCGAACTCGAACATCACCCGAACAGGGTGATGTTCTGCAGAACCCGAACAGTGGCGAACACTGTTCGCCCAACACTAGTCTTGGCTATACCAGTATTAGTGGTGATTCTGCAGATCACACATAATCAGGTATAATGTCTGTATTATTGGTGATACTGCAGATCACCAATAATCAGAGTATCTGTTCTTGCTGACACCAATCGTTACAGGAGAGCTTTGTGAGTTAGAGAGTTTGAACTGGATCCTGTGGTTAATTGGTAGCCAATGAAGAGCTTGACAGAGAGGAACGGCAGAGGAAGAGCGAGAAGAAAGATGAATGAGATGAGCAGCCGAGTTCAGTACAGTTTGGAGCGGTGCCATCCTGTTACAATAGCCCAGACAATGTTTTATAAGAGCATGTATTAACGTTCTAGTAGTGTCCTCCTGAGTGAGAAAAGGCTGGATGAGAGAAATGTTTTTGAGTTGTAGACAACAGGAGCTGGTTAGGGAGTGAATGTGAGGAATAAAGGAGACAGAAGATCTTAAGCGCCCAAAGTTCTAGGGATGTTATTAACGTTTATAACATTTATTGTTATATCAGGCAGACAAGTGGACAGAGAAGGTGGAAAAATGATTAGTTCTGTTTTACAATATTAAGTTTTAAGAAGCGAGAGGTCAAGAAAGAGGGTTCAGCAGACAAACAGTCTGCTATAGCAGTGTTTCTCAATATTGTATTGGCATGCACCCCTTTTAAAATCCTGTACTCACCAAGTACCCCCTATTACTCCCAAGTACCCCTTGAAAAATATATATTTAATTATTTATTTATTTATTTATTTGTTGTATTTATAAAGCGCCAGCATATTACGCAGCGCTGAACATTAATTTAGGTTACAGACAATATTTAGGGGTGACAAACAGCAATATGACAATACAGGAATACAAGAAAACCAGATCACACAGCACAGAATGAGTACAAGGTAATGCTTAGTCAGTCACTGGATGGGAGCATGGATTAGGTTCACTCAAATGCATAGCATGGGTGCACAGTAATAGAGGTGCATGATCAGGTAGGACACAAAAGGAGTGAGGACCCTGCCCAAAGGCTTACAATCGTAGTACATGATAATTGGTTCTAAACACTTTCCAAGCATTAACTATTGCTTTGAATTCGCTAAAACACTAATTTGGTGTGGTTTAAATAAGATTTATAATTTTCTATAACTCTACATTTGTTGTTCTTGGTTGAGTATACCAAGCCTCAGTACCCCTTGCAACCATCAGTAGTACCCCCTGGGGTACGCTTGCCACACGCTGAGAACCTAGGTGCTATAGCACGTACATATGAATACGCTGCTGGGAGACTTGGGCGCAGGATACAGCCGATATACGGCTTAGCCTGCTCCTGCACAACTCCCGGCGGCGTTAATTACTAATTCCCTCTCCAGGTCGACGAAGATGGTAGGGAAATACGTAATGCGGCTTCAAGCAATTGCTGGTGGCCGAATTACAGTGTTTTAAAAGTAACTCCAGTCTTCTGACGGCACCGAAGTCACTCAGTGCCGCTATAACCGTAATTCCTATTACGGTCTATGGTGGCACCGTCTGTGCCCAAACCTCCTGCGCTGGATTCCTAGTGTTCGGCTATAGCATATCAACTTAGGGATGCTCATTTGGATTCCGCAGAGTTGAAATTTCTGCCGCTAAAGTCGGCGGATTTTTACTGTAATGTAAAATGCAGAAAATCCGCATCTGCCTATTTTCTGCATTTACATTACAGTAAAAATCCGCCGACTTTAGCGGTTAATAGGAAAGCCCCCGTTATCCCAGAAACACCAAATTTTCAGGATTTATTAAGCATAATCTTGTGAACAAGATGCAAAAAAAAGTTTTCAAAAAGAGATTATAGTTTTTGAGAAAATCAATGTCAAAGTTGGGCGGAATTTCCGCGAATTCCGGCGGAAATTCCGCATTGGAATGCGGAAATTGGTATCGGAAAGCGGAATCGGTAATTGGCGATGGCGGAATGCGGATTTACCGCGGAATCGGAAATTGGCATTTCCGACCATCCCTAGTCCATATACTGGAGCTCTGCGCATCCATGCAGTTAAATCACTCAGGTAAAGCTTCTGTTTAAAAGTGCTGCCATCTCTCCCGCTGTGCAAATCGTATAGAAATACGCACACAAATTTATGCTGGGGAATACCCCTTTAAGTTTTAGCTTGGCTTCAATAACAATTGTTTCTGTAGGTCCAAGCTCTTTCCATAGGAAATCACTGTTTACGTGATTTGTTATTCCACTGGAGAGAGTGCAATAAAAAAAACTCTCCAGCAGGCTCTGCACATTCTTTGATTTCTTTTTCAGAGGATATTGGTAAGGGGAGTCAGGAACCAGAAAACCAGATCTCCTGTTGTAAATCCCTAACTGACAGAGGCGGTATTCCTCCACATATCCTGTCAGGGGGAATGCCCTTTAACCCTCCTGGCGGTCTATTAAAAACCGCCAGGGGGCAGCAGAGCAGTTTTTTTTTTAATTTTTTCTTTTTAAATCATGTAGCGAGTCCAGGTCTCACTACATGATAGCCGCTGTGTAGCGGCATCCCCCTACCCTCTTCGATCGCCTCCGGATTTCCTGGAGGGCTTCCCCCATCGTGACGTTATTGGGAGTCCCGATCTACCCCTCAGCGCTGCCTGGTAGTGTTGGGCGAATACCTGGATGTTCGGGTTCGGGCCGAACAGGCCGAACATGGGCCAGATGTTCGGCATGTTCGGCCCGAACCCCGAACTCAATGGAAGTCAATGGGACCCCCGAACATGTCGCAATACGCCCCCCCTATGGGGTCGCAGGCATAAGGGGGGAGCATGCCCCGATCGCGGGGGGGGGTCGGAAATTCCCCCCACCGCTAGCGCTCCCCCCTCTGCCCGCTTCCCCATAAAAAAAGTTTTCTGAAAGTTAATAGTACCGGTGGCTGGCTGCAGTGGCTGGCTGGCAGTGGTGTGAGTGAGGAGGAGGAGTCCGACTAGGACGCGTTGAGGCCGGGCAGCGGGCGTTTCAGCGGTAGTACCCTTGTGGTACTTCCACCCTTTCTCTGACCTCACGTCCTCTACGTGATGACGCGTACCCTCGTTTAAGCCAGAAAACGATTTTCTACCACCTTCTGTCACATAGATATAGTTTACTATGAAATGAAATATAATAATGAATGCGTGTTTGGCCTCTGGGAGCAGCAGAGAACACAAGGAACCTACATATCTTATTCTCCACGTTATGTGTTGAAATGATGCAGAGATATGATAACTTCAGATATTTCATATTCATATCACTTTCTCCCTCTAATGACAGGGTGGTACTGGATCATGTGGTAGAGACTGTCTGTCTCTGATTACCACCCCCACCCTCCAGGGGGGAAAGGATTAAACTGCTGGGCACACAGACTGTCCAGGGTGACTGTCCAGACTCCAGGGTACCTGCTTGCCAATCTATACCATAAGGGATTGCTAGCCCAAATAAGACCTGGGTTTTTTATCTTTGGATTATTACTCGCATAACTATCTAACTTCTTTTTGGATTCCAAAAGGACACGGTAATTCTACAGACTACTCAGACTGTAGCCAGTTATCATTTTCACTTTTGATCCCTATTATTTTACTATATCAATCTGTTCATTGTTAGATACTTTTTTTTTTAACATTATCTATACTCATTTTTATGCATTACTAGCTGATGACCGGGTATGTATTTGGCTGGTGTTGGCTCCGCCCACTTTTTCTAACCATAACACACAAACACTCAATGACCAAGTTTTGGAACTTTGGGGTCTATGGCATCAATATTTTGTATATTCCCATAGAAATTAAACAAATCAGATTAGCGGTTTGTGACTCCGCCCCTCTCCAGCACTTGAACCTCAGTCACCCAATGACCAACTGTAGCAGGTTTGAGGTATCTGCTAGTAAGAGTGTAAAAATGGCAGCAATTTAAATATTCCCCTGGAAAATCAACAGGTGAATTTTGATTGGCTATTATAGGCTCCACCCACTTCCATGAATATTAATCTCAGTCACCCAGTGACCATCTGGGCAAAGTTTGAGAACCTTGCCATTAACAGTGTAAGAAGGCCTGCAGTTTATATTTTCCCAGTGAAATTTGTTTTCGGCTCTGCTCACTTTCTGTAACCTCACTCAATGACCAAGTTTGTGAGCTTTGAGGTCCATGGCATCAATTTGTAATTTTCCAGTGAAATGAAACAAATCTGATTGTCTGTTTGTGGCTCCACCCCCTTTTCTGGATTTGAACCCCAGTAACAGAATGATCAACTGTACCAGGTTTGAGGCTTGTGCCATTAACAGTGCAAGAATGGGGGCAATTTTAATATTCCCTTTGAAAATCAACAGATGAATCAATATTGGCTTTTTTAGGCTCTACCCACTTTTCTGAATATTAATCCCAGTCACCCAGTAAACAACAGTGCAAAATTTGAGAACCCTGCCATTAAGGCTATGTTCACATTATGAAACGCAGATGGCCGGGCGTTTGGAACGCAACGCCATCCGCGTTTCTATGCATTGCATGGCTAAACCCATTCACTTTCAGTGAATGGGTCAGCCGCGCATTTTGGGAAAAAATGCGTGCAGCATGCGTTCCCGGACCGCACTGGTCCGGAACGCATGCAGTGTAAACATCAGACAGTGCAGTCTATGCACTGTCTGATGTTGTGCATGTCGGCCTCCCGCACGCGTTGCTGAAATCCGAACGGCAACGCGTGCAGTGTGAACAGGGCCTCACAGTGAAGAAGGGCTGCAGTTTACATTTTCCCAGGGAAATTTGTTTTTTACTCCACTAAGCTTTTGTAACCTTGACACACAGTTACTTAATGACCAAGTTTATGAGTTTTCGGGTTCCTGCAATCAAAATTGTGTGAATGGAAGCAGTTTATCCAGCAAAGAAATCTGATTGGCTGTTTGTGGATGCACCCCTTTAGTGAATTTGTACCCCAGTCATTTAATGACGTAATGACTGTAGAAGGTTTGAGGCCTGTGCCACTAACAGTGTAAGAATGGCAGCAGTTTCAATATTCCCCTTGAAAATCCGTTTTCAATATTTTTTATTGGAATTCCCCTTGAAAATCAATAGGTGAATTTTGATTGGCTTTTGTAGGCTCCACCTACTTTTCTGAATATTAACCACTTGCCGACTGTGCACTCATAACGCGCGTCGGCAAAGTGGTAGCTGCAGGACCAGCGACGCAGATGTGCGTCGCCGGCTGCAGGCTAATTAATCAGGAAGCAGCCGCTCGCGCGAGCGGCTGCTTCCTGTCAATTCACGGCGGGAGGCTCCGTGAATAGCCTGCGGGCCGCCGATCGCGGCTCGCAGGCTAAATGTAAACACAAGCGGAAATAATCCGCTTTGTTTACATTTGTACAACGCTGCTAACAGTAGCAGCGTTGTACCAGATCAGCGATCCCCGGCCAATCAGCGGCCGGGGATCGCTGTCACATGACAGGCAGGAGCCTGTTAGAGGCTGCACAGGACAGATCCATTCCTGTGCAGCCTCCGAACCCCTGGGGAAGGGAGGGAGGAGAGGGGGAATCCTGCGGTGGAGGGGGCTTTGAGGTGCTCGCCAGCCACACACAGGCAGGAGCGATCAGACCCCCCCAGCACATCACCCCCCTAGTGGGGAAAAAAGGGGGGCGATCTGGTCGCTCTGCCTGTTGTTTGATCTGTGCTGGGGGCTATAGAGCCCACCCAGCACAGATCTTCTAAAACAGTGCTGGTCCTCAAGGGGGGGTAAAGGCTGGGTCCTCAAGTGGTTAATCACAGTCAACCAGTGACCAACTGTGTCAAGTTTGAGAACCCTGCCATTAACAGTGTAAGAATGGCTGCAGTTTATATTTTCCCATGTAAAAGTTAGTTGTTTTTGGCTCCGTCCACTATTACTAACCTTGACTTCGTCCACTATTTCTAACCTTGACATACAGTCACTCAATTACCAAATGTATGAGCTTTGGGGTCCTTGGCATCAATAAGTTACATTTTCCATTGAAATTAAACAAATCTGATTCACTGTTTGTATCCCCCCTTTTCAGAATTTAAACCCCAGTCTCCCAGTGACTGACTGTACCAGATTTGAAGCAGCTGCCATTAAGAGTGTAAGAAAGGCAGCAATGTAAATATTCCCCTTGAAAATCAATTGGTGCATTTTGATTGGCTGTTGTAGGCTCCACCTACTTTCCTGAATATCAATCCTAGTCATCCAGTGACCAACTGTCAAACCCTACAAATAAGGAATGGCTGAAATCTCCTCCTTTGGTGAATTTCCTCCTTTGGTGAATTTTGACCCTAGTCACCCAATGACTGACTGTATCAGGTTTGAGGCCTCTGCTATTAACATTGTAAGAATGGTAGCAATGTACATACAGTATTCCCCTTGAAAATCAATAGGTGAATTTTGATTGGCTCCAACCACTTTCTGAATATTAATCCCAGTCACCCAGTGGCCAACTGTGTCAAGTTTGGGAACACTGCCATTAACAGTGTAAGAATGGTTGCAGTTTATATTTTTCCATGTAAAAAAATGTAGTTATTGGCACCACCCACTTTTTCTAACCTTGACATACAGTCACTCAATTACCAAGTTTATGAGCTTTGGGGTCCTTGGTATCAATAATTTCTGTATTCCCATTGAAATTACACAAATGTGATTGGCTGTTTGTGGCTCCACCCCTTTCTGATTTTGAACCCCAGTCACCCAATGGCCAACTGTACCAGGTTTGAGACCTCTGCCATTAACAGTGTAAGAATGGCAGCAATTTAAATATTCCCCTTGAAAATCAACAGGTGAATTTTTGATTGGCTGTTGTAGGCTCCACCTATTTTCCTGAATATCAATCCCAGTCACCCAGTGACCAACTGCAAAGTTTGAGAACCCTGCCATTGCCAGTGTAAGAATGGCTGCAGTTTACATGTTCACAGTAAACTGTGTTTTTGGCTCTGCCCACTTTTCGTAACCTTGACACACAGTCACCCAATGACCAAGTTTGTGAACTTTCAGGTTCCTGGCATCAAAAATGTGTGAAAGGAAGCAGTTTATTCACCAAGGAAATCTGATTGCCTGTTTGTGGCCCCTTTAGAGAATTTGGACCCTAGTCACCCAATGACCGACTATAGCAAGTTTGAAGCCTCTGCCATTAACAGTGTAAGAACGGCAGCAGTTTCAATATTCCCCTTGAAAATCAATAGGTTGATTTTGATTGACTGTTGTAGGCTCCACCCACTTTCCTGAATATTAATCCCAGTCAAGTGTGGCAAGTTTTAAAACCCTGCGATTAACCATCTAAGAATGGCTGCAGTTTACATTTTCCCATTGAAAATAAATGGCTGAAATTTGATTGGCTGTTTTATGCTCCGCCCACTTTTCCTGGATTTGTAACCTCCGTCACCAAGTGACCAACTGTGCCAAGTGTGGGGACTCTGGCTTGATTACTGTGAGAATGGCAGCCGTTTACATTTTTTCCATTGACATGAATGGGTGAAATCTGATTTTCTGTTTGTAGCTCCGCACACGTGTGCAGGGGGGACGCAAGACCCCCAGAACATATCATTCCAGGTAGTAAGGGATCTGTATACCAAGTTTCGTTCAAATCAGTAATGGCGTTTTCGCGTGATCGCGGCACATACACACACATCCGATTTTTATATATATAGATTTTACTATAAAATAAGCGATTATAAATCATTTGTCTAAGTGCTTGTTCCGAATATCTCTGCAAAGAATCCCTCTTTTTGGAGGGAATGTTATCATAAATGTTTTTATTGATATTTTGCTATCTCTGGAAAGGTTGTTGAAATAACCCTTTTTACTACAGGAATAGCTTAAAGAGAATCTGTATTGTTAAAATCGCACAAAAGTAAACATACCAGTGCGTTAGGGGACATCTCCTATTACCCTCTGTCACAATTTCGCCGCTCCTCGCCGCATTAAAAGTGGTTAAAAACAGTTTTAAAAAGTTTGTTTATAAACAAACAAAATGGCCACCAAAACAGGAAGTAGGTTGATGTACAGTATGTCCACACATAGAAAATACATCCATACACAAGCAGGCTGTATACACCCTTCCTTTTGAATCTCAAGAGATCATTTGTGTGTTTCTTTCCCCCTGCAGCTATCTTCCACTGAAGTGTCAGGCTATTTCTTCCTGCAGAGTGTAGACAGCTGTGCCTGTATGTAATTCCTCATTATGTGAAAGCCCAGCCAGCTCAGAGGAGGATTTATCCAGCTTGTAAAAGATAATAGAACAGAGAGAAGCTGCACTAATCTAAATATCACACATGCAGTGTGCAGAGAGGGGCCTGGATGGGGGAGTTCATAGCAGAACCACAACACTGAAGAACTTGGCAGCCTTCCAGACACAGGCCTGACAAGTCTGACAAGAGAGAGATAAGTTGATTTATTACAGAGATGGTGATAGTAGAACGTGCTGCAGTAAGCCAGAACACATTAGAATAGCTTTTGGAACTTGTAGGATGATAAAAAAACAGGATGCAATTTTTGTTACGGAGTCTCTTTAAGTTAGATTTGCGTATTCACACACTAATGTGGATTGTTGGCAGCTTATCTGATCTCTATATAAGATCGCAGATTGTATAGATAGTATATAAAATCGAAATTATATAGTGTGGGGACTGACACCAACCAATCCAAAAGGTTACTTTGCCTGCAGTGCTGAATGCCATCAAAATTTCCTCAGGGTCTGAAGCTGAATGGTAAACTGCGGTAAAGGGAACGGGAAATGGAGGGTGACATCACAACACCTGCAACTACAAATCCTGTTGGAATCTCCTCTGTCATCTGCCTTGTCCCTAGGGATCTCTAATAATATTGATACTGATACTCTAATAATATTGATACTGATACTGATAATACAATCTAGTCAGGATGCATCAATTCACAACATTTACAGGACCACTATCACAAATTTAACCACTTCAAGGAGTCATCAGGCAAAAAAAAAAAACGAGTTTCACTTACCTGGGGCTTCTACCAGCCCCATGCAGCCATCCTGTGCCCTAGTAGTCACTCACTGCTGCTCTGGTCCCCCTCCGTCAGCTCATTTACTTTTTGCCGACCTCGAGGTCGGCGGGCCACATTGCGTACATTTTTACGCATTCCCGCTAGTACAGGAACATTAACGCATACATTTTTACGCATCAGTATGCGTTAATGTTCCTGCATCAGCGGGAATGCGTAAAAATGTACGCAATGCGGCCCGCCAACCCCGAGGTCGGCAAAAACTAAACGAGCTGATGGAGGGGGACCAGAGCAGCAGTGAGTGACTATGAGGGCACAGGATGGCTGCATGCGGCTGGTAGAAGCCCCAGGTAAGTAAAAGTCTTTTTTTTCTTTTTTGCCTGACGACTCCTTTAAGCCCTCGGTCATTTTCACTTTATGCATCCGGGCAATGTTCACCTCCCATTCATTAGCCTATAACTTTATCACTACTTATCACAATGAACTGATCTATATCTTGTTTTTTCCGCCACCAATTAGGCTTTCTCTGGGTGGTACATTTTGCTAAGAGCTACCTTACTGTAAATGCATTTTAACAGTAAGAATAAGAAAAAAAAAACTGCAAAAATTCATTATTTCTCTGTTTTCGGCCATTATAGTTTTAAAATAATACATGCCTCCATAATTAAAACCCACGTATTGTATTTGCCCATTTGTCCCGGTTATTACACCGTTTAAATTATGTCCCTATCACAATGTATGGCGACAATATTTTATTTGGAAATAAAAGAGCATTTTTTCCGTTTTGCATCCATCACTATTTACAAGCATATGTAAAAGTCACTCTAAGCGTACAATGTACGATTAAAGGGACATAGGAGGCAGAAAAAGAGAAGCTGTCGCTTTTTCTGCGGGGGAGAGGAATGAGTGATCGGGCACCATGGCCCGATTCATTGATTCCTGGGCTAACGATCCGCGTCCGATCGCCCGTGTGCACGCGTGCGATTGGCCAGGGAGCGCACGGGAGTGCACATGGCCTCCTTGACGTAGTTCTACGTCAAGGAGGACAAAGTGGTTAAGGTTAAAAAGGAACTGTAAGGAGAAGAAATTATTTTACAAAATAAAGGAAAAGAGAGTGTGTTATGAGGAGAAGAAAAAGAGATAAACAAAAGAGAGAACAAAAATAATCTCACCCTACCAGTGTGGTGTAAAACAAACTTCATCTGTGCCATATTGCAGCCCCAGTCCAGCTGGTTCCCGAGATAAGGTGTAGAGAGCTATTTTAGGAATTAGCAGGGCTGAGGAGCTGTAATTTGGCACAGAGGTAGTTCTGTATTGAAGAGATAGTCGAGCATAAATATCAGCAGCATAATCTATTCTGAAACCAGGGAGGAGCTCCATGTGACATCTTTACCCACAAGGCTTTGCGACCTAGGCTCAATTTTAATTAGCCTATGATAAAAGTCATTGAGTGGGCAGAATTTTTTTTTGTTAAAGCTGTATTTTCATTGGATGCTTATTTTCTCTCCCTCAGAAAAACAGGGTTTCCCTAATAAACTTGATTTGGACTTCACAATGGCAGTGTGTTTATTTTCAACTTACAGTTCCTTTTTAATTGTATAATTGCATTATAAAAAAAAAGCATTTCAGTATGCATGGCTTCAAGTTTTTTTTTGTTTGTGTTTTCAGTTCGAACAGCAGTCAGAGAGCTGAATTTCTTTTATCATACCACTCATTACTTGTAGTGGCATTGTTGGCATAGACCATTTTTAGCGTAAACAGAAGAAAGATGAATCACTTCACCTCCAAGGGTTGTTCCCCTTAAAAAAACAGAGCAATTTTCACCTGTCAGTGCTCCTTCCATTCATTCGCCTTTTTTACTTTTTTACTACTTTTCACAATGAAACAATCTACAGTATATATATATTTATATATTTTTTTTTACCACCAATTAGGCTTTCTTTGGGGGGTACTTTTTGCTAAGAATTATTTTATTCTAACTGTGTTTTAACAAGAAAAAAAAAAGAAAAAAATGTTAAAAAATTAATTATTTTTAAGTTTTCAGCCATTACCGTTTTAAAATAATACATGCTACTGTAATTAAAACCCACGCATTTTATTTGCCCATTAGCCCTAGTTATTGCAACATTTACATTTTTTTCCTAGTACAATGTATGGCGCCAATCACAACAAAATGATCTATATCTTGTTTTTTTTGTTTTTTCTGCCACCACATAGGCTTTCTTTGGGTGGTACATTTTGCTTTTATTCCACTCTTTTCGTCCATTTTAGTTTTAAAATAATACATGCTACCATAATTAAAACCCAAGTATTTTGTTTGCCCATTTCTCCCGGTTATTACATACATGTTCCTAGCAAAATGTATGGCACCAATATTTTATTTGGAAATTAATTTGCATTTTTCAGTTTTGCATCCATCACTATTTACAAGCCCATATTTAAAAAAAAAATAACATTAATATACCCTCTTGCCATACATATTAACAAAGTTCAGTCCCTAAGATAACTATGTATTTTTTGTAATTTTTTAATGCAAAAAATTAGTACTAGAGTGTGAGAGGAAAGCAATTAATGTTACATGTAAGTGTGTGTATTTTTGTTAAATGAAATGTATTTAGATGTAGTTTTACTATTTGGCCACAAGATGACCTCAGTCATTTTTTTCTTCGTCCTGTAAGCGTGCAATCACACTTACAGGAAGTGAAGGAAGAATGTGAAACGTTTTGTTTCTTCAGGAAGATCACGGCTTCTCATAAAAGCCATCGGTATTTCTAACGGGGACTTAGATCAATGAATGGGAACTGTGTTCATATTCATTGAACTCCAGGCTAACGGACGGCGGTGGCGCAATCGCCCGTTGGAGCATGCAGCGGCGGGGAAGCAGCCTTTTGGACGTAGCAGCTACATCCAAAAGGCTTGATTGGTTAAAAAGGTTCAGTCTCCAAGGTAACTATTTGTTTTTTTTATTATATATATATATATATATATATATATATATATATATATATATATATATACAGTGGCTTGAAAAGTATTTGGCCCCCTTGAAGTTTTCCACATTTTGTCACATTATATTGGTCTTTCACGTGGAATTTCACGTGGAATTCCAATAAAATTGATTCATGTTTGTGGCAGTAATGTGACAAAATGTGGAAAACTTCAAGGGGGCCAAATACTTTTGCAAGCCACTGTATATATCTTTTTTTTTACAATCATTTTTTGGGGGGTAACTATTGGGGAGTGTAGGAGGTATGGGGTTAGTTTTAAATGTAAAAAAATGTATTTTAATGAAAAAAATTATGTTCGTATAGGTAATTTTACTATTTGGCTACTGTAATGCATGGAAGATCTCCTGCTTTCTTTCAGCCACTATACCCCAATCTAGTGCTGTAGCTCTGAGCTTGGCCCACATCTTCACCTATAGACAGGCCCCCCCCACCTTGAACAAGACACTGAATATGTCTCCTGACTTCAATTACCCCCAGAGAAAGCCAGAGTACCACCAGAGCAAACAAGGCTATGCAACTAGGTGATATTAGGTAGTATAGCAGAATGTTTTTGTGGAAGAAGTTACACAGATCACACCAGGAGCTAGGAACAAGGGAGCAAGATTGCTCAGAGTGACTGCAGCTCTGAGCTTCCAATAACCGCCACAAATAAACAAGACACAATGGTTGCTCAGTGTGACCGCAGCACTGTGCATCTGATGTCCACAACACTGAGTAGCAAAGACAGACTACAGACAGACAGATGGTAAGCTTGCCAGTTAACAAGACACCATGATTGCTCAGTGCGACCGCAGCACTGAGCATCTGATGTCCACCACACTGAGTAACAAAGACAGACAGAATGCTTATCAATCTAATCGCTGCCCCAGCGATAGCAAAAAGCCACATTGGCACGGACAAGACAAACAAGTCTAAAATTTGGCACAATAACGAGCGTGGGATTGAGTGGGAGTACACGGCAGCATAGGCACAAAGTAACTACGTCCCTATGCGGTGTTGTGGGATTTTGCAAGGACATACTTACTTGTGCTGAGGGAGGAGAAGTAGTTAACTGCTTAAAGCGGAACATAACCCTGCATTTCAACTGTGCTCTAAAACATTATTTACAGCATATTATATGCAACCAGCATTTTTTTTTACTAGACCAGCATTGGAAGGGTTACACACAGAGCTTTAAACTTCCGTAGAGAGAAGTGCAGACGCATCCGAAGTTTAGATAGATACATTTAAGTAAACACAATGTAACAAGTGTGGAATGTGACACACACTCTGACTGTGCAGGAGCTCCCAGACACAGAGAGAGAGTGAGTCACATTCCTCACTTGTTACATTGTGTTTCCTTAAATGTATCTATCTAAACTTCTGATGCGTCTGCATTTCTCTCCACGGAATTTTAAAGCTCTGTGTGTAGCCCTTCCAATGCTGGTCTAGTAAAAAAAAAAATGCTGGTTGCATATACTATGCTGTAAATAATGTTTTAGAGCAAGTTGAAATGCAGGGTTATATTCCGCTTTAATGTACAGAACAGGAAAGAGGCTGTTCTGCTGTTTATTGTTTCTTTTGCTAAGACCCAAATAGTGTGTAATGAATAAGCTACTAGTTATTAGCTTATTGCATTACTGCCTCCTGATAGCTGAGCAACAGGTCTTACAGCTGTAGATTGCAAAAAGTAGTAATACAGAGAAGTGAGAGTAATGTGAGGTTTAGCACTCCATTTTGACTAGTGAGGGACTCTAAGCATATGGGTACTCCTAGGTTAAAAAAATCAGTATTAAACAAAACTCCCCCTAAGGAAGGTTCATAAAGCATGGGTGCTTTTTGAGGCAGCGAGCATTTACTTACTACAATTACATTGGGACCTCCACCTTAAAGGACAACTGAAGTGAGATTATGGAGGATGTCATATTTAAGAATATGGAGGCTGCCATATTTATTTCCTTTTAAACTATACCAGTTGCCTGGCAGCCCAGCTGATATATTTGGCTGCAGCAGTGTTTAATTAACCACCCCCCAACCCCATAACATAGGATGGCGGTGGGAGAGTGGCTCTCTCAGGTCTCAATGACACCATAGGCCACACTCACGAGGAGCGACATTAGACAGGAGCTCACACTCGGACGATCATGAGCGCCCGTCAGTAAACAGAGCGGGGCCCAACCATCAGCCTGCCAGCCAGCCTGTGTGTATGCCTTCCAGCCAGCGATCGCGGCTGGCAGACTGTTTTATTTATTTATTTTTTTCTATAGTCAATTTTTATTGAATTTTTTTTAACAATACAAAACAGTATGTAACACAGTACAGTATATAGTACAGAAGTAATGATCAAGGAAAGTCCTGCAAATAATTATACAATACTGTGTGGATATGTTAAGAGATCTGAAGACCATACTTTAATCACATCTACCCATTGGCCTTGCCAAGCTACACACATCAATTCTTGATATGTCAAAGATCTCAAGGATTAATTAACTTCAGAAAAAGTACAGTTTATCTGCTCTGAAAGCTGCCATTGCATTTTATTCAAGCTGCTTTTTTTTATTATATATTAAAATCTTCTAGTGAACTCATCTGAACTGGGTGTATGCTTGAAGCAGAGAGAGAGAGAGAGAGAGAGAGAGAGAGAGAGAGCTCCTTTTCAGTTGTTACACACAATGTAACAACTGAGGAATGTAAACAGAAGATAATATTATCTCCTCTTCGGATTGGATCCTAAGCTGAAGGGGCTTTACATGGCAGGACAAAGTGCTGTGTTTAACTGTTTGAATGCTGTTCTGCTACAATTTGTGTTTGTCCTAGTAGGTATAAGGCTGTAAGGAATCTTTTAGATCAAATAAATGCTGAGTTTCAGACCACTTTAAAGGGATACTGTAGGGGGTCGGGGAAAATGAGTTGAACTTACCAGGGGCTTCTAATGGTCCCCCGCAGGCATCCTGTGCCCGCGCAGCCGCTCACCGATGCTCCGGCCCCGCCTCCAGTTCACTTCTGTAATTTGTGACTTTAAAGTCAGAAAACCCCTGCGCCTGCGTTGCCGTGTCCTCGCTTCCCCTAATGTCACCAGGAGCGTACTGCGCAGGCACAGACCATACTGGGCTTGTGCTATACACTCCTGGTGACATCAGCGGGAACGAGGACACGGCAACGCAGGCGCAGGGGTTTTCTGACTTTAAAGTCGGAAATTCCAGAAGTGAGCCAGAGGCAGGGCCGGAGCATTGGGGAGTGGCTGCGCGGGCACAGGATGTCTGCGGGGGACCATTAGAAGCCCCGGGTAAGTTCAACTCATTTTCCCCCGACCCCCTACAGTATTCCTTTAAGGAATTAATTACATGCAATGATAAAAATGTAGTTTATCTTATGCGGGGCTTTATCCACTAAAGGACGTAAATCTTAACAAGTGCAAAAAGCGCACGTTTATATTACCAGCATTTATGCAATTTATATATCAATTTATTGAAATTGCATAACTCGCTATATACCATATTTTTCGGAATATAAGACGCTCTGGAATATAAGACGCACCTAGATTTAGAGGCCAAAAATCAGGGGGAAAAAAAATTACAGTATATACTAAACCTGGTGCGTCCATATTCCAAGAGCGTCTTGTACATGTTCTCCCCCATTGTCCTCCTGTGTCCACTATGTGTCCCTTCCTGTCCTCCTGTGTGTGTCAACCCTTCCAGCCACCCTGTGTGGTCCTCCTGCCCCATATGTCCCCTCCTGTCCTGCGTGTGTGTCCTCCAGCCCCCCTGTGTGGTTTTCCAGTCCCCTTGTGTCCAGTCCACTCCTGTCCTCCTGTGTGTGTGTGTCTTTCTGTGTCCCCTCCTGCCCCCCCTTGTGTGTGTTTCTGTGTCCCCTTCACCCCCTTGTGTGGTCCTCCAGTCGCATGTGTGGTCCCCCCATGTCTCCGCTCTCCCTTGTAAAAAATGACGGCAGAGCAACTCACCTACCTATGGATCCCAGCGCTGAGTGGTCCTCCGCCTCCAGCATGTCAACGCTACACCTGTAAAAGAAAAGTTAGCTGCAGAGCGACTCACCTACACAGCGGCGACGATCTGCAGTCCTCTCGAGTACTGCGTGGCTCCCCCTAGTGACGGCTCCTGTTAATGATTCAATGAGTCATTCCCCATGACTCAATGAGTCATTGACAGTAGCAGTCACTAGAGAAGCCATGCGGTACTCGAGAGGTCTGCAGATCGTCGCCACTTGGTAGGCGAGCTGCTCTGCAGCTAACTTTTCTTTTACAGATGTAGCGCTGATATGCTGGAGGCGGAGGACCACACAGCGCTGGAATCCATAGAAAGGTGAGTTTCTCTGCCGTAATTTTTTCCAAGGCGGAGCGGAGACAAGCGGGGACCACACAGGGGGACAAGGCAGGGAGTCCCTGACAATGCGGCGGATCGGCGGTTTGTATCAGCGGTGTTCTGATGTCGGGTATTCCCTGCCTTTGGAATATAAGACGCAGGAACTTTTTCTCCCCATTTTTGGGGGAGAAAAAGTGCGTCTTATATTCCGAAAAATACGGTACATGTACCACTTTTGTTATTTGAGTAACATGCAATGTAAGCGGTGCATGTAAACAGCTAATTACACAATTTACATAAATTGCATAAATCTTAATGTGCACTGTCTACATAGGTTAAGATTAATGTTCTATACATACCTGGGGCCGGTGCCAGACCCATACACACGGATCGCTCCCACACCGCTGTCCTCCGCTGCCCACAGCTTTGGCTCCAGTCTGATGTAAGAGAAGTGCGCTCTTTGCATATCTCTCCAGCAGCTGCTGGAGAGATACGTAGAGGACACACTTCTCCTGCGTAGACTGGTACACTTTAAAGCCGAACCTCAGGTCAAAAAGTGGATACCTACCTAGGAAGAAAGAAGCTTCTGGATCCCATAGAGGCTTCCCAAGCCTTTCCATTCACAAACCCCAGAAATAAATCCAACAAGAGCTTGTCAGATTTCTGATCGGGGCTGCACTTCTCTTCATGGAGGTGCGCACTGCGCAGCCATGCTGCACCAGCATTACCTATAAACAAAAGTCCCAGTGTAGTTATAGTCCTAAACAGATTACTAGATAAACCAGCAGTCCTGGTAGCAAACTTAAAGTCTTTACAATGTATATTCTCCTGAGCACCGCGGATTAAATAAAAGTGCTGGTGAACAGCAAGCCCCAACCAGTCTAGCAGCAAGCTTTCAGCAGGAGACTCAATTCTGGTTCCATTGATATTCTGAGATCTTGGTTCTCAGCAGGTCTCTCTCCAAATTAGTCACTTGGACAGAGCTTAGGGGTCCTGATGGTTTCAGCCACTCTCTCCAAGACGGCTTTAAAAACATACCTAAAATGACATGTAACATGATGAGATAAACATGGGAACATATAGTACCAAATCTACTTAAAGGTTGCCTGTGTTGATTTTCTATGTTTTGCATTGAAAGAGTTAAATAAACTGTGCTTTTACCTATGCAAATAAGGCAATGGAACAGTAAAGGCAGCTTGGCTGCTCTAAAAATTAAATAGAAAGCAAAACACATTTATTTGGGGGCACAAATACTCTTGATAAAACTACAGTTCTGATTGAAAATAGTAATTAAATCTCTTCCCCGGGAGCTGAATGAACCATGTTCTTCCTCACAATGTCATGTCTGCTTTTTACACTTTATATTACATTTGCAGATCATGAAAATAAAAATGTAGACTGCAGGAACGTGCTATTTACCCTTCCTACTACACAGACAAATAATTACAGTATCTCATATGTTTATTTTCAGTTCTGGTTTGCTCAGGAGAGGAGAAGTCCAATGCTCTTAGTAGCTCCCTGCTCTATACGTATCTCTACCAGGCCCGACATCTTATGACCTGAACTCAGAAGTCTCCCTGATTATCTTCACACCAGAAACAGCAGTTATTCAAAGACTTGATGAAGTAGGGAGATGGATCCTCTTGCCTCTGCCCCTCTGAATATGTCTCATCTGGGAATAAAAAATAAACACTGAATAGGGCAGTGCACAATGATTTGGTACATAGGTATTCTTTTTAATGAACAGGAAGTCCTCTTGATGGAAGGGCTTCCCTTCATCTCCCCCTCTAAATGGGTCTTCTGTGGGGAGAAAGACAAACACCTGGCTGAATAGGGCAATATACTGTATAATAATGCCAAAACAGGAGATAACACTATTTATTTATGTATTTTTTTTCTCAATAGCTCCATCTAAGCCTAAAGCTATGTACTCACCACCCGACGGGTCCAGCGACGTCCCCTTGACGACAGTCGTTAAGCAACGCCTCTTCCTGCTCCCGACGTCATGTGACTACATGATGGGCGCGAATGGGAATTAAGGGGGCAACATTGTTTACAGGAGTTTCACTGAACATTCACTTCTAGCAATTCTTAAACCAGTCCAGTTTAATATAACAGGCTCCTTCGATTTTTCGTGTATTAGCAAGTATGGAAGGATCTCACAGTCACTATTTCAGCTATACAGCAACAATATGACTTAACTTCCCAGCTCCACACAAGCACATAACCTTTGTATTGCCAGAAAATAGGGCTGCTTGCATTTTCATGTTGCACTAACACAGGCACGAGACAGTTTCCAAAGCTTGTATTTTAGCTAGTCAGCAAAGACATGCTTCATGTCTCAGCTCCATGCATCTTCCCTAGATCATTGGCACACTAGCAAAAGGTTCATCATGCTATATCACATAAAGCGGGTCCACATAGTTGCCCAGTCGGGCTCTCACCAGCGCTGGTCAGATGGGACTTTCCCCGCTTGCTGTCATCAGTGTTCGTCCAGTGTCCTGCTCTGTTTCATGCGCGCACTAAGGTGAGGAATAGGGACGCCTCTCTCCGGAGTTGCCGGCCGGTGCACAGCATGTAGCGCTGATCAGCATGCATACGTCAGCTGCTTGTCACGCCCGTGTCACGTGACATATTTCGCCTGGCCTCTCCAAGCTTTTTCAAATGCTGTTTGACTGGTTCAAGAATTGCTAGAAGTGAATGTTCTGTGGAACTCCTTAAAATCCATGTAGTTGATGGGACAATTGCTATACTCCTTGTATAGAGGAACGCAACGCTTATGGTGCACAGAATGTAATATAATAACACTAAGCCTAGCAAGCTAACTGAGGATAGTGTCCCGACTGGGACCTCTTGTGATTTAGGGGGGACCCCCATATCATATGACCCTTAGTGAGTGCTGTATGGGCATGGTGTATGGATGTGTGTGACGTCAGCTGAATTGATTTATACACGGCCGTGCATTTTTTAAGGGGGGAAAAGGGAATGTTTTATGTGGTTGTCCATGATACATATTTTCAATAAATTGTGATACTGTTTGAAGACACCCCTTGCAAGCTTTTTTTCTGCTAGTGACTGTGTGACAAGAGGTGGCTCCCCTATATGGGTACAGTTATTTAATATACTTCAGCGCATCCCAAGACCTTTTTTCTTAGGCAACATAGTTTAACATGATTTTTTTTTGTTAAAGGATGTTGCCCGACGTCAGGTAACCTCATTGCAATTATCTTTGGGTGGGTATGGAGATTAACAGACAAGACTGAGCTTGTGCGATCTAACAGGGGTTGTCATATGGGGCTGTCAATTTGGGACTAGTGGACCACTTAAAATTGTAGGCACTATGGGAGGGGCATTTTGCCAAATACTTATTCACCGTGTAGCCTCATTACCATTGCTTGGATTGAGGAATGTTGTTTAGTTTGTTTTTTCTTTGCAGACTCCACGCCAAGTTCTCTATATTCAGAGTGATAACAAACATAAATATGCACAGGAACATAATCATAATGCATCAACTCAGATAGCGATCGTTTTGCTGCATTTCACAAAAAGTATTTTTTGCATTTTACAAATTCCTTTTTGTAGTAACGTGTTTTGGGATCCTATGGTTCTATCTACGATGCCATGTGTAGCTGCACCAGACCTCCAATATGGTCTATGTTCTCCTATATATTTCCCATACTGGCCTCCTTCTCCCCCTTTCTCAAATGTTTCACTACCCTGCCCCCCATCATCTCCAGCAGTAACAGCAGCTCTCCCAAGACTTGATAAAACATGGAGATGACTCCCTCACATGGGGTTGTCCTATGGAGCTGTACATGAGGGACACTTGTGGGGCACCTAAAATTGAAGGCACTAGGGGAGCACTTCAGCACTTGGCATAATGCCAATTCACCATAAGGACTGATACTGCTCCACCCTTACCACTCCCATATTTCCAGCCACATTCTGGAGTCACTCCCCTGACCACCACACTTCCCCCTCTAATTTCAGCACATGCAGCAACTATGATGTGCACCATCTCTCATCACCCCCTCTTATATGCTGACACCACCTTCCACTGAATTGTCTACTCTAGCATGGCCTCTATCTTTAACTTCTAAGTTTCCATGAACAACACCTGCTAATACTATTGTCTCCCAACCTTCACAATCCCTATTACTGCCATCTCCTGCTGGGCACATTCTAGTTGATGGAGCAGAGCGGTCTGTACACATAGATAGGCATCCAGTACAACAAGTTAGAACTCTTTACTGAAGAAAATGTGCAAAGATAAATGATACACAACCATTAGGAAAAGCAGCTTACTTAGAACAAAAATACAGAGTACCCAGCAAGCTCTTTAGGAGTGTGTAAGGGGATACAAAGGACCAAAAAAGCCCTCTTACTAAAACGTTATGGAAAACAAAAGTTTGCTTTCTTAAAACAGAAAGTATTTGCTATAATTCAGGTTGGAGTGAGCTCTGAGAGGTCTCCTAGTGTATACAGAATGAACACAGGAAATCACAATACCATAGAGATCATTGCAGCACTTTGCATACACAGTGTGGTTGCTTAACTGTACTGCAGTTTAGGTAATAATGTTATTACATCCCTTCTCAACATATTAGCCTTAAACTGCGAGCCCAGTTTTCTTTATCAGTTCCAATGTCTTTTCATGGGTAAAGACTTTGTAAGAACATCAGCTATCATGTCTTCAGTTGGACAATACTGCAATTCAGCTTGTACTTGTTCTTGTAAGTCTCTCAAGAAATGACGCTTCTTATCTATAAGCTTGGTTCTCGGATTGAATCATTCCGAGTGTGCAAGTGCAATGCAACTTTGGTTATCCTCAAACATTGGTATAGCACCTGTCTGTATTTCATCCAGGTCTTCCAAAATACTTGCTTGTGCTGCTACATATATGGCTTCAGTTGAAGACAGTGTTACACTTGGCTGCTACCTGCTGGTCCAGCTGATTAGTCAGTCATCGAATACAAACAGATAACCACTGGTAGACTTTTGATACTTTGAATCACCAGCCCAATCTGCATCTACATACCCAAACTGACCATTCTTCCCAATCAATGGTAGTCTTCTTAGTTTGAAGTGCATGATGCCCTTCAAGTAGCATATGATATGACTCTTTTAACACCATTCCAGTCCATCTGACCTGGTTGAGATACATTTTTTTACATAGGAATCCTATTGCTGTAGCAATGTCTTGCATGGCTTTTCTGTACTGACAATTGTTTGGCAGTAAATCACCTTGATTATTCACTTCCTTCAGGTAATTTGTTTCCATAGGAGAGTTTAGCATCTTTCATCCCAAAAATTTCAATCACATCCTCTATCTTATGACTTTGGTCAAGAAGAAATCTCCAATCTTCATCTCTCTCAGTCTGTATACCTAGGAAATGTTTCACATTACCTAGATCTTTTGTTTCAAAGCTTAGAATTTCTAAGACTATGAAGGGATTCCCTTTTTGCTTGTAACATACTAGCAGTTCATCCACATACTGTATATACTCGAGTATAAGCCGACCCCCCATCTTTTACCCCCAAAACAGGAAAATAACATTGACCCGAGTATAAGCCGAGAATATAATGATGCACTTACTGAGGACTTCCTAGGGCTCTCTGATCATTAACCCAAGACTCTGACCCCAGCATCTTCAGCTGAAAAGGTAACGTTTGACCATTGGCTCCTTCTGGGATTTCACATGTTACAATTGCTCTCTGTGCAATGATTAGGGCCCATAGAAAAAACAGTATACATAGTTAAAGAACTTCTCCCCCCCCCCCCCCCCCCCAGTATCCCTGGCATGTGCTGGTGCTTTACGTGCAGCAGCTTGTGACTACCTGCCACTTTACCACAGCATTGCCTGCAGCCATCTTCCCCCACTGTCCCCCGCCAAAGCAGTTGGCATAGTCACTGTATGCTGTCAGTCTCCATCCCCACAGCCCCGAGTGTCCCCAGCATGAGCTTACATACAGTAATTAGCCAGCAATACTTGCAGGCAGCTGTTACCCGCAGCTGTGTGTCCAACAGTACTTGCAGATGCATAGTTACGGTACTGTGCAGCTGTTTTCCCCCACTGTTCCCCTCCAAAAGTAGTATGCAACATTACTATATGTCCCCGGCATCTCCAGAGTCGTGCAGAGCAGCGCAATCACTCACCGGTTCTCGCCGCCAGGATACATCTTCAGCTTCTCTGTCGTCACTTCTCTATGACGTGTCCTTCAGTGGCACTCGCAATGTGAGGCGCCACTAGAGGGCGACATAGAAATGAGAAGGACAGAGAAGCTGAAGATGTATCCTGGCGGCGAGAACGAGTGAGTGATTGCGCCTCTGTGCACGACTCTGGAAATGCCGGGGACACTCGGGGACATATAGTAATGTTGCATACTACTTTGGAGGCGGACATTACGGGAAAATAGCCGCATCATACCAGAACTATGCATCCGAGATAACTGCCGGACACAGCTGTGGGTAACAGCCGCGAGTATTGCTGGCCAATTACTGTATGTAAGCTCATGCCGGGGACACTCAGGCGGTGAGGACGGAGATGGACAATGTACAGTGTCTGTGCATACTACTTAGGTGGGGGACAGTGTGGGAAAACAGCCGCGAGTACCGCTTTCACATGCCGCTGCACATTAAGCAATAACCAGCACGCCGGGGACAAATACAGACTTATTTACCGCTCCAGCGGGGGAGGCACATGCTGAGGACCTTTGGGGGAACCACTGATTAAAGCATGACTCGTGTATAGGCCGAAACCCCCACTTTTGGGACACTTTTTTGGGGCCAAAAACTCGGCTCATACACGAGTATATACGGAATATTAGTACAAATATACATCTGCCATTCTGCTTCTTTGTATCCAGACAGGGGTCTGTTTTATTCCCTTGAACTTTCTCCTTTGTGAGCACATCATTGATTTTCATGTTTCATGCTCTAGCTCAGGCTTGGGCAAACTTGGCCCTCCAGCTGTTACGGAACTACAAGTCCCACAATGCATTTGCCTTTATGAGTCTTGACTGTGGCTGTCAGACTCCTGCAATGCATTGTGGGACTTGTAGTTCCGTAACAGCTGGAGGGCCAAGTCTGCCCATGCCTGCTCTAGCTGCTAGCTTGAGACCATAGATTCCTTTTTGAAGTTTGCATACTAGATCTGGCTTTTGTGAGTCCACAAATCCTTTTGGTTGCTCCGTGTAGATCTCTTCTGTTGTATGATCGGATGAAATCATCACACCATTTCTCAGGTTTCGTCTATTTAGTTCCTGTATGCTGCCAGGGTGTCTGTATCCTAGACGTCTGTTCCACACATGAATGCAATTAGTATGTCCAGGTGTGCAAAGATTTGCTTTCATCTCAACTATGTCAGCACTGCGTAATATGTTGGCGCTTTATAAATACAATAAATAAATAAATATGTATGTATATCAATCAGCAGCGCCACTCTTATAGTCTAAACACTTCAATTACTCAATAATAAGTCCAAAGGGTTCGCTGTGGGGTTGTCCAATGGTGAAATATCAAACAGAATAAGTCCACTGCGCTCCCGTTCCAAAGATAATCCTATAAAGAAACAAGCACACTATACATAGCGTAATACTGCTTTTACAAGTCCACACTTTCAGAAACCCGTGCAGTGTGAGCAACCAGTGCATCCACTCGTGTCACCACCACCCGTAATCAGAGAGGCTCACCAGATTCCAGCCACCTCGTTTTTCAGGTGGATCTCTCGCTCTATGTTTATGCCTCACCCCAGCACATCAGTGAAGCATACCCGTTTGTAGATATAAGGCATTTATTTTCTTCATATAAAATCACTGCATCAGGCGTACTGTACGCCTGACGCAAACACACCCATAGTCTAGCGGTGTGTGGAGAGAGGGGCGATCAGACTCCACCAACAGAGAGCTCTGTTGGTGGGGGGGGGGGGGGAGGGGGGGGGGAGTCGCTCGTGTGCTGTGTTGTGCGGTCCTGCAGCTTGGCCTTAAAGCTGCAGTGGCCATTTTAGTTAAAATGTGCCTGGTCTTTAGGGGGGGGGGGGGGGGGGGGTTACCACTGTGGTCCTCAAGTGGTTAATAGGAATAACTTGCTGATTAAACTGGATCTTTCATGCAGCTTTTTCAATGCATCCCACATGCCTCTAGCTGTGTCCTGATTCCTTATGTGAATAAGCCGATCACCTTGCACTAAAAGGGTTGTGGTTGCCCTGGCTTGCCTGTTTTTCTTATTCAATTCCTAATGGTTTTTATCTGGTCTATCTGTGATAATTACATGCCACAGGTCATCTCTAGATAGCAGCATTTCCATTTTAAACTTCCATAATTAATAGTTCATGTTATTCAACTGGGTCACTCTAGCATGGCCTCTATCTTTAACTTCTCAGTTTCCATCAGCAACACCTGCTTATACTATTGTCTCCCAACCTTCACAATCCCCAGTGCTGCCATCTCCTGCCGGGCTTATTCCAGCTGGTGGAGCAGAGTGGTCTGTACATGCAGACAGACACCCAGTATAACAAGTTAGAACTCTTTACTAAAAAAAAAAAAGAATGCTGAGATAAATCACACACAACCATCAGGGAATGCATCTTGCTTAGAACAGAGAGGAACACAGGATGAACACGGGAAATCACAATACCATAGATATCATTGCAGCACTTTGCATATACAGTGACATCTTGTGGTTGCTTTACTATACTACAGTTTAGGTAACAATATTGTTACTACCAACGTTAGCATGTATGCCTGATGCCCTTTAGGGGTAGAAGAAAATGTCAGCAGCATTATACCGGGTAGAACTTAAGCAACTAATCTAGAGAACAATTCCCAACATACAGTAAAATCAGAGTAATTGCAGTGATTATTGTTTTTCTATTTCGTTAGCTTATGATTAAGGCTATAGACATTCCCCAGTAAAATATCTGTGCACACTACTCATTCTCATTTGTTGACCATTTTGGGATGTAATGCAACCAATAAGTGAAGAAGCTTGTATTTAACTTAAACTTTTGGACGCCTGTCAGGAAGCAAAATGGCAGGAGCCAGCCGGCCAAGTCCCAAAGCCTTCTCCAATGCGGCAGCCAGCCATCCAACAGAGGGTGTAGAGCGGAGATCTGGAAGGGTAACAGAGGTGAGGAAAACACAGAGGGTAGAACATTTGCACCTGCTCGCCACCTCTGACCTTTCGCTAGCTGCCACAGCCTTCTCCAGAGCGTCAGTCAGCCAACAGAGGATACAGAGTGCAGACCCTGAAGAGAACTGAGGTGAGGGAAACACAGAGAGTGGAGGGAGGACCTCTGCACCTGCTCGCCGCTGCTGAGCTTTTGCTTGTTGCCACTACAGAAAAAGCTTCTATGGGACTTGACTGGCTGGATGCTGCCATTTCACGTTCAAGTCCTAAAATGTAAGTTACTCACAAGTTTCTTTGCATAGCTAAACGGGAACAAATCAAGAGCCCCAAACAGTGTGTTACTGTGATTATGAAGTATTGAGGTAAGTATTTAAACTGTACTCACAAAGATGGGTTGCCACCAAAAGCAACAACTGTATAGGCACGTGGGGAATTTTTCCTGTCCTCACTCAGGCTAAGAAGTCACTCTCTATAGAAATAGGATAAAAGGGTGAGGCTCACCCATTGCCCGGGTGGACATTCAATTATGTGGGATGTACCGAGGAGCCAGTACAGAATAACATATTCAAAAACAGCTTAAAAATAAGGGGGTATTAGTGGACTTACCTCCCCACAGATAATGTTATCATAAAGGAAATACAATGTTTATTTGTTACTCCAATAAAATCTGCAACGCATTTCCCGGGTCTATCACCTGCTTCTTCAGGCAAAGTACAAAAAGGAGTACCTAAAAATATTAAACATACAAAAAAATTGTATCAAGCTACAAATTGACGGTAAACATCACATGCATAGCCTAAATGTTATTCTGGTATGTGCCTGTAAAACACCCCTATATGACTACTAAAGTGTAGGGGTTGCTTGACAACTAGAGCATAAATAAGAGCAAGAATTGTACCTGCAGATTAAAAGAACCAGTGCTATAAATTGTTTTCATTTTTTTAAAATGGAAAATCATGTGCAATAATGTGTTTTGATGGTGAGCGAGAATGTGTATACTGTATATAATCTTTTAAGGTAAAGCAGTGAAGGGTGATGCAATATGAATAATTTATTTATGGTCATTAAATGATATTTGGTCAATAATGGATTATCATTGTGCTACAGGCAACATTCTTGCTCTTATTTATGCTCTAGTTGTCAAGCAACCCCTACAGTTTAGTTGTCAATTAGAAGCATTTTACATGCACATACCAGAATATCATTAGAGGGACAATATCGATTAACATGTTTTTTAACCTGAGATTGAGAGAGTTCCTTAAGTGCTGATAAATAATAATGTATACATTTCATTTGCTTATCTATTTTGTTTACTGCAGCAAATTCCTTTCACTCTGAACTGATGGCAAGTCTGTTCTAATCTGAGGGCAGAGTGAGGGGGCTATGAGGGGATGGGGAATTCTCTCACAGTGGATCTGTTAACCCTGTGTGTGTGAGATAAAGAAGTACAGAGGCGCCAGAGGGGTAAAATATACTAAAAAGTTTAAAATATTCAGGTGGTGGTGGTGGACCTGCCACACCAAAACAGACACGATTGATTCACATACTCCTCTGTGCAAGCTGCTATTGGACCCAAAGTTGTGTGATACTCCGTTTGTTGATTGCCTGATGAAGCGGGATTGTGCCCGTGAAATGCGTTGCAGTTTTTTATAGGAGGATGTGAATAAATTGTTTAAACCTCAAGCGACAGCATCGTGTCTGTTTTGGTGTGGCAGGTTCACCACCGCCACCTGAATATTTTAAACTTTTTAGTATATTTTACTCTTTTGGCGCCTCTGTACATCTTTATATCAAGTTCTCCACCCCGGGTGGAAGGGTGGTACACCCTCTTTTCTCCTATCTACAGAGAGCGACATCTTAGTCCTGAGTAGGGACAGGCCTAATCTCCCTACCTGCGTATACAGTGGTTGCCTAGGTGGTAAGCCATGTTTGTAAGTATAATACTTGCATTTCATTTTTCCTTCCTGATCCAATACATACTACACTAATTTGGGCTCTCGATTTTCTGCTTTATCTCCCTGTGTGTGTGTGAGAGAAAGTCCCATGCCCTGTGTCTCCGACTGAAGTGTCTAAAGAGAGCAGTGGAAATGTAACTTGTTATAAACATTTGTAATTGTCTGTGACACCACAGCTTTTCATACTTTTTTTTGCTTTCAGAGAAAAATACTCTGTGGTTGATATGCAAAAAACAACACTGGCTGCGCATTGACGCAGACACCCCTTTTGAGAATGATTTGTCCCAATAGAGCTAAATCCTACACACAATGAATTAAAGCTTTTGCCTCTGATATTTAACATGAAAAGTAGGAAAATGTTTACACAGCTACATGGACATGATTTGTACATTGTCATTTTAGAACACTTGCTTTGATATTTTTCCTTTAATTATGCAACTATGTGAGTACATTGGTACAGCATGCTCGTCTTACATTTTGTCTGGAGTTCTGATTTACTAGCCTTAATGGTTATGTTTAACCATCAGGTGATCATACTATAGCAATGTCACATGTGGCTCAGCAGCTGTATCAGGATACAGGAATGTCACATAATTTAAACTGGGGCTTAACTTAGGCAGATAGCTAAAAAAGATAGTGGACTAAAATGGCAAAAATTTAAATATGAATATGGGATATGAGTAACACCTGCTGTAATATATGTTCTGCCTAGTCAACAATCTTTTATCTCCTCCCTTTCTGAATATTGCTATAAAACAGTCTGCATCTCTGAAAATATAATATTCATTGTGAATCTACTATAAGGATCCCATCTCTGGTGAGTAAACTTTATCCATTAAATAAAGGCTAAGTTCTTTGTTCAACATGCAGTTGCAGCCTATGGCAAATGTTTGGTTAGTTATATGAGTGTACAAATGATGCTGGTAGAATGATGCTTTCTGTTTGATGCACATTTATTCTCTAAGCTGTTTTGCTGTGTTTTTGCTAATGCTATGATTAGAGATGGTAAAAAGATGCTACTAGTTCCATTTTGCAAGCAACATTAAAGGACCACTATCGTGAAAAATTGCTAAATTTAAAATACATGTGTATGCATACAAAAAGAAGTACATTTCTTCCATAGTAAAATGAGCCATAAAGGATTTTTTTCCTATGTTGCTGTTGCTATAGTAGTTAGTGGAAATCTGACAGGTTTTGGACTAGTCCATCTCTTCATGGGGTATTCTCAGCATGGCCTTTTTTCTTTAGAAAGACACTCCCTGAAAAGGATCTATACAAAGATGCTGGTCAGCCTCTCTGCTCTGTGCTCTAAGTGCTTTAGAACATAAAGAAAACACTGAAATCCCCCATGAGGAGATAGGCTAGTGCAAAACCTGTTGGTTCTGCCGGATTTTTACTACCTACTGTAAGTGACAGCAACATAGGAGATAAGTAATTTATGGCTCATTTTACTCAGGAAGAAATGTACTTCATATTTTTATGTGTTCACATGTATGGTAAATGTTTTTGGCGATCGTGGTCTTTTAATGCAGTTTGTATGCAGCTTGATATTGGGCCAGTCACATTCTTTTCCTAATGATCTAGATTGGTCTAATTCCAACTGCATTCAATGTGTAAGCCAGAATCATTTACATCTCGCTGACCATCTCTTTGTATAGTAGTATTAACACCGAACATTAATGTTGTAAGAAAATGGTAAATATCACCAACAAAAGTAGGATATTTGCTGATTTTACTGCCAAATGTTGGCTAACTTCACACTATGGGCTTGATTCACTAAACCATGATAACGGCCGCGCTAGCATTTTTATGCGTGTTTTCAAGCGCAATCACGAATTTCCACACGCAATCACAAATTTTCACGCACAATCGCAGATATTTGCATTACAAAATTCGCCATTGCGTGCGAAAACACACGGGAAAACGCTAGCGTGCCTGTCATATGAGTTATCACGGTTAAGTGAATCAAGTGCAATGTGCATAATGTAACACCGCACCACAACATCAACGTCGTTAATGGAGCAGAGTGGTCTGTACATGCAGACAGACACCCAGTATAACAAGTTAGAACTCTTTACTGGAAAAAAGCATGCTGAGATAAAACATACACCACCATCAGGAAATGCAGCTTACTTAGAACAGAGAGGAAAACGGAGTAAATACAGGAAATCACAATACCATAGAGATCATTCCATCATTTTATAGACAGTGACATCTTGTGGTTGCTTTACAATACTGCAGTATAGGTAATAATGTTGTTAAACCTCTAACAGTTGTAACTTGCACACTATTTTTCATAGCATGAGAATTGTTAGGGTGTTCCTTATCACATGCGTTTTCCAGAAATGCACCGTGGAAAGTCCATTTTGATAATGTGATTTGTTACAACGCAGAGATATGAAGATGTTCATACAATTGTATGGGCAGTGTGTTCATATCCAGCAACGCACCACACAGCAATGTGCAAAGTGTGAAGACACTCTAAAAAAGGTGTTATACTGCTCTATAGTAAGCATAAAATGGCTCATAGAGAACAGCATGGTCCAGAAATCAATACTGATGAGTAAAAATGGTATTTTTGAGTTCTCAGCTATTTTGTAATTGAGTGTGGCAAATGTTTCATAGTATAATCATCAGGCTTGTCTTTTGCAGATAGTGACTGATGCCACAGATAGTGATTTGACATACGGGTTTTGTATCTTCCCATAAATGTACATTAATTGGATGCATGTTTGTTTGTCTTTTTCAGATTTGTCATCATGGCTTTATTATTTGGTCAGTAATTTTACTACATCATTTCTTATATTTTTGGATTGACACCTGTATGTCTGGCTTATCAAGTTGCATGTTATTTAACTGCCCAACTCTTCTATAAGGCTTAGTGTAGCGCCATACTAGGCTACCCCTCATTTTCCCTCCTTCATATCCCACCTGTAATCCCATGCTCCACCCCTGCTGCTATAGCTGACCAAGCTCCACCCCCTGCAGCTATGGTTGACTAAGCTCCAACCCTGCTGCTATGGTTGACCAAGCTCGAACCCTGCTGCTATGGTTGACCAAGCTCCAACCCTGCTGCTATGGCTGACCAAGCTCCACCCCCTGCTGCTATGGTTGACCAAACTCCAACCCTGCTGCTATGGTTGACCAAGCTCCACCCCCTGCTGCTATGGTTGACCAAGCTCCAACCCTGCTGCTATGGTTGACCAAGCTCCATCCCTGCTGCTATGGCTGACTCAATCACTGAGGTCTCTTCTACTGAACAAACAGAGGAAACAATGTAGAGCCAGCATTCCTGCTGTATTCTAGTGTACACATAAGGAATAAAGTCAGCTCTATGGGATTATATTACCAAGGAAAAGCACTCATCTTGTGTCAATCCTTGGTAATCCCTGCTCTGGAGGCGGTGGATGTCTAGCGGCGGTAGGTAATTTGACAGGGGGACCTGGCACAGCTGCAGTGAGGGAGGCAATGTGCAGACAGCCCAACAGGGAGCTCTGGGGGTCTCCTTGTTAAAAGAGACCCCCAGAGGCAGCAGAGACAACGTGCATTAGCTGGTTTAGACCTGCTCTTTGCAGGTCTAAGCTAATGCTCATGTCTGCATGAAAGCATGAAATGAATAATAGGATAGCGTGTAAAGAACTCGCTGGGCAATAATATTGCCCAAGCGAGTTCTTTATCACCTGGGGAAGTGTTCAATTTAATTGGATTAGGCAATGCTCCCATCGCCTAATTTAAGAACCTGCCAGCGCAAGGACAATTGGATTTGACCACCTCAGTAGCTCTGTTAGTTGTTACTACCTCCTCCATGTAACTGCTGCCCAGTTTCTGTGTTGGTGAAACGCCAGTCTATTACACAACTGTGTGATATCACAACCAATGTTTTCTTTGGTATGATTGTGTTTTTGTCACACAATTTTGTATGTGAATTTGTAATTGTGTCAATCTACAAAAGAATTAGCAATGTAGCAATGATTTCTTTAACCCTTTTGGGACTGGATGAGTCTGGCACCTTAAAGGGACTCCGAGCTCAAAATAAATACGAATTTAGTACTCACCTGGGGCTTTCTGCAGCCCAGTGTAGGTTAGGACGTCCCACGGCGGCGTCCTGGCTCTTCTCCTAGGCCCTGTCCAGAAATGGCTGCCCAGCCGCTGCCCGGCGACACTGGGCCCGAGTGTCGGGCTCCTTCTTCCTTATACGTCACTGCTTTCGTCACACGCCAGCCACCATCACGGCGGCTGGCTTGACAGTATGGCGTATGCGCGGTTTAATCTGTCAAGCCGGACAGCCGCCGGGCAGCCATTTCTGGACAGGGCCTATTCGTATTTATTTTGAGGTCAGAGTCCCTTTAAGGATTAAAGCCATCCTTTCCCTATTGTGCCCTGTGATTACTGTGATTGGCTCATAGTAATCGCAGGGCCAAGAACCAATGACCACCAGTGACCAAGATGCAGAAACTCTGCTGTCACTGTGACAGCAGAGTGAGCAGGGGCAGTGATGGAAGAGCGGTAAAAATGGCAAGGACGGCGTCAGTGCGCGGTGTTGATTAGTTGGAATCTACGTCCTGACAGAGCCACACAGCCATCAGCAGGACATAGATTTCAACTACAGTGATCCGGAAAAGGTTAAAGCAACTCTGTACTGAAAAAAGTCACATATGGAGAGCGACAGCTCTGGATCCTATAGAGTCTTCCCTGTCCTTTCTCAGTGTCTTGGTTCCAGTACTGTCCACCATTTAAATTTGCAGTCTTCGGAAGCCCTCAGACTGAGAAGGCTCTATAGGATCCAGAGCCTTACCTCTCCATAATAGGTATGTTGACATGCAGGCAGGGGGGGGGGGGAGCTATACATGTGACCATTTATGCACACTCTGCCGACGTGTCAGTTAAAAATGGCGCACAGCGCCAGGGGAATAAGAAGGGCGCCCCATAGACTTACATTATATAACGCTATTTAGCGTTATAAGTGTTAAAAAATGGCGCAGGCAGTGTGCCTTACACTTATAACGCTAAATAGCGGTATAAGTGTTTGAAAATGCAGCGGGGTCAGGGGAGGAGAGAGGCAGCGGGACACTGGAGGGCATAGGCGTCGGGGGAGGATGTGCAGAAGCATACGTTACTTTGTCCTGGGCCGCCGATCGCTCCTTCCCTCCGCTCCTTCACTTCTTCTATTCGTTTACTGTAGTCCTGCAGCCGGCCAATCACCATGTGGCTTCAGTCTCCACATGGTGATTGGCCGGCTGCAGGATTACAGCAAACTAATAGAAGGAGCGGAGGGAAGGAGCGATCGCCGGCCCAGGACAAGGTAATGTATGCATACATCCGCTGCCTATGCCCACTAGTGTCCCGCAGCCTCTCTCCCCCAGCCCCCGCTGTCTATGCCCGCTAGTGTCCCGCAGCCTCTCTCCCCAGCCCCCGCTGCCTATGCCCGCTAGTGTCCCGCAGCCTCTCTCCCCAGCCCCCGCTGCCTATGCCCGCTAGTGTCCCGCAGCCTCTCTCCCCAGCCCCCGCTGCCTATGCCCGCTAGTGTCCCGCTGCATCTCTCCCACAGCCCCCGCTGCCTACACTAGCAGCCCCCTGCATGTTTATCATGGCGCACCGCTCCGCAATCAATGTAGCATAAAACGAAATTTACCATTTTATTGCATTTACATTAAAACGGTAAATAGCGTTTTATGCTACATTTATCGGCAGAGCGGTGCGCCATTTTTCTCCCTGCGCCTTTTTCAGATGGACCCCTCTGCCGAAAGGGTCATATGAAACTTTTTTGGTGGTGCGATGCGAGGGGGCAGAGCATCACACCGCAATGCTCTTGCCAGGTGTAAAACTGTCCTCAATGTGCCTTAAACAATGTATAACAGTCTATACCAGTGTTGGCTAACCTTGGCACTCCAGCTATAGTGGAACTACAAGTCCCATGAGGCATTGCAATATTCTGACAGCTCTAAGCATAACTGGGGGAGGCAGAGTCATGATGGGATTTGTAGTTCTGTCACAGCTGGAGTGCCAAGGTTAGCCATCCCTGGTCTATACAATACTGCGACATGTACTAATAAATCTAGATAATACTAAAACAGTACAGGGCCTTTTATATTTGAGGACATGTTTGCTTGTATGTATGAGACATTTATAATTAGAGTGCTGGTAAAAAGGGGGATTTTCTGTACTTTATCTCCCAGCAGTGTCCCACTGTACTCAATTCTACCAAAAAATGGACATTTGTGAGCTATGCATACTTTCATGTTGAAGCAAACTGAATTATACATGCTATATAGCAAACAAAACACATGGCAATACTATAGAAAATAGATCATGTTTATCTTGAAGGTGAAAGACAGCACCCTTTGTGAACAGCATTTGGGATGGTCCAGCTCTGGTTGAAAAATAATATGGTGCGAATGACATTAATCTTCTATCAGCATGCTAGCAATATAATTAGATGGTTTTCAATATTACAAAAAGTGCATTGATTTTATTAACTGTTTATTAACTGTTATGAAATGTATGCTTTCTTATGTCTTAGGTACTGGTGCTCTGGTTGGTAGCCTCTTAACCCTTGGGTCTACTGGCTCTGGTGGTTGTGGTGGCTCAGGTAGCTGCAGTAACTATGGAGGGTACAGTCGTAATGTTAACTATGTATGCTGTAGTAACAATGGAGGCTATGGTAACTATGGAGGCTATGGTGGCGGCAAGGGCTATGGCAGCTATGGAGGCCAAAGTAGCTATGGAAGCTATGGTGGCTATGGAGGAAACCGCTGGGCTAATGGCTATTGTTACCGACCCATCTACAGACGTTGCTGGTCTTGATATGTATATGGAAAAGTGAAAGTAAGTTGACATGTTTTTAAAGAGAATCTGTATTGTTAAAATCGCACAAAAGTAAACATACCAGTGCGTTAGGGGACATCTCCTATTACCCTCTGTCACAATTTCGCCGCTCCCTGCCACATTAAAAGTGGTTAAAAACAGTTTTAAAAAGTTTGTTTATAAACAAACAAAATGGCCACCAAAACAGGAAGTAGGTTGATGTACAGTATGTCCACATATAGAAAATACATTCATACACAAGCAGGCTGTATACAGCCTTCCTTTTTAATCTCAAGAGATCATTTGTGTGTTTCTTTCCCCCTGCAGCTATCTTCCACTGAAGTGTCCGGCTGTTTCTTCCTGCAGAGTGCAGACAGCTCTGCCTGTATGTAATTCCTCAGTATGTGAAAGCCCAGCCAGCTCAGAGAATGATTTATCCAGCTTGTAAAAGAGAATAGAGCAGAGAGAAGCTGCACTAATCTAAATAACAAACAGGCAGTGTGCATAGAGGGGCCTGGAGGGGGAGATACATCACAGAACCACAACACTGAAGAACTTGGCAGCCTTCCAGACACAGGCTGACAAGTCTGACAAGAGAAAGATAAGTTGAATTATTACAGAGATGGTGATAGTAGAACGTGCTGCAGTAAGCCAGAACACATTAGAATAGCTTTTGGAACTTGTAGGATGATAAAAAACCGGATGCATTTTTTGTTACGAAGTCTCTTTAAGCAAAAATCAAAAAGTAAAAAAGATTTCATACCTTGTCTTTAATTAAGTATATGGAATTGTCTTGACAATCAAACATATTGTCATTTTAGTTTAAAAATAATGTAGTTTTAAAAGCAAAAGGGAAGAAAACTAAAACAAAGAAACAGCAAGTAAGCCAAAATGGTTGTATGAAAATTACAGGCACAAATATAGCATTCTGATTTTTATGGTTTTTGCATATATTCACCAGAACTGTTTTACCAGACTACTATATCCACAATTTTTTTCAAATAATGTATTAGCCCTATTCAAATTTAGCACCACTTTTCCATTAAAAAGAGTGTAAAACCTTTTAAAAACAAATGATGGTGTTCTACAGTGAACAGCAGTGAATAAAGAGACCTGCTTATATTCCGACTTAAAAGACTTCCGAGCGAGAATGTTAAAAAAAAAGTTAAATACCTGGCTAGATGCTGTAGCCTCAGGGGACGCCATCCGCGCCCTCCATTTCATTCCGCCATGTTTTTTAATTTACACCCTCCATTTGGGTCCCGACCCTATCCCCCAGGTCGTCTGGCTTTTCCCCAATAAAGATGGCTGCCAGTCTCGCCGCGGCTGCTCAGTTCATAATAACATATATGCTTGACATGAAATGCGGCAAAGATTGGGCACCACCATGGGGTCCTAGGGTTAGGTACCACTAGGGGGCTCTTAGGATTAGCCACCACCAGGGGAGGGTTCTGTGTTTAGAGTAGGGAGAAGTTAGGCCATAGTAATCACCAGGGGTCTTATGGTTAGACACCACCAGGGGGTGGGTCTCAGGGTTAGGCACTACCAGCGAGGGGTCTTAGGGTTAGGCACCACCAGGGGAGGGTTCTTCTGTGTGAGAGTTGGTAGAAGTTAGGTCATAGTAATCACAAGGGGGAGGGGTCTTATGGTTAGGCACAACCAGGGGGTGGGTCTTAGGGTTAGGCACCACTTGGGGGTTCTTAAGGATAGGCACCACTAGGGGGTCTGAGGGTTAGGCACCACCAGGGGGGTCTTAGGTTTATATAGCACCAGGGAGGTCTTTGGGTTAGGCACCACTGGGGGAGGGGGTCTTAGGGTTAGGTACCACCAGGGTGGTCTTATGGTTAGGCATCACCAGGGTAGGGTTCTATGTGAGAGTTGGGAGAAGATAGGTCATAGTAATCACTAGGGCGTCTCAAGGTTAGGCACCACTGGGGGTTGGGTCTTAGGGTTAGGCACCACCAGGGGGGTCTTAAGGTTAGGCAGCACCAGGAAGGGTCTTAGGGTTAGGCACAACCGGGAGGGGGTCTTAGGCTTAGGCACCACCAGGGGGGTTCTTTGTGAGAGTAGGGAGAAGTTAGGTCATAGTAATCACTTTTCTCATCTATATCACTTTTCTCGGCTATATCCAGTGCCCTTTTATAGCCGAACAAATTTCGACTATAACAGCATCTTTTTTTTTTTTATAAACTAAAACTAACTTTTCACATACACCAGGAGGCTTTTGTAGCAGAATTTGGCATCTCGTCTACATATGGCGCATTTTGTAGCCAAATTTGGCATCTCAACTACACCAGGCGCCTTTTGTAGCCAAATTTGGCGTTTTTTCATCCATATCAGGCCCTTTTTTCCAGGCACCCTTTTAAAATGTACGCCTGATAATGATCCACACATTCTCCTAGCTATCTAGCTAGCCACATTCAGGAGGCAAAAATAAATATTAGCAAATTAAAGTTGGTAATATCTGATCCAGCTCCCTTTCAACTCTGTTAATTACTTAAGGTAGCCATACACTGGTCGATTTGCCATTAGATCGACCAACTGACAGATCCCTATCTGATCGAATCTGATCAGAGAGGGATCGTATGGCTGCCATTACTGCAAACAGATTGTGAATCGATTTCAGCCTGAAACCGATCACAATCTGTTGAGCTGCTCCTGCCGCCTGCCCCCCCCCCCCGTATACATTACCTGAAGCCTGGTCCCGGGCATCTTCTCCGCGCTGCACGCATCCCAGCATCCTGCACTGCATCCCAGCGTACACTGTGTCACTCCGTGACCAGGAAGTTCAAATAGAGCGCCCTCTATCTGAACTTCCTAGTCACTAGAGTGACACAGGAAGTTAATGTACGCTGGGATGGAAGCAGGAACAGAGCGGTGCAGCGCGGAGAAGATGTCCAGGAGCCAGCACAGGTAATGTATAACTGTATCGGATTGGCCGCCGCTAGCGACTCTCCCTACCCGTGGGCGATCGACGGTAATTTCCCCACGGCGCGATCGATGGGAGAAAATCGGATTGGCGGGTGCGTTTAGCGCGAACGATTGGCAGCAGATTCAATCCCAGTGATCGAATCTGCTGTCAAAACGGCGGCAAATCGGGCCAGTGTATGGCCAGCTTTAGTGATTTGCTAGCTCCAAACTCTGCCTCTGAGAAGTTATTTAGCTGATTAGGAGAATGTCACTGGTAACAACAGCTGAGCGTAGAGCCTGCCAAGTAGGGATGGTCGGAAATGGCAATTTCAGATTCCGCGGTAAATCCGCATTCCGCCATTGCCAATTACCAATTCCGCTTTCTGCTACCAATCTCCGCATTCCAATGCGGAATTTCCGCCGGAAATTGCGGAAATTTCTGCCGAATTTAACATCGATTTTCTCAAAAACTATAAGGTCTTTTTGAAAACTTTTTTTTGCATCTTGTTCACAAGATTCTGTTTAATAAACCCCAAAAAGTTGGTGTTCCTAGGACTTACAGGGGCTTTGCTATTAAGCGCTAAAGTCGGTGGATTTTTACTGTAATGTAAAATGCAGAAAATACGGCAGATGCAGATTTTCTGCATTTTACATTACAGTAAAAATTTGCCGACTTTAGTGGATAATAGCAAAGCCCCCATAAGTCCTAGAAACACAGGGTTTATTAAACTGAATCTTGTGAACATGATGCAAAAAAAAGTTTTCAAAAAGACCTTATAGTTTTTCAGAAAATCGATGTTAAAGTCGGTGGAGATTTTTTCTGCGATTTCCGACGGATATCCGCCTACCACACTTGCATTACTGGTTTCCGCATTCCGATGCGGAAATGCAATTTCCGATCGGAATTTCGGAAATTGCATTTCCGCGGAATCCGAATGAGCATCCCTACTGCCAAGTCTGATCCGGTAAAGCTGGTTAGAAGAAGATTATATCACTGGCTGTCTGAACTAAGTAGTTAACTTTCTGGCCAAATAATAATTAGCATAATAATTAGCATATTCAAACTCTGCTCCCAAGTGTTTGAAGGAAAGGAAAATGTAGCCAATGTAGCAAAGTTTGTGACCCATGGATAGAAAATTTGATTTTGTTTTTCAGATAAATGTGTTTGTAATATCCGCTAATTTGTTTTTCTCGCTTCCATTGCAGAGTGAAGATGAGTTTACGAGGCACACTGGTCATTTGATGCTACAACCTCACTTGTTTCTACTAATACTGATGTTAAAATGACGTGACTGAGGTTTAAACTGTCCTGCGTAACAACAGCAATAAAATATACAATTACAAATGTACAAAGTGTGAATAGTTCTTTTTTTCATGCACTAGCATATTATAATTGAGTTATTTTTTTTGATGTATAACGCGCCAACATATTCCGTGGCGCTGTACAAGGTAAGAAACAAACATGGGGTACAAAATATTACAAACAAAGTTATACACCAATATACAAAATACAGCATAAAATACAGAATCAGTACAAAGTACAGAATTGGCAATAACAGTGTCAACATTAATATAAATAAATGTGTAACAAAATCCAAGACACAAAAGGGTGAGAGAGCCCTGCCCTTGCAAGCTTACATTCTAAAGGAATGGAGGGGGGGGGGGGGGGACAAGAGGTTGGGTAGTATACAGTATTAATACCTAGAGGCACTGGGTTTTAGGTTTTCTAGTAGGAAGTACAACTTGGCCGGAGGTCAATAGGTGAACTAGCCTAAGGTAGGTTGTATGCTTGACGGAAAAATTTAGTTTTGAGGGCACATTTAAAGATATCAAAGGTTGGAGAGTGATGGATGTATTGTGGCAGAAGATTCCAGAAGAGTGGTGAAGCACGAGCAAGATCTTGTATAAGTAAGAGCAAGGAGGAGGTGATTCTAGAGGACAATAGAAGGTCAGCTGGAGATCTGAGAATGTGATTGGGTTGCTATCTTGAAACTAGTGAGGAGATGTACACAGGAGAAAGATTATGGAGAGCTTGGTGACTTATGCTGGGGATACATGGTACGTTTCTGTACTGTGTATCGAGCAGCTGATGCGGCCAGCTGATAATATTCAGCAGGTCCAATGATGCTGCTCGATCCCCGCCCGCTCGATCCCCGCCGGCAGTCAATGGCAGGGAATCAAGCGGGTGATAATGAAGCGCCGGCAGAGACGAGCGGGAATCGATCCGCGCGGACGAGCGGGGACGCGGCGGGAGTCCATCCAGCGGCTAATCGGCCACCGGATCGACCCGTGTATGCCCAGCATTAGAGTTAAGAGTTTGAACTAGATCCTCTGCTTAATTGGTAGCCAATGAAGAGCTTAACAGAGAGAAGCAGCAGAGGAAGAGCGAGAAGAAAGATGAATGAGACGATCAGCCAAGTTCAGTACAGATTGGAGCAGTGCCCATCTGTTGGTTTTTTTTTTTACAAAGTAGTAGTATAAGAGCATTATTAACATTTTATTAGTTTCCTGAGTAAGAAAAGGTCGAATGCGAGAAATGTTTTTGAGTTGGAGATGACAGGAGCGGGTTAGGGAGTGAATGTGAGGAATAAAGGAGAGAGAGTGGTCAAATATTACCTCTAAGCACTGTACTTTGGGAACTGAAGTTATAGGGGAATAACTTCATTTTATCTTTTTGCAAAAATCACACTACTGTGGTATTTTTAACCCAATCAATCACAAGATTTTTTTTTGGGGGGGGATTTCTGATTTTCCGATTTCCATTTTTTGAAAACATTTCTTGCATTCTCTAATGCAAAAAGTTACAAATAAAACACTCCTCAGAGGTTTGAGTTGAGGCTCTGCTTCTCAGAGGAATTTCACATGACATACTTGTGACGGATTCATCTGTGCTAGATGCACCCGTCTTATAAAAATATGCCCACAAAGGTGTGCTGGGGAATACCCCTTTAAGTTTTAGCTTGGCTTCAAAAACAAGTGTTTCTGTAGGTCCAGTTTCTTTCCATAGGAAGTCCAAATCCAAATCCAAAAAAGCTTTATTGGCAGGACCAAATACATTTAGCATTGCCAAAGCAAAACAAAACAAAACATTAACATGGGGGGGGGGGGGGATTGTGGGAATAAGGGAAGGATAAAGGGGGTTGGGGTATATAGTCCATAGGTGTGTGGAGGATGTAAGGGACAGCATGGGGGACTGGGATATACAGTCCATAGGGGGGTATTGGGGGGAATACAGTCCATGTGGTATCATGTTCCTCTCAGTTGGTGGCAGGCTGTGACATATCGGGCAGCTATTTGCACGGTTGTTTCCTCCACCCCCAGTAGGATGTAGAGTTTCCTCTCCTCATCTGTGGAGGTAAAATCCTGGATGTGGGCGGAGAGTCTCTGGAAGTGGGCGGTCCTCACAGGTGCATATTTGCTGCAGTGTAGCAGGAAGTTGGGCCTCATCCTCCAAGACCTCCTGGTCGCATTGTCTGCACAGTCTCTCCTCCCGGGGCTTCCATGTCTGTCTGTGCCGCCCTGTCTCTATCTCCAGGCTGTGGGCACTCAGACGGTACAAACTCAAGGCCTGTCTGTCTTTGTGGTGATTTAGCCTCTCCAGATATGGAGCCATTGTGTACTCCCTCTGTAGTGATTGATAGACAGCAAGTTTCTTGGAATTCTTTATGTCACTTCTCCATTCCTCTATGTATCGTTCCTTGCAGATTTCTATGGTCCGTTTTATTTGGGCTTTTGTCAGCCTGTGTTGGTGTCCTTGGCTGGGCTGGCTGCTGATGCTTTGCTTGAGAGCGCGTGGTATGGCCTCGCCACCCTGGCTCAGTGAGGCTTTATGGTGGTAAGTGCTGGGGTTGCTGCTCTGTATATGCGCCCAGTATGAGAGTGCCCTCTGCTGGATAGTAAGCCATAGTGGGAATCTGCCTAGCTCTGCCCAGCAGGCTGAGTTTGAAGTGCTTCGATGGACTTGGAGGAGATACTTGCAGAACTCTAGATGGAAGATTTCTGTTGGGCTGGAGTCCCATTTTGATTGGTCAGGGTAGGTGACCGGGCCCCATACCTCACTGCTATAGAGCAGGATTGGGGTGATGATGCTGTCGAATATCTTTGCCCACACTCTCACTGGTGGTTTTAGGTGGTAAAGCTGTCTTCTGATGGCATAAAATGTTCTGCAGGCTTTGTCTTTCAGGGCCTGTATTGCTGGTTTAAAGCTTATTGATTGGTTGATCTCCAGCCCCAGGTAGGTGTAGCTGTTAGTGGACACCAGTGGGGAGCCATTTAATATAAATGAGGAGGTGGGGGTTTTATTTCCATTCTTCCTCTGGAACACCATCACTTTTGTCTTCTTTGGGTTGATGGGCAGTGCCCATGTGGTACAGAAAGTCTCCAATACTGACAGGCTGTCCTGTAGTCCTTTCTCTGTTGGGGAGAGCAGCACAAGGTCATCTGCATACAGCAGGAACTTCACCTCACGGTCATGCAGGAGGAGGCCTGGAGCTGGGGAGGATTCCAGGGCTACAGCCAGTTGGTTAATGTATATGTTAAAGAGTGTTGGGCTCAGACTGCAGCCCTGCCTGACTCCTCGACCCTGCTTGAAGAACGCACTTCTCTTCCCATCTACTTTCACACTGCATTGGTTCCCAGTATATGAACTCTTGATGACATCATAGGTTTTTCCTCCTATTCCACTCTCTAGGAGTTTTAGGAAAAGGCCTAGGTGCCACACTGAGTCAAACGCCTTCTTAAAATCAACAAAGCAAGCGTGTATTTTGCCACGTGAGCTGTGGACATGGGTCTTGATGAGGCTGTGCAGTGTGTAGATGTGGTCGGTTGTGCGGTGGTTTGGCATGAACCCTGCTTGGCTTTTGCTGAGTACGTCCTGCTGTGTGAGGAAGGAGAGGATCCTCTTATTGATGATGATGTTAAGCAGTTTCCCCAGTGTGCTGCTGACACAGATTCCTCTGTAGTTTGCTGTATCATATCTGTCTCCATTCTTGTAGATGGGTGTTATGAGGCCTTCACTCCAGGCCTGAGGAAAGGAGCCCACCCTCAGGATAAGGTTGAATAGTCTTGCGAGTGTATCATGTATTTCCTGGGGGCTGTATTTGATCATCTCTGGCAGGATGCCATCGGTACCGCTAGCCTTCTTACATTTTATCAGCTTTGTTCTTTCTCTTATTTCCTGCACCGTGATTGGTGTATCCAGAGGGTTTTGAAAGTCCTTGATTGTCTCCTCCATGTCCTTCAGTTTTGCGGCTATTTGTTTCTGCTCCAGGGTTTGGGCATTTTCTGGGATGTCTTTGTAAAGGTTCCTGAAGTAGTGGAGCCAGATGTGGCCATTTTGGATATGAAGAGGGCTTTTTTTAGGCTTTGCACCGATATGGTTCCAGGTCTCCTGGTTCGCCCATTCATTATGTATAGGCCGAGGCTCCGACACAGGTTCAACAGGGCTTTCCCGCTTTTGTTTACTGTCTTGTCATAGCTGTTTCTTGCTGTCTGCATTGGTTCCTGGTAGTAGCTCTCTCCTCCAAGTATGTATGTGTTTCCCTCAGAGGTCAGATAGTCCTCCTCTGTGCCTGTTCTGGCATTAAGGTCTCCATAGATGAGTACTCTGCCCTGAGACTGGAAGTGGCTGGCTTCTCTTTGTAGGACCTCATAAATATCAGGTTTGTAGTAAGGGGACTCTGTTGGGGGGATATATGCTGCACACAGGTACATGTCAGACTGAGAGGTGAGGATGGAGCTGTTTAATGCTTTAATGTGCTCTGTAAGCTCCTCCTTGTACCAGATTAGTATGCCTCATGAACGACGACCCTGTTTAACGTTCTTGTTTTTCTGTGAAGATACAGAGAATTCCCTGTATCCCATGGGTGCAAGAGATTCATCCTCTGCCCGGGTCCATGTCTCCAGGAGGATTTGAATATCAATGTTTTCAAGTCTCTTTTTAAAGTCTGGATCATTTGTTTTGCATCCAAAAGCTGAGGCATTCAGCCCTTGAATGTTCCAGCTACTGATAATGAGTGATGTCATTTTGGGTCTGTATACCTTGTAATCAGCAGGGATTGTCATAGGACTCAATATTTTCGGGGTGTCGCATCAGTATCTATATATATAATAGAGTAAGTGCCTCAACCTTCAAACAAGAAGAAGAAGTAGCGCCCTGCCCCCAGGGCCGGTCCAAGCAAGAAGAAGGGGCTGGTCCAAGCAAGAAGAAGAAGTAGTGTCATATCAAACCAAGGGCAAAGAGGGATAATTTGCATATTCAGTAGCAGTGCATTGTGGGTAACCACAAATGTTCACTTATAGCTGAATTATTGCAGATTTGCTTCTGTTTTAAGAAGGCAAATTACACCAAGATTTGCTTTTTTTAAGTAGGAGGGCTTTTTGGTCTATTTTATCCTCCTATACATTCTTAGTAGTTTGGGTCACCCTGAGCTGCTTGGTTACTCTGTTGTACTGGTCCAAGCCCTATCTCATACAGCCTTATCAATCCCTGTCATGTACTGATAAGGTCAAATGGCTGAAACAGGCTGTCACATGTGGGTTTGATATGACTGTGTAAAACTTAAAGCCATAGGCTTGCTTGGCTTATTAAGTGTGAAAAGGAGTAATTTGCATATTTGGTAGTGGTGCATTGTGGGTAATCACAAATGTTCACTTATAGCTGAATTATTGCAGATTTTCTTCTGTTTTAAGAAGGCAAATTAAACCAAGCTTTGATATTTTTAGTAGAAGGTCTTTTTGGTCCCTTTTGTCCAATAGAGATGCGAAGTTCGGATCTTTTCAATGATTCGGATGATTCGAATTTGGGGGTGGGGGTGGGTGAAACGACTAGCAGGACAGGACTTTCCCTGCAGTGGACAGACAAAGAAGGGGAGGGGGGTGGACGGACAGAGAAGGGGAGGGTGGACGAATGGACAGAGAAGGGGAGAGGGGTGGACAGATAGAGAAGGGGGGATGGTGGACAGAGATGGGCAGGGAGTGAACAGAAGGGAGGAGGTGAACGAAGAGGGGTGAGCAGAGAGCAGAAATGTTTTTTTGCACACATTACCCACATGCTGCAATCATATGCTTTACATATATTTCACCTATATGTTCATCTGTATACTCTGAATGCAAACATCTCACAGTGAAAGAAAGCATTCCCCTTTTCTCACCTTGAACACATCATACATTTAGGGAGAAGATAAGTGCAGCTGTTTAGAGCAGTGCAGGAGGATCATATTGCACAGCAATCACAGTGCCTGTGTTCCAAGCTGTCTGCAGAGTTACTGAGCTGTGCTTCTCAGCCAAAAGTTTCCCATTTGTTCACAACTACAACAGCCAGCCTATAATCAGCAGCACATTGCAGCCAGTAGTGTGCTCCACACATATCTGGCAGTGGCACCCATGTCCCCTCTCCCAACTACCTGTCCCTGTGCAAGGCTGGCTGGCTCCCCTTCAACTGAGCGATCCATCTCCGCTCTGCTTCCAGGACCCCGGTGCCCGCTGAGAGAGGGGGGCGTGCCGCTCCTGGCAGACCCCTTTTGATCCGAATCTGTTCATTTTGATGATCTGGATGATTCGTCTAACAAAAGAGATTCGGATCAAAGATCCGAATCGTTCATGATCCGGACAAGACTATTATCCACCTATACATGCCGAGTGGTTTGGGTCACCCTGAGCTGCTTGGTTACTCTGTTGTACTGGTCCCAGCCCTATCTCATACAGCCGTATCAATCCTTGCCATGTACATATGAGGACCAAAAGTCTGAAACAGGCTGTCACATGTGGGTTGATATGGCTGTGTAAAATTTAAAGCTATAGGCTTGCTATACACCAGTGGTTCTGGATGCTTGCTTGGCTTACTAAGGGTGAAAATGAATTATTTGCATATTCAGTAGCAGTGCATTGTGGGTAACCACAAATGTTCACTTATAGCTGAATTATTGCATATTTCCTTATGTTTTAGGAAGGCAAATTAGGCCAAGCTTTGCTTTTCTTAGTAGGAGGTATTTTTGATTCCTTTTATCCCTCTATACATTCTGAGTGGTTTGGGTCACCCTGAGCTGCTTGGTTACTCTGTTGTACTGGTCCAAGCCCTATCACCCTACAGCCATATCAAACCCTGCCATGTACTGATGAGGACCAAAAGTCTGAAACAGGCTGTCTACATGTGGGTTTGGTATGAGTGTGTAAAATGTAAAGCTATATGCTTGCTATACACCAGCAGCTCTGGATGCTTGCTTGGCTTACCAAGGGAGAAAAGGGGTAATTTGCATATTTAGTAGTAGTGCATTGTGGGTAACCACAAATGTTCACTTATAGCTAAATTTTTGCAGATTTCCTTCTTTTTTAAAAAGGCAATTTACACCAATACAGTGTGCGGCATTGCAGGAAGTGACGACAGTGGAACGCACGATGGAACACGGAAGAGGTGAGTCATCCCCGCCCGCTGCCTCTTACTAATAGTGGCGGCTGCTACTATGCTTAAGCAGGAGTGGGAGGTTCCTGCTGAGCTTAAGCTGGAGGCAGAGCACACATGGGGAACCCAGTTGAGGGGGGTCTGACCTCCCTCCCCGCCGTTGTGCCCAATACCCCCTTCCTGCCCTTTACCCTCTTATGCGGCATATGCTACGCCGCGGGTCGGCTAGTACTATATAAAGTGCTACACAAAGTCCTGATTTCCGCCGTGTTTCTGTCCTCCCTTGTTCCGTGTTGCCATTGTGGGTCAGGCGGTTTCCTCCGCATTTGTTGTGTTTGTGGGGGCTCTCTTTGGTAACGCTTTATTGGAGTTTGCCATCTGTGTGTTGGATTAGGTCTTTCTTGGGGTGTCCGAGGTCTATTAAGTACCATGTCCTTAAACTCCTTTGCAAGGAGGCTGACTCCTTGTTTGCTAAGGTGCTTGTTGTTGTACAGATGGCGGTGAGCTGAGATTGTAGGGTGCTGTGCCAGTTGTATGCCTGGTGAGGATCTGAGATGGGAGGCCAGCTTTGCATTGATTTATTGGATTGTCTGGTGTGAGATATCTTTTCTTGGGAGCAGGGAAGAGAGGATAATCTTTGTATTGGGGAATTTCAGCTGTGCCCTTTTTGCAATTTGTGACAGTTTGTCTGTGATGGTTTTTTGGTCTATGGTGTTTTGTTTAATGTCATTGGTCCCGGTGTGCAGGATGAGATGTTTTGGGTCAGTGAAATGAGGCTCATTAATGACCCCTGCTACTTGTTCAATAGTTGAGCAGGTGATTTTAATGACATTCTTCCCTGGAAAGAGTCTCTTTATGTCCAGGTATGTCCCATTAGAGTCTATAATCAGCACAATGTCAGGACTGCGAGGTCTATAGGAGCCATTTGCTTGGTGTTTAGGCTTAAGCTCTGGAGTGTTGGGTGGGGCAGTCTTGGCAGCATTTGGGGAGGGGTCTGGCTGGCAGTGGCTGGGCTCTGGGGTGTTGGGTAGGCATGTGTTGGTAGCATTTGGGGAGGGGTCCAGCTGGCTGTGGTGGTCTTTGGTGTTTACTGTATCTTGTGTGTGGTGTACAGTGCAGTCCTCAATCAGCGCAGGACTTGTGGGAACCCTTGTACATTTTTTTGTAACCTCTTCTTTTGGCTGATTTAATATCTGTATTTTCCGGATCTCCTCCTTAAGCTGTGAGTTCTCCTCCTGCAGTTGTTGAAGAGATGCTTTGATATCACACAGAGCTTCAGTGTGCTCAGATTTAGGGATGGTCGGAAATGCTAATTTCCGATTCCGCGGTAAATCCGCATTCCGCCATTGCCAAATACTGATTCCGCTTTCCGCTACCAATTTCCGCATTCCAATGCGGAATTTCCGCCGGAAATCGCGGAAATTCCGCCCGACTTTAACATCGATTTTCTCAAAAACTATAAGGTCTTTTTGAAAACTTTTTTTTTGCATCTTGTTCAGGAGATTCTGCTTAATAAACCCTGAAGATTTGGTGTTTCTAGGACTTACGGGGGCTTTGCTATTAACCGCTAATGTCGGCGGATTTTTACTGTAATGTAAATGCAGAAAATAGGCAGATGCGGATTTTCTGCATTTTACATTACAGTAAAAATCTGCCTACTTTAGCGGTTAATAGCACAGCCCCCGTAAGTCCTAGAAACACCAAATTTTCAGGGTTTATTAAGCAGAATCTCCTGAACAAGATGCAAAAAAAGTTTTCAAAAAGACCTTATAGTTTTTGAGAAAATCGATGTTAAACTCGGGCGGAATTTCCGCGATTTCCGGCGGAAATTCCCGCGATTTCCGGCGGAAATCCGCCTAACACACTTGCATTACCGATTTCCGTATTCCGATGCGGAAATGCAATTTCCGAGCGGAATTTCGGAAATTGCATTTCCGTGGAATCCGAATGAGCATCCCTACTCAGATTTCAGCCTGGCTAGTTCTTCTCTCAGTTGGTCATTTGCATTTTTCACACCTTGGCTTCTTTGATATTGTTCTCTGAAGAGGGTGAAGTCTATCTCTAGATTAGACAAACAATATCTGAGGGTCTCCAGGGAGGGGTGTGATTGAGAGTCTCTGGGGGGCAGTTTTTCTCCCTGTTTTGTAGTTTGATCCTCACATTTTTGTGTAGCAGGGTTATTTATGGTTTTATAGTTTTCTGCTTTCGCTCTGATATGGGGAAATAGCTTCTCAAATTCCTCCAGTCTGCATTTAGCACCTTGGATCAAGATGGTTCCACTGTTATAAACACTGATGGTTAATGCTGTCTGCTGGGGGGAGTCCTCATCCTGAGTTCTGATTTGCCTGCCTGTGTCCCCATCCTGGTTGATGTTCACAATTGTAATATCTTTGTAGTGTTCACATATTGCCTTGTGCCATGCGAAGATATGTTCTGTATATAATATTAAATTAGTTATGCTCCCTAGTTTGTTATAATCTGCACATAGAGTTTCTGTGTTGTCTTTCAGTATCCACCTCTTAATTGCCTTCCTTTGATCTTTGTTTGTTCCTTGTGGGTATGTTATCTTTAGGATTCCTGACCCCCTGCTGGCTCTGCCTGTTGTCTCTGAGGCTTCAGTCTTGTCTATGCTGCTTTGCCTTTGCCTTTCCATTATCACAGTACTTTTCTTATTTTATATCTTTGTCTTTCTATTATAATGTATTGACAAGTTTATGCAGTTTATGCAGCTGTATGGCAGAAAGCCCTTAGGGCTCTTTTCCACTATGAAACGCGATTACGATTGCGATCGCGATTGCAATCGCGATCGCAATCGCGTTTCAATTTCCACTATGCGATTGCGACGCGATTGAGCTACTATACTCATTATAGTACAGCTCAATCGCATACAAAACGCAGCAGGACGACGAATGCGCTTTGACCAAAATCGCATCGCAATCGGATCGCACTAATGGAAATTGCTGCTGCAGTTTCCATTAGTTTAATGTACCTTGCGATTTGCGATCAGAAGCAAATCGCAAATCGCAGGGTAGTGGAAAAAGGCCCTTACCTTGGAGAGGGCTTGTGTTCTGTTCCTCTGGATCTCTGTTATCTCTCTGAGGGCAGGGCAGGGGTCTCTTCAGCAGTCTGCTTGTTGTAACTCCAAAAGCTTGTTTCTTTTATTTTGTCTGGATGTCCTTGTTTAAAATTGTTTAGTCCATGTCTAGTGTTTAGTTTTTCATTCTGTCTGTATGTCTGTTCCTTGCTTTTGTGATGTCCTTCAATTTGCTCATTACAAGGTATAAGTTGTATAGAATCAGGAGCTCATCTTCAGTGCTGCTTACTCTGTACAGTGTCACTGTTTATGTGATTTGTTTATTCTGCCACTGGAGAGGGTGCAATAAAAACCCTTTTTTAAAGGATATTGGTAAGGGCACTCAGGGGAGCCAGGAACCAGAAAACCAGATCACCAGTCGTAAATTCCTAACTGACAGAAGCTGCATTCCTCCACATGTCCTGTCAGGGGGAATTCCCTATAATTAACCTTGGAATAAATAATATTAATATTACTATATTTCCAGCCTTTCCATAAATGCCAGCCATATTCAAATTATCTAGATGGTCGCTGGACACATCCTGAAGGTGTTTATGCCAGAAAATTATTGTCTATCACCTTCTGTCACAAAGATATGGTTTTCTCTGAAATTAAATGTAATAATGAATGCGTGTTTGGCCTCTGAGAGCAGCAGAGAACACAAGGAACCCATATATCTTATTCTCCACATTATGTGTTGAACTGATGCAGAGATATGATAACTTCAGATATTTCATACCACTTTCTCCCTCTAATGAAAGGGGTGGAACTGGATCATGTGGCAGAGACTGTCCATCTCTTATTACCAGCCCCACCCTCCAGGGCTTGCTGGTTAGTCTGTACCTCTCAGATTTACAAGCCCTACTCCATAGAGCCAAATTAATCCATGCCATGCACTGATGAGGATCAAACAATCCGAAACAGTCTGTATGCATGTTGGATTATTATGGCTCTGTACAAATTAACAAGCTGACACATCATTGCATTCCAGGGGTTCTGGAGGTATGTTTAGCTTTAAAGGGTACAATGGTTAATTTGCATATATTCAGCAGTGTTGCACTGGGAGACATCTCAAACTCACTCCAACCTGAATTATCGCAAATTCTTTCTGTTTTAGGAAAGCAAACTTTTGTTTTTCTTAACATCTTAGTAAGGAGGCATTTAGGGCCATTGTAGTCCCTTACACACTCCAATGAGTTCTGGGTCCACATGAGCTTGCTGGTTAGTCTGTCCCTCTCGGATTTACAAGCCCTACTCCATACAGCTAAATTAATCCATGCCATGCACTGATGAGGATCAAACAATCCGAAACAGTCTGTATGCATGTTGGATTATTATGGCTCTGTACAAATTAACAAGCTGACACATCATTGCATTCCAGCGGTTCTGGAGGTGTGTTTAGCTTCAAAGGGTCCAATGGTTAATTTGCATATATTCAGCAGTGTTGCACTGGGAGACATCTCAAGCTCACTCCAACCTAAATTATCGCAAATTCTTTCTGTTTTAGGAAAGCAAACTTTTGTTTTTTTTACCCTCCATGGGAGAAAGGGTTACATTACTGGACACACAGACTGTCCAGGGTCCCTGCTTGCCAATCCATATACCATCAATGATTGCTAGCCCAAGTAAGACCTGGGCATTTTATCTTTGGACTATTATGCACAGTACTTTCTAAATTCTGTTTGAACTTACAATTCCAAAAGGACTGAGTAATTCTACAGGCTACTCAGACTGTAGCCAGTTATCATTTTAACTTTTGATCCCTATTATTATACTATATCAATCTGTTCATTGTTAGATACTTTTTAAACATTTTGTGGACTAAATTTTATACATTATTTTATTATAAAATAAGTGCTTGTTCTGAATATATCTGCAAAGAAGGGAACATTACCATAACTGTTTTTATTGATATGGTTATATTTTGCTATCTCTAGAAAGGTTGTTAAAATAACCCTTTATCTTACAGGAATAGCTAGAGTAAAATTTGCGTATTCGCACACTAATGCGGATTGGTGGCAGCTTACCTGATCTCTATATGAGATTGCAGATTGTATTGATTGTACATACAATCAAAATTGTATTGTGTGTGGACTCACCAACCAATCCAAAAGGTTACTTTGCCTGCGGTGCTGAATGCCTTCAGAATTCCCTCAGAGTCTGAGGCTGAATGGTAAGCTGCGGCAAAGTGAACAGGAAATAGAGGGGAGAGTCACAATACCTGCACCTACAACTCCTGTCGGGATCTCCTCTGTCATCTGCCTTCTACCTGGGGATCTCTGTAAACATGCTTAGGTATTATAGTATGCTACGCAGTAAGAAAAATAACTTGTTGCTTTTCATGTAGAATGTGCAAAGTTTGGAAATAATGCGATCCAGTCAGGATGCATCAATTCAATTCATTTACAGGACCACTATCACAAATTGAAGGTTAAAAAGGAACTGTAAGGAGAAGAAATTATTTTACAAAATAAAGAAAAGAGTGTGTTATGAGACACTATGCATCAAGAAGAAAAGCCATCCATACGGCAATAATGATAATGAATCAAAAATAATTTCTCAAAATTATCAAAAATCTTTATTAAATGGGTAACTAATAGAGATGTTGCCAACGGTTCCCGAACCGTTCGCCGGCAAACATCTCAGAATGTGTGGGCCTTGTACTACTTCCGGGTCGCTATGACCCAGAGTAGTACGCCTGCGCTGGCCCGGCAGTGCGCGTCCTAGATCCCGCTCCTGTTGCCGGGCACTTTCTGCGCATGTGCGTGATGTCATGAGTGATGTCACGCTTATGTGCAGAGAGTGCCCGGCAACAGAAGCGCGATATAGGACGCGCACCGCCGGGCCAGCGCAGGCGTACTACTCCGGGTCGTAGCGACCCTGAAGTAGTACAAGGCCCAGAGAGTTTCGCCCGGTGAACGGTTTGGGCCATCTCTAGTAACTGACACAATAAAAACAATTAAAAACTACAAAACACAGCACATATGGGCGTCATAAGTGAATAGAAATCAATATCTCTCATAGATATAACTCACAAGGAGATATACAAAATATAAAGTCTATATATAACACACAGGGGGTTGCGGATAAGATACAGATCAATAGTGTATACTGGGCCAATAAGCAAAGCAAAAAACACAGAGATAATACCTATGTAAACACAGACACCCAGTCTAGGTGTGAAAAAACAAGTAGAGAAGGATGAAAAAAATGCAAAGCGAACAATTGGCACCAAGACCTCCATATAATATTATATAAAAGTATCTTACCACAGGCCGCCCTACAAAAGACGTCCGCCGTGCTGTCCCTCACATGTATCGCAACAAACTGTTGCTTCTTCAGAGGAAGAGTGTGTTATAAGGAGAAGAAAAAGAAATAAGCAAGAGAGAAAAAAAAATCATCTTACGCTACCAGTATGGTGTAATTCCTTGCAGCATGGAAGGAATCATGTTCACTGCTGGCACACGCAGATCAAGAGTTTTTTTTTTATTCTCTTAACTGAAAATATGCTCCTTGTTTTCTTATATAAATATCCAAATTTATTCAGACCACTTAGGGCCCTGTTTCACACTGAAAATATTGGCAAAATCACTGTTATTTTCATGCTGCTGATATTTAAAGCCAGGTATCTCCACGCCCATACCTCGTGCACACAACAAACTTTGAGGGTAAAGAGGGAAACCCCCAAAACTTCCCCTGTGCCTTATTGCAGCCCCAGTCCCACTGGCTCCCCGGATAAGGCATAGAGAGCTATCTCAGGAACCAGCGGGGCTGAGGGGATGAAATTTGCCACAGAAGTAGTTCTGTAGTGAAGAGATGTTCGGGCTTAACCAGGGTTTTCCCTAATAAACTTGATTTGGGCTTCACACTGGCAGTGAGTTCATTTTCAACTTACAGTTCCTCTTGAATTGTATAATGGCATTATAAAAGAAAGCATTTCACTATGCATGGCTTCATGGTTTGATTTGTTTCAGTTCAAGCAGCCATCCAGTCAGAGAGCTTAATTTCTGTCTCCTATAATCATAACACTCATTACTTGTCGTGATGGTGGCGGCACAGACCATTTTTAGAATAGGTAAACAGAAGGCAGATTAACTGCTTTAAGGACAACTATCAAAGTTAGTGTAACGCTGGCTTTGAAGTGTACACAGCAAAATACGATAATCGAAATCAGATCGTTAACTGAGGTCATACACGTGAAGTCAGTGTTATATGGTAAAAAGGGACTAAGACAGAGCTAGCTCAATGACAGGCTAGGACCATACATTGGTAATCAGATGGCTAAAGTACAAAAGGCTGAGACAGGTGCTAAATCATTACACAGGCCAAAGTCATACACGTAGGTCAGATGGCTGAGGTACAGTTAAGGATGAGACAGAGACAGGGTCGTTAGGCTAGCCGAGGTCAATATCGAGTAACAGATGACTGTAGTACAGAGGGATGAGACTTTAATCAAAAGTGGAGGGCACGCCGGGTCATACACAGAAGAATAACAATCAGAATAATTACAATATACAATACTAGACTAACTAGAGTACCTATATGAACCTCTCTTAAGCTGCTCCAGACCTTGTCTCAGATTTCTACACCTTTAAACCTATTTATGCTGAAACTGGACCCAAAATACAGTGGAATTCCACCCACCACGACTAAGGCCACAACTACAACCAACCTGAACAAACGGATTACTTTGGATGGCAGAGATTTAAACTGGATTGAAATCCTCCATGAAGCTTACCACTGCTGAACACACCAAGCCTTCTAACAGCTGACCTGAAACAAGACCCTCAACCTCTCTGAAGACTTGATTGCCTGTGATTGCCCTCACTCCACTCTGTGAGTAATCCTTTATCCATTATCCAAGGCATATGCACCAAGTGACTATTTTCCACATTTATTTTATCATTTATCATCTAACTCTAAAACAAGGAACTTTACTTAAAATAAATCTATGATCCAACTCTGTGTAGGAATGAAAGGATTTTGCACAGATCCCCTTTGATCTCAGCAGGACCCTGTGACAATCCAGCCCAGCGATCCCGTGGAGATCTGCTCCCGTTAGCGTATGCAGGAAGTACGGGCGCAGACGGACAACGAGACCGGTTGCTGGATCGTCAGAGGGAAGAAAGAAAAGGTTAAGGCGACAGAGCGTGCCAGTCCCGTCTAATCTGCTCCCGTTAGCATACGCAGGAAGTACGGTGAACAGACTGACAATAAGGATTGATCGCGCAACTGCCGACAATATGTAATGGGACAAACATCCACCAATCCCGTATTACTAGGCCACTGTTGCCATGCAGGTCTCATGCACTAGAGACTGCTGGAGGCAAATTCACTGTGTGCATAGTAAATGGTTAAGATTGGTTGGAGGTGCCCACACATGTACAATTCTGATTATATATACAATCGGTAAACTAAAAATATCGATTTCGCGCTGGAAATCGGGTACATACACTGCCACCACTGCCTGATTGAGGAGCAGACAGTCTCCAACTAGGGCGAAGAGACCCCAAATATCATAATACGGTAGCCAGCCCAATCACGTTCGACATGCTCCAGTCACCGTTCTGGGAATAGTCACTTCCGACATCTTAAAGACTGTGAGCAATGTGACGTTAAAGAAAGGTTACTGGGTCCCTATATGATGCAATCTCGAATTGTATTTACAATCTAGAAACGAAAGTTATCGATTTCGCACAGGAAAGCTGGTACTAGCTAATCCTAGAAGGAAGAAATGGTTATTTTCAACCTAGCTAGCAAATCAACAATTTATAAGCAAATCATAAAACAATGGGGTAGTATGACTGACTCTTCAGAGGGCAGATTCGTTATAGCAGCAATCAGATGACCAGAACAGGCACACGGCTGAACGATAAAAATTGTTAGTTTATTTCTAAACTACATACACACAGCTTATTTTAGAACAGATTGATTTGACAGAGAGATGAGGTGAAAAGAAACAGAATGTCCGAATATACAGTTCAAATACCGTTATTGGTAGTCCATGCGGCAATCGCAAGTCTTTGGCGAAAGTCGAGAATGGCGGTTGCCATGCGGCCAACAGGCCTTTGTTAGAAATAGTTCCAAGATGGAGGTTTTGGCCCGTGTCCTTGCGGGCTGCCAGGATGTTGCTAGGCGTCAGATTAAAGGTAAAGGACCTGGACTTTTGGGTCATATCAGTTTTGTTCCTCACTGTAGGTGGGGGGAGTTATGACACATACAAGTCCAGCCTTGTGCAATTTGAATAAGGCAGTGCCCCATTAGGCAGGGAGAGGTTTTGGGCCAATTCATATTTTGCCCGCTCTCAGCATGCCCGAAGGTAATATCAAGAACCCGAATGAATATTCATAATCAGTGTAAGTGTGTGAATCTGCTAATACCAAACACGAGGAGTCTGGATCGCTAATAGCACCCCCCCCCCTCCCTTTCACCTTACTGGCACTGGTTCCGAAAGATCCAGAGGGCTGAAAATCTTTCAGGACCAGTGTCATGTGGAATCTAATAAACTCCGTGAATTTGAGGGAACTGCGATCTTGGGAACACCAGAAATATTACAAAACTGTACCTATTTATTAAATATAGCTTCTAAGGTTTGTTGAATCTTTGGGTGTCCCCAGATGGCGTGATAAGGATCATTCCTGTCTCCTTTCAACTCAGGCCACAAGGCAGCTACGTGTCGGACTCCTGCTGGGTCGGTGCCTAGCCGTCTACCAGTGGAGGCCTAAATTGGTTCTGTCAGGCTGATATCTCACCTTCCTCTGATGGATGAGCTATATAACTACCCAGCAAGGCTAGGTGACAAATTCCACCCTTGGATGCGAGAAGCTATGTAGTTAGCCAGTGTTTATTAGCACCCAGAGAGTAAGAGAAAAAAAAAGGGGTTGGTTTAAGCCAAAATGTCATTTTTACTATTTTGCAACGGAATTTGCGCTTATGACGGCATGATGCATTCTATATGTCATATCGAAAGGCGTCACAGACCCCAGAAGTAAAAGCTATCTAAACAAGTCTATTGTCTCTAATGTCAACATACAAATACTCGTCAAAAGATCTTCTCTCTGCCTGCCCTCCCAAAAAACAATTACAAATTAACACCTCACTAGCTCTCCTCCTCTTAAAATCCTTTGGGATACTCAGGAAAAGCAGAAGGGGGAGGAGAGGTAGTGGATCCAAGTCCAAAAAACATAGCTGTCCCCAGGAAAGCTCAATCACAGCCACACTCTGCAATGCCAGGTCGATAAATAATAAGACTGCAACTATACATAATAGAGCTCTCTAATTTGACCTTTTTGACAGAGACCTGGCTTGGGAAACATGCAGGCCCAACTCTTGAAGCAACCGTGCCAACCAATTATTCAGTCTTGCACTGTAAGAGACAAGTCCGCAAGGTTGGGGGGGTTGCCATATGCTTCAGATCCTCTTTGAACATAAGGCCCCTGCCCATAGGCCCCGATGAAACCTTTGAATGTCTTGCAGCCCAACTGTCAGCAGAGACAAACATCAACATATTGCTCATATACCGCCCCCCAGAAAATGGTCCAGCCTTTCTTAAGGAAATATCTGAAGCCTTATCCTGCCTTACAGTGGAACACCCTAGATGGATCATCCTAGGAGATTTTAATGCATGGGTGGATGATCACGACTCCCGCCTAGGAAGTGAACTACTTCTCATAATGAGTGAACTGGGTTTCTCTCAGGCTGTCAACCTCCCCACCCACAAGAAAGGGCACACCCTGGATCTTATATTTCATTCCGGACTTTTAATATCACATATGGATATAAACCCAGTGGTATGGTCAGACCACCACACCATCCACTTCTCTCTGACAGCACCAGTGATAAAACACAGAGGGAAAGAACTCATAAAATACCGTTCTCTGAAAGATGTCTCACCCCAGCATGTTCAGAATACCCTCAACTTTGACGCATTAACCAATCATTGCGCAGACCCAGACTCCATGGTCCTGATGTACAACCATGCAGTTTCATCTTCCTATGACGCCCTTGCTCCAGTTCGCATTAAACGGTCTACACCACTTCACCATGCACAGTGGTTTGACAGCTCACTAAAGGACCTATAGAAAGAAGTGCGCAGACTAGAAAGGAAGTGGCGAAAATCTCAGAATTCAAAAGATAAACACACCCTTGTCTCTCACCTGGAAAGCTACCAAAATGCGATCACCAAGAAAAAATCCTCCTACCTATCACAGGAGATCGCAAAGGCCGCCAACAGGCCAGCCCAACTATTTCGCACAGTTGATAGACTATGTAACCCATCCTGTCTAAAACCTACTATAACTCCCTCAAAGGAGCTATGTGAGAAATTTGCTTGCTACTTTGCTGACAAAGTATCCTCTATTCGGTCTCTCATTCAGTCCACAGCACCTAAGACTTATTCAACTCCTGGAAATAGTTGCAAAAACAACCTAACACCCTGGACTGACTTCAAAAGTATTAATGAGGAAGAGATCTCAGACATCCTCCGTCGCCTCCGCCAGACAACCTGCGACCTGGACCCTGGACCAACTAAACATATGCTGAAATGCCCTGACCTGCTTGGTCCAGCATTTCATAAAATAGTAAATTGCTCTCTGCAAGCAGGGAGGTTTCCTACCTCTCTAAAAGAAGGAATCATCAAGCCCCTTCTTAAAAAAGCTTTCACGGATCCAGATGCTATGAGCAGCTACAGACCTGTCTCCAACCTCCCCTTCTTAGGTAAAGTTATTGAAAACGCTATCTATTTGCAACTTGAAACCAGGCTGTCAGTAAACAACATCCTGGACCCTCTACAATCTGGCTTTAAGAAACACCACAGCTGTGAAACAGCCCTCAACCAAGTCTGCAACGATCTACTCATAGCAAGGGACAGAGGGGAATGCTCCATCCTAATCCTGTTGGATCTCTCAGCAGCTTTTGATACAGTTGACCACGAAATCCTGCTTAACAGACTGCAGGAGTACTGTGGCATCAGTAGATCAGTATTCCAGTGGTTCAGATCATTCCTGACTGACAGAAGACATAGAGTATCCCTAGGTCCTATAATGTCCAAACCTGAACCTCTACAATTCGGAGTGCCACAAGGATCAATCCTATCCCCTCTGCTGTTTGCAATCTACATGTTGCCACTCGGTACACTTATCCAACATCATGGCCTGACGTACCACTGCTACGCCGATGACACACAGCTATACCTGTCCTTCAAACCTGGTGGAACAGACCCTACTCCAAAAATAAACTCTTGCTTAGCTGAGCTACAGGCATGGATGAATAATAACTGGTTGAAACTGAATGCTGACAAAACTGAGGTCCTGTTTGTCCAAAGCCAGCACTCGCCATCAAAACAGCTCTATCCTAAAGCAACGCCAAGCAGGATTGGGAATTCAGACATAAACAGCTCCAATCTTGTGCGCAGCCTTGGCGTACTAATCGATGGGGAATTGAGTTTCATAAACCAAATTTCATCTGTAGTTAAATCTTCCTACTTTCATCTGAAGAACATTGCAAAGATTAAACATCTGATTCCCCCAGAGGATCTTCCAACTAAAGATGGGCGAACACCTGGATGTTCGGGTTCGCGAACGTTCGCCGAACATGGCCGCGATGTTCGGGTGTTCGCGCCGAACTCCGAACATAATGGAAGTCAATGGGTACCCGAACTTTCGTGCTTTGTAAAGCTTCCTTACATGCTACATACCCCATGTATGTGCACCTTGGAAATGGGTACAAGAGGAAAAAAAATATTTGAAAAAGAGCTTATAGTTTTTGAGAAAATTGATTGTAAAGTTTCAAAGGAAAAAATGTCTTTTAAATGCGGAAAATGACATTTTTCTTTGCACAGGTAACATGCTTTTTGTCGCCATGCAGTCATAAATGTAATACAGATAAGAGGTTCCAGGAAAAGGGACCGGTAACGCTAACCCAGCAGCAGCACACGTGATGGAACAGGAGGAGGGCGGCGCAGGAGGAGAAGGCCACGCTTTGAGACACAACAACCCAGGCCTTGCATGAGGACAAGAAGCGTGCGGATAGCAATGCATTTTGTCGCCATGCAGTCATAAATGTAATACAGATAAGAGGTTCCGTAAAAAGGGACCGGCAACACTAACCCAGCAGAAGCACACGTGATGGAACAGGAGGCGCAGGAGGAGAAGGCCACGCTTTCAGGCGCAACCCAGACCTTGCATGAGGACAAGAATCTCACTCCAACATCGTCTTCCAGATCTTCTCGGCCGACCTCCTGCAATTGAAACCCCTCCTGCCCAACTTGCTCTGGGATTTGGGTTTCAAAGTCCTCGGACTCGCCTTGCATTTCAGTGCGCGGTGCATTTCCCACAGTAAATGGTTGTGAATCCGGGCACAACATTTCTGGCTGTTCCATTGACCTTTGAAAGGTGGAAGTTTGTTGGGCTGGGAATAGCTCCTGCGAATACCCCATTGTGTCCTGAGGAAATTCTTCGGACTGGTTATTTGGCAGTTGTGTGCGTGGTGTCGCTGCCGGTTGTGTCAGCTTTGTGCCCACTGGCTCCTTGTAACTGGCTGAGGACTCGGACCTCGTGCGTGATGTGCTGGTGCTGCTTAACCCACTGCTGGACGATTGAGAGGTCATCCAATTAATTATCTGGTCCTGTTCTTTTGGATTTGTGAGGGTTGATTTCCTGGACAACATGGGCGGTATTGAGTGGGTTTTCTTCGGTGCTCCACTGTGGCCTGTACGTGAACCGTCAGGGGAAACATCTCTTCCCTTGCCCCTCCCTCTTTCACAGGATTTCTTCTTCATTTCACTTATCCTTAAAGTACACGCTGACTGGCAGCAGTACAGTGGCAGTACAGAAATGCTATATAGTGGTGGGTGAGCGGTGTACTACCATTCCCAGCAGCGACACAGAGCACAATGCTATACAGTGGTGGGTGAGCGGTGTACTACTATTCCCAGCAGCGACACAGAGCACAATGCTATACAGTGGTGGGTGAGCGGTGTACTACTGTTCCCAGCAGCGACACAGAGCACAATGCTATACAGTGGTGGGTGAGCGGTGTACTACTATTCCCAGCAGCGACACAGAGCACAATGCTATACAGTGGTGGGTGAGCGGTGTACTACTGTTCCCAGCAGTGACACAGAGCACAATGCTATACAGTGGTGGGTGAGCGGTGTACTACTATTCCCAGCAGCGACACAGAGCACAATGCTATACAGTGGCGGGTGAGAGGTGTACTACTGTTCCCAGCAGAGACACAGAGTGGCAGTAAACACAATGCTATACAGTGGTGGTGAGCGGTGTACACAGAGTGGCAGTAAACACAATGCTATATAGTGTGGGTGAGTGGTGTACTACTGTTCCCAGCACCGACACAATGACTGGGGGGACCCTGGCTAGCCTGGCTGGAGAGAGAACTACCCTGCCTGCCTACCCAAAGCTAAACCCACAGACAAATGGTGGAGAAATGACGTGGATCGGGTATTTATTTACCCGAAGCACGTGACCCGTTCGGCCAATCAGAGCGCTTTCGGGTCCGAACCACGTGACCCGTTCGGCCAATCACAGCGCTAGCCGAACGTTCGGCCATGCGCTCTTAGTTCGGCCATATGGCCGAACGGTTTGGCCGAACACCATCAGGTGTTCGGTCGAACTCGAACATCACCCGAACAGGGTGATGTTCTGCAGAACCCGAACAGTGGCGAACACTGTTCGCCCAACACTACTTCCAACCCTAGTCCACGCCTTCATCACATCACGGCTGGACTACTGCAATGCCCTTTATGCTGGCCTCCCCAAAAAGGACCTGCGTCGCCTGCAAGTAGTGCAGAATGCTGCTGCCAGATTGCCAACGAACCAGCCTCGCCCCTGTCACATTACACCGATCCTTCGCTCACTGCACTGGCTACCAGTAGAATGGAGAATACTCTCCAAGATTGGACTGCTGACATTCAAATCCCTGCACAATCTGGGCCCTGGATACATGAAGGACTTGCTGAAGCTGCACCACAACTCTCACAACCTCAGATCAGCAAGTTCTATAAACTTGGTTACTCCCAGAGTGCACCTCAAAAAATCTGGAGACAGAGCCTTCTGTCATGCTGCCCCCACTCTTTGGAACTCCCTGCCACACCCAGTAAAGACAGCACCATCCCTGGAGCTATTCAAATCCAGACTGAAAAGCCACCTGTTTAGCCTGGCATTTCCAGACTTATAAAATTCTTCCTCCGTACCACGATGGTCGGAGCCATGCTTATGCGCTTTGAGTCCCACGGGAGAAAAGCACTTTACAAATGTTATTTGTTGTTGTTGTTATATATCGGCAGTGTCTACATATATATGTAGCTCTGCGGAACTTTAACTAGACTCAATAGTAAAGCAGGGTCCAGCGCGCAGTGACCTGATTGCTATACCGGACACTGGACAACTGACAGAGCAGGACTTAAATACTTGAGGGAAGAGCAAGCACGCCCCTGACCCTCCAGCCAATCAGAGGCTTCCTCAGAGTCAGCTGACCGCTGTGTCAGCTGACCAGCCTCACACCCGTTTCCTCAGCGTATAAAGGCTGTTACGGGCCGTGCGCGTTCGCCCAGGGTCTTGAGTGGAAGCGCGGCGCCGACTCACAGCCACAGGGGAGCCGGGGATGCCGCCAGACAACGCAAAAGTATGCGGCTGCCCAGAGCTGTCGGCAGCTGCGTCCGTGAGTTTTATTACAGTTAGCTAAAATTCTAAATACCACATATATTTCCAGTAATTACTAGCAAATAGCAATACAAAGGCTTTTTTCATCTTTTCATTTGTGTGAAGAAAAAATGACAGAGAAGAGTCACTGTGGGTATTACAATGGAGGACTGTGCCCATGACATCCAGCATGCAGAGACAGTCCTCACTTATCAGTTAAGTAACTGAGTAAAATGAGTTCAGAATTATATAAAGGAGAAATATAGCTTCAACCAGCTCTGTGTGTTCCTGTCTGTGTGTGTCTTTCTCTGCCACACAGTCTAAAGTAAACAGTTTACAACCAGGGAGTGTGACCTAGCTACATATCACAGCTCTGCCTCCCCTACCTCCTGATTCCGACACCAAAATGTTTACATACAGCTGGGTAAACAAAGTTTTTTTTTCCACTCAGGTCATGCTTAGAGACCTCTGAAATGGCTTCTAGTGTTGCTGGCTAGAAGATTTATAGGAATGTGGGTTTTACAGAAATACTGTTTCTTTGATAGTTGTTCTTTAAAGCTGTATAAAACCCTGACATAATATTCAATAAAAACATGTTTTCCTACTTTTTATATGCCATATGGTTATCATATTTGCTTTTGTGCATAAGTATTAGTATTCATTTAGAAATTATACGTTCCCAAAGTACATTTTTGTTGCTCTGAAAGCTGACTTTGCGTTTTATTTATAACTGCTTTATTCATGTTCTAACAAGCAGAAATGATCATAGCGTCAAGGGGGTTAATGAGCGCAGACAGCACACGTTAATATTTCCAGCATTTCTGCAATTTATGTACCAATTTCTGGAAATTGCTTTTGGGTAGCATGCAACGTAAGTGGTGCATGTATGCAGCTAATTACACAATTTACATGAATTGCTTAAACCTTAATGTGCACTGTCTGCACAGGTTAAGGTTCATGTTCTAGTGAATCAAGCCTTTGGTTTCAGTTCAATCCCGCCAAGGTGGAATTTGATTGTTCTGTTTTCAAGCTGCATATATTTCCATGCAAGATGTGCATAATCCTGCATTGACTTGGATTTATTAGCATCACATTAACCCTCGCTAGTTAGCAGCAGCAGCTTACTGAAGACCGAAGACCTGAAAGATTGTTAACAGATCCCCTAGGGCAGACTTCATATTTATATGTTGCTCTGCAGTATACTTTGCATGTATTGGGGAGACCAGTGGCATGAGGACCTGGTGAGACCAGCGAGAGCACAGTAGTGGATCCCTGTTAATGAAGAGTCACTCTTTTTCCCTGTGTTTCCAAGCCTGGGGTCTCCTGGTCTAAATTCAGTAGTACCCATAATGTCAACTGCCCTTGGCTCTCAGCAGGTCTCTCTCCAAGACTGATGTTTTCTGACCTTAAAGGCGAACCCTCAGATCAAAAAGTGGATACTTAGATAAGAAGGAAGAAAGACTCTGGATCTCATAGAGGTTTCCCAAGCCGTTCCACTCACAAACCCCAGAAAGAAATCCAACAAGAGTTTGTCGGATTTTTGATCCGGGCCTTTTTCCTCTTTATGGATGAGCGCATCCATGCTGCACCTGCATTGCCTATGAACAAAAGTCCCAGTGTACTTATAGTCCTAAGCAGAATAACAGATACATACCAGCAGGCCCTGGTAGCAAACTTAACCTTTTGCGGACCGCCGCATGTAAATACTACGCCGCACTTGTGGCTGTCCTAACCTGAAGCAGCGTAGGATTTATGCCGCCTGCCGTTTCCGCTCCCCACGCAATATTATGCGCACCTGAGAGGGGAGATTTAGCTGTCCTATGACAGCTGACATCTCCCCTCAGTGATCAGGAGTCATCGCGATTGGCTCCTGTTCATGTGATCACTACAATCGCCGGTGGATCGTAGTGATCACCATTAGAGCTGTGGCGGTGGGGGGGTAAGAAGTGGATCCACTCACCTTCCTGACGTTCCCCCGGCGAATGGCGCTCCCCACCGCTCTGGCCGGCATCCCCGCTCACTCTGACATAAGTGTTGGGTCCCAGCTTGATCACGTCATCAAGCAGCGACCCGGAACTTAGCGTCAGTACGAGCGGGGATCCCGGCCAGAGCGGAGGGGTCCACAGCTGCTCATCGCTGGAACCTGTGAGTTGAGTAAAGGCTGATGGCTACAGGGGGACACCTGTCTACACCATGCTAGCCCTACCAGGGATCTGGCTGCCTGAGCCCCCAAATGCCCCCCCCCATGCAAAATCGCCTTGTCCTTAACTGGGGGGGGGGCTGGGCGGCCGGTCTTTCCAAACTAAGGTCCCTTGGACAGAACTTAGGAGTCCTTATGGTCTCAGCTGCTCTCTCCAAGATGGCTTTAGAACATGCCTAAATTATCCTTAATGGACAACTGGGTGACATGTGACATGATGAGATTGACATGTGATTGTCTAGTGCCAAGCACACAAATAACTAGGCTGTGTGCCTGTTTTTCTTTCCCCACCTGAAAGAGTTAAACATCAGGTATGCAAGTGTCATTTTCTGTCCTGGTTGGGACTGGGTCAGACTATAGCAGGCATGGGCAAACTCAGCCCTCCAGCTGTTACAGAACTACAAGTCCCACAATGCATTTGCCTTTATGAATCATGACTGTGGCTGTCAGACTCCTGCAATGCATTGTGGGATTTGTAGTTCCTTAACAGCTGGCGGGTCAAGTTTGCCCATGCCTGGACTATAGCATAACCCTCAATGATCAGTAATTACAGCCATAAAACACTTTCATGTCAGTAAATGGCTTCTGCGAACAGGAAAAAGATTAAAAGGGTCAATAATTCATAGATTTGAGCTCTGGCATACTTCAATTTAAATATAAAATAAAAAACTGTGGGATATCTAAAAAAGTCATTTTTTTTAGAAGAAGGAGGATAGATACAGTTGTTTTTCTCATCAGTTTATTTTCACCTTGGATGTCCTTTAACTCCTTCCCGACCACCTAATGCTGATAGGGGTCAGGAAGGTGGCAGCTCCAGGACCGCCTAACCCCAAAAGGCCTCAAGTCCTGGGCAGGGGTTCACGCACACCGGTGCGCGTCCATCCCCGCTTGAATGACAGAGCTCCACTCCGTCATCAGTCTACCAGCAGCGATCGCCGATAGGAGACTCTTAGACGCCGTCTATTTACATTGTACAGGGCTGTGATCTACGGCAGCGCTGTATTGGGGATAGCCTTGACACTCGGCTGTCCCCTGGAGAGGCTCAGAGAGCGATCTGCTCTCATAGGCTGATGCGTATGAGAGCTGATCACGGTGATTGGCTGGCAGGGGGAGGGAGGGATTAGGGAAAATAAAAAAAGAAACAAACAAATGTAATACAAATGTAATCATAATTAAATTAATAAAAAAAAAGCTGCAGCAACAATCAGAGCCCACCAACAGAAAGCTTCATTTGTGTGCTTGCTTGTGTGGCTCTGCAGCAAGCCAGTAAAGCTACAGAGCACTTATTTGTGAAAAAAATAAAATAGCCTGGTCACTAGGGGGGGGGGGGGGGTGTAAGGCTGTGGTCCTTAACCACTTGAGGACCACAGTCTTTTCGCCCCTTAAAGAGAAACTCCGACCAAGAATTTAACTTTATCCCAATCAGTAGCGGATACCCCCTTTTACATGAGAAATATAATGATTTTCACAAACAGACCATCAGGGAGCGCTGTATGACTGATTTTGTGCTGAAACCCCTCCCACAAGAAGCTCTGGTACCGTACGGTACTCTGGGCAAACTGCCACAATGTAACAATGTTCACAGACAGGAAATGGCTGTTTACAGTTTGCATAACCTGCCCACAGTAAAAATGTCACCATGTAATACATGTCAGAATGTGAATCTGGGAGAGGAAAGATTTTACAATGAGCAAACACTGCCTAATCATTTATACATAATTATGGTAAAAATGAAGCACTTTTTTTATTACATTATTTTCACTGGAGTTCCTCTTTAAGGACCAGAGCCTTTTCCTCCATTCAGACCACTGCAGCTTTCACGGTTTATTGCTCGGTCATAAAACCTACCACCTAAATGAATTTTACCTCCTTTTCTTGTCACTAATACAGCTTTCTTTTGGTGCTATTTTATTGCTGCTGTGAGTTTTAGTTTTTATTATATTCATCAAAAAGACATGAATGTTGTCAAAAATTTTTATTTTTTTTACTTTCTGTGCTGACATTTTTCAAATAAAGTAAAATTCCTGTATACATTTTTGTCCAAATTTATTGTGCTACATGTCTTTGATAAAAAAAAAAATCCATTCAGTGTATATTTATTGGTTTGGGTAAAAGTTGTAGTGTTTACAAACTATGGTGCCAAAAGTGAATTTTCCCATTTTGAAGCATCTCTGACTTTTCTGACCACCTGTCATGGTTCATGAGGTGCTAAAATTCCAGGATAGTATAAATGCCCCCCAAATGACCCCATTTTGGAAAGAAGACATCCCAAAGTATTCACTGAGAGGCATAGCCAATTTCCGATTCCGCTGTAAATCCGCATTCCTCCATTGCCTTTCCGCTACCAATTTCCGCATTCCAATGCGGAATTTCCACCGGAAATCGCGGAAATTCCGCCCGACTTTAACATCGATTTTCTCAAAAACTATAAGGTCTTTTTGAAAACTTTTTTGTATCTTGTTCACAAGATTCTGCGTAATAAAACCTGAAAATTTGGGGTTTCTAGGACTTACAGGGGCTTTACTGTAATGTAAAATGCAGAAAATAGGCAGATGCAGATTTTCTGCATTTTACATTACAGTAAAAATCCGCCGACTTTAGCGGTTAATAGCAAAGCCCCCGTAAGTCCTAGAAACACCAAATTCGATGTTAAAGTCGGCAGAAATTTCCACGATTTCCGGCGGAAATTTCCACGATTTCCGGCGGAAATCCGCCTACCGCACTTGCATTACCGATTTCCGCATTCCGATGCGGAAATGCAATTTCCAATCGGAATTTTGGAAATTGCATTTCCGCGGAAACCGAATGAGCATTCCTAATGGTGAGTTCATAGAAGATTTTATTTTTTGTCACAAGTTAGCAGAAAATGATACTTTGTGACAAAAGGAAAAAAAAAAAAGTTTCCATTTCTTCTAACTTGCGACCAAAAAAAAAAAATGAAATCTGCCACGGACTCACTATGCTCCTCTCTGAATACCTTGAAGTGTCTACTTTCCAAAATGGGGTCATTTGTGGGGTGTGTTTACTGTCCTGGCATTTTGGGTGTGCCTAATTGTAAGCACCCCTGTAAAGCCTAAAGGTGCTCATTGGACTTTGGGCCCCTTAGCGCAGTTAGGCTGCAAAAAAGTGGCACACATGTGGTATTGCCGTACTCAGGAGAAGTAGTATAATGTGTTTTGGGGTATATTCTTACACATACCCATGCTGGGTGGGAGAAATATCTCTGTAAATGACAATTTTTTTATTTTTTTTCACACACAATTGTCCATTTACAGAGATATTTCTCCCACTCAGCATGGGTATGTGTAAAAATACACCTCAAAACACATTATACTACTTCTCCTGAGTACGGTGATACCACATGTGTGGCACTTTTTTGCACCCTAACTGCGCTAATGGGCCCAAAGTCCAATGAGTACCTTTAGGATTTTACAGGTCATTTTGCAACATTTGGTTTCAAGACTACTCCTCACGGTTTAGGGCCCCTAAAATACCAGGGCAGTATAGGAACCCCACAAATGACCCCATTTTAGAAAGAAGACACCCCAAGGTATTCCGTTAGGAGTATGGTGAGTTCATAGAAGATTTTATTTTTTGTCAAAAGTTAGCGGAAATTGATTTTAATTGTTTTTTTTTTTTCACAAAGTGTCATTTTCCGCTACCTTGTGACAAAAAAAAATCTTCTATGAACTCACCATACTCCTAACAGAATACCTTGGGGTGTCTTTTTTTTTAAATTGGGGTCACTTGTGGGGTTCCTATACTGCCCTGGCATTTTACGGGCCCAAAACTGTGAGTAGTCTGAAAACCAAATGTCTCAAAATGACTGTTCAGGAGTATAAGCATCTGCAAATTTTGATGACAGGTGGTCTATGAGGGGGCGAATTTTGTGGAACCGGTCATAAGCAGGGGGGCCTCGTAGATGACAGGTTGTATTGGGCCGGAACTGATGGATAGGAGTGCTAGGGGGGGGGGGGGGTGACAGGAGGTGATTGATGGGTGTCTCAGAGGGTGGTTAGAGGGGAAAATAGATGCAATCAATGCACTGGGGAGGTGATCGGAAGGGGGTCTGAGGGGATCTGAGGGTTTAACCGAGTGATCAGGAGCCCACACGGGGCAAATTAGGGCCTGATCTGATGGGTAGGTGTGCTAGGGGGTGACAGGTGGTGATTGATGGCTGTCTTAAAGAGACAATGAAGTGAAAAAAAATATGATATAATGAATTGGTTGTGTACTATGAATAATTACTAGACGTTTAGCAGCAAAGAAAATATGCTCATATTTTTATTTTCAGGTATATAGTGTTTTTTCTAACATTGCATCATTCTATACTAGGTGCAGATTACACAACACTCAGCATTCAAAATTATTCTTTCAGAGCAGTCTGTGAACTAATGACCTCTCCTCTGGAAGAGAAAAAGTAAATAGTTCAATAACACTTGATACATCAAGGAAGGATTTATGACCAAAAAACAGCACCACAAACGTATGTAAACAGAAGTAACCACAATTTTATTAAATACATATTGCACACTATATATAAAAACAATTAAAAACACATCTGCTGGTAAACCTCATATAGAATATGATAAACATGACACCTATAATAGATGGCATAAATATATATCAGGAAAAATATTTTCACCTTATGGTGCTCAGATAAGAGCTCCCACAGTGAAGAACCCGGGTTCAAAAAGTGCTCATGTGAGCTAAATAAATAGTGCAACCAATGTGTGTTAATACAAAAAAGTGCATGAGTATCCACATGGATAAATAAAGTGCATAACCATATAACAAGGGCACATGTATAAACAAATGCCACTAGTGCAACCAGAGCAGAGTTATGTACTGCATTTATTTCTGAATTAAACAAGAACGATATGAATATTTTTCTTACTGCACAGATGTCCACCCGACAAATTGACTTCCTGGATATTACCGTCAGAATCCAAGATGATGGTACACTTACTTCAGACTTATATCCAGGGGCGTAGCAATAGGGGGTGCAGAGGTAGCGACCACATCGGGGCCCTTGGGTCAGAGGGGCCCTCCCTCAAACACAAAAACAGCTCTCTATTGGTCCAGTGCTGGTAATAATCACTTCTATAGATGCTTTAAATAGTAGTAATCATTAGCAAACTGTTTCCCATCCCTGTCTTGCACCACTGACACTGTGGAAATCCTTGGCAGGTTTTGGTGCCCTGTATCAATTGTGCTTGGGGGGCCCCATGTAAAATTTGCACCGGGGCCCAAAGCTCCTTAGCTACTCCACTGCTTATATCGTAAGCCTACGGCTGTCAACAGCCTTTTACACTATCAGAGCGCACATAATAAATCATTAAAGGACAATATACCTGTAAGTCAGTTTCTTAGACTTCGACGTCTGTGCTCTAATGACATTGATTTTCTTAGACAGGCACAGGAACTCCAGCAGAGATTTCGGGATCGCGATTATCCCAAAAAGATCATTAAGAAGGCATTTCACACGGCTCGCCATAGAAACCGGACTGAACTTATCAACAGTAGACCGAGACCTTCTACCAACTTGGTGAGATTGAGTTCTACATACAATAGTGGTTGGTCAGATATATATAAAGCCCTTAATAATGCTTGGCCTATACTACAATCAGATTCGGAACTGGCTGGATGCATATCCCTTCACCCGTCTATTACTGCCAAAAGATGCCCCACCTTAAAGGACAAATTATGTACTAGTCACTTTAGATCCAGTGGGGGCAGATCACAGGGGGGCACTCTACGTGGGAGCTACCCCTGTGGGTCATGCAATGTATGTCCATTCATGCGTAGACAGTCACATATACAAGATTCTTCAAATACTCAGCAAGAACTACTGCGCATGCGCAGTACAGCCCGACGGACGTCCGATGACATCAGCGCGCCGGCGTGGGACGCAGAAGTGCCAGGACTTGGAGCGCAGAAGAGCCCGACCTGGCAGCCGGCCTGGCCAGGTCGGGTCGGCCACCGGAGACCACCGGGAGCCTGCGGAGCGGCGGCGAGGGCACCTCCTGCCTGCCACGGGCTGAAGGAAGCCCCAGGTAAGTGGAAATTGATTTTTATTTTTTCTCCACCCTCCCTGAACCTTCCCTTTAAGACGGGACGCTCTACACTGCGCACGCGCCCTCTATGACGCACTCGCGTGTGTGCCGACTGTCTTCGGGAGGACTCGGCTCCCGGAGACTTCCGAAGTTCCCTCGGCAGGGGATGTGAATGGAGGAGCCAGTGCAGCACCGGGGGCACCGGGAGAGGAGAGGGATGGCTTTAGGACCGAGCCTTCCCTCTTCTTAGGTGAGTATCTGCCTTTTTCTTTTAAATACAGGGTTACATTAGCTTTAGGGACTTGATCTCTGATCATGGGTAGATCCACTGTTCCCACACAGGTTTATGCCCCACCCCTCCTCCCAGACCTACTCACTGATCCACAATGCCTTGCACCTCAGACTTTTGAAAGTCGAATTTGCAATTTCACTTTTGTCATCTTTTGAATTATGCTATGTTAGTTGTTGCTAGATGGCTTTTAGCCATCTTATTTCTGTGCTGTTTACATATGCTCTCTGCACATGCTTGTTTATATCTACTTTTCTAGTTCTTCTGAATAAAGAGGTGTTTTGAAACTAAAACATACCTAAACTGTAGCATGACGAGATAAACATGCTTTTACCTATGCAAATGAGGCAGTGGAACAGTAGTAAAGTGCAGCTCTTCTCCCCTAAAAATTAAATAGAAAGCAAAACACTTTTATTTGGCGGCACAAATACTCTTGATAAGACTGCAGTGCTGAAAATAGTAATTAAAGGGAATCTAAAGTAAAAACAAACTGATGAGATAATGAATTTTATGTGTAGTACAGCTAAGAAATAGAACATTAGTACCAAAGGTATGAGTCTTATATTGTTTCCAGTACAGGAAGAATTAAGAAACTTCACTTGTTATCCATGCAAAAGAGCTTCTGTGAGCTCTCCGATGAAATTTGGTTGGCTACAGTGCTATTTTCTGAAACACCTATACATCAAAGAAACAGTGAAAGACACCTTCAGATAAGATTTTACTGCAGAGAAGTTCAAAGGGTCATTAGCTCCAGTGGTGTACCTAGGGCATTTGACACCAGGTGCAGGGTATTAAAATAGTAAAGGAGTGAGTGCGGTGTGCTAAGCGCGCCATGGCAGGTAATGCCAGGTATAATTGGCTCCAGTATAGGTAGCCTGGAATAGTTGCCTGCACTATGGGTAGCCTGGAATAGCTGCCCTAAGTATAGGTAGCCTGGAATACTTGCCCGCAATGCAGTATAGGTAGCCTGGAATAGTTGCCCCAATATAGGTACCCTGGAATATTTGCCTCCAGTATAGGTAGCTTGGTATAGTTGCTGCAGTATAGGTTGCCTGGAATAGTTGCCTCAGTATAGGTAGCCTGGAATAGTTGCCACAGTATAGGTAGCCTGGAATAGTTGCCTCCAGTAAAGGTAGCTAGAGATGGCCCGAACCTCCGATTTTCAGTTCCCAAACCTCCGCAATCGTTCACGAACATGCAAACTTTTGCGAAACGCAATAGACTTCAATGGGGAGGCGAACTTGCTTGGAGGAGTGGGATACACGCCAAAACTCCCCGGGGAAAAATCTGGATTTGACGCAAAGCAGCATCTTAAGGGCAGAAATCAGATTGCATGCTAAATTGCAGGCCTAAAGTGCTTTAAAACATCTTCCATGTGTATACATCAATCAGGGAGCGTAATTAGAATACTGTTTCACACTGACAGACCAAACTCACTGTGTAACGCACCGCAAACAGCTGTTTGTGTTGTGACGGCCATGCTGGACTGGTGCGCACCATGGTGAGAGTGCAGGCGATAGCGGTTTCCATATGGTCGCCAGGCTGAGGTAGCTCAATGACAGAACAACAGTGACTGTCAAGCTGATCGAATTTGGTCTGTCCACAATGAAGCAACAACCTTATTATCTTTGGTGTGCCACCCCCTGAGACACTCATATAGCCGTCGGTCATTGCTTCATTGTGATACGCAAGCCCCTTCACCGCGGCAAGGTAATGATCATAAAGATGAATGGGCACATGTACATGCCTTTTGCTTTGTTGTTGCAGCCGCAGTGCAGCCAGAAAAATTAGACAGGCATATACACGCACCAGAAAAATTATTATAGCGGGCGCTGCTAGCCAGGGACTTAAAAATTCAGGAATCCGCCTGGAGTCCTGGACCCAGTTGGTGGTGGCGGAGAAAGCAGTCAAGCAGCCTGCAGGCAGAGATGCTGTGTGCGGGGCCTGACTTAGTCTTCGGGCAGGCAGTAGCCCTCCGGGATCCATGCCTCATTCATTTTGATAAAGGTGACGTACTGAACACTTTGACTTAGGTGACTTCTCTTCTCAGTGACAATGCCTCCAGCTGCGCTGAAGGTCCTTTCTGGCAGGACGCTTGAGGCAGGGCAAGACAGAAGTTGGATGGCAAATTGTGACAGCTCTGGCCACAAGCCAAGCCTGCGCAGCCAGTAGTCCAAGGGTTCATCGCTGCTCACAGTGTCTACATCCACACTTAAGGCCAGGTAGTCGGCTACCTGCCAGTCGAGGCGTTGGTGGAGGGTGGATCCGGAAGCGCTAAGGCGAGGCATTGGACTAAAGAATGTCCACATGTCCGACATCACCATGAGATCGCTGGAGCGTCCTGTCCTTGCCTGCGTGGACATGGGAGAAGGATTACTGGTAGTGGTACATTTATTCTGTTGTGCTGTGACATCACCCTTAAAGTGAACCTAAAGGCAACAAAAAAATTGAGATTAACTCACCTGGGGCTTCCCTCATCCCCCTGCAGACGATCGGAGGCCTGGAGGCTGCAATAGCAGCATAGGGGGCGATATACAGGCTGGGAACACGAACAATCACTCGCGTTCCCATGCCTGTCGGCCGGTGATGGCCAAACCAGAAGTGTTCGCCGGCGGGTCCTGGGCCATCGGAGCGGGGCTTCGAGGGCACCGATCGTCTACAGGGGGCTGAGGGAAGCCCCAGGTGAGTTAATCTCATTTTTTTTTGTTGCCTTTAGTTTCACTTTAAACGCATTGCAAAGCATAGTTGCCAGCTTGTTCCGCAAGTGCTGCATCCTTTCTGCCTTCTGGTTATTTGGAAACATCTCCGCCACTTTGTGCCTATACTGAGGGTCTAGTAGCGTGGCCACCCAGAAACGTAAAAGTAAAGGAAAAGGGGGTGTGGGGAGCTTAAGTCATAAATCCACACTGACTAGATTAAATGAAAAAATACAAAATTTATTAATGTCATTTTGAACAAACTTTAAAAGAAAGCACCGGTACAAACTGCCATAGAGCCTCACCCCACATGCATCCAACAGACATACCACTACCTAGGATCACCTAGTGTGATCAGGGATCCCAAAAACTTGCAAAACATAGGCCTGAGGAGGTTCCTTAAACAAAGCGTCCTCCCACCAGGTATACCAGACAGTGAAATGACAATGTTCCAAAGATGCAGAAAGGGACCGAATGCAGCAGCACACAGAAGCAAAACAGTCCAATTAAGGCAGTTAGCAAGCGAAGCCTAGATCAATAAAGGATGTAGCAAAAAAGGCACATATGCGTATGAGTACAGACTAAGGACATATTGTACCCACTCCAGATGCAGCTTAGATGGAGTCCAGTTAGCTCCTGGCTGATCAATTTGCAGGTATCTCGACCCCTTGGCTGGAGCTCACAGCTTGGGGAGTGTCGAAGGGTCCAATCATGGCAGCAAGTCCATGCATCTGTGCTGCTGGGTGTAGCTGTATGGATAGCTCATGCAGTTTGTTAGAATGCAACACTCTGCCCGACTTGGAAGCCGCAGGTTGGCTAGAGTCAGTCCAATGGGCACCCGGGGGCTGAAGAGTGACCAGGCAAGAAGCGTGGATGGAGAGCATGCGGGCGGGAGGTCACAAGGCAGGGACCGTGCTAGCAGCACGCCAGCAGCCCTGGCATGTTTCGCCGGGTCTACCGGCTTTTACGAAGGGAGGCGTGGCAAAAAGGAATCCCCGCGTCAAGCCATTTATGAAGGATGCGGACGCGGGCGTCACTACATACGCGTCATGCGCGTAACCCGACCGCGCCTCCTATCCGCAACCAATCATGGTGCGGGAAAACAATCCCGGCGGCTCACGGCAGAATGGCATAGCCTGCGTGATTGGTCAGGACGGAGGGGGAGAAGGGGCATGGCTGGATTGCGGGGACGAACATAAATAAAGAGAAAAGAACAAAATAAACTAAATATAAACACATAATCAAGCAAAACCATTCGAAAGTTAATCAAAAGTTATTCAAACATTAATTTTTGAGCAGAGACGGCATACTCGCAAAAAACCTTCAAATGTGGACACAAAAACCGCATGAATGCGGAAATATGTCCAAAAAATATGCCAACATGGCATAGTCACTTGAAATAAAAAATAAATGGTAATAATAATCAAATGCCTGCTGTGCAGAGACGCTGCATAGGGACAGACAGGGAGACACAGGTGGGAAACAGCGACAGCGGGCAAGGGGAACACAACTAGCCCATACCAAACAGGCAACAACGGAAAAAGGGGGGGAGGGGGGGTTTAAAGGGAAGGCTATCAGTAACATGGATCCCAGGACAGAGTAGGTCAGTTAGGTAAAAAGGCCGCGAAACCAACTGTTTCGTTAAGGCCAGGATGTTCAGTGGCCCCTAGCTCAAAGATCCATCTGGACTCCTTCTGCAGGAGCAGACGATCGTAATTACCCCCTCTAATGGTTGTATGCACACGGTCGAGGCCGACAAATCGTATACCTTGAAGATCGCCCCCATGTGCGGATCTAAAATGTCTCGCAACCGGTGTGGTGGATGCAATGCTCTTGATGTTAGCAATATGTTCACCAATTCTGGATTTGAAATCGCGTCCTGTTTTACCAATGTAGAATGCGCCACATTGGCACATAAGAAGGTAAACCACAAAGTGGGTATTACAGTTTACATAGTGTTGTAGACGCCAAAGGTGTCCACTAGGAAGAATTACTTCCCTTCCAATGGCCAAAAACCGACAAACAGTGCATCCACCACAACTATAGGTCCCGGTTACGATACAATGGGGGCGTGTGACCGCAGTGCCCTTAAAGTGGCTCTTAACAATCAGGTCGCGGAGAGATGGTGCACGCCTAAACGTGACCTTAGGTTCAGATGTCACAAATGGCTCAATTTTGGGATCATTGGTAAGAATGTACCAATGTCGCTGCAAGATGCGAGTAATCTCTTTATATTGTGCAGAATAACGTACACATAATCGTGTAAGATTGGCCTCATCTCTCCGGGGCCCGTGCGCCACCAGAAGTGCACTGCGGTCGGCCATACGGGCACGCTGATAAGCCTGACGCAATAAGCGATCAGGGTATCCCCGGTCCCTAAAACGTGACCTAAGATTCATTGCTTCGTTCTCGAACGCATCAGGAGAGGAACAATTCCTCCTGACGCGGAGGTACTGGCCCACAGGGATGCCCCTGACAGTGTGTCCAGGGTGAAAACTATCAGCCATCAGTAAAGCGTTGGTAGCCGTATCCTTCCTGTATAGGCTCGTAGACAAGCGACCCTGATCATCAATTATGACCCAGATGTCTAGGAATGAAATCCTCTCGGAGTCCACTGACATCGTAAAACGTAAATTCTTAGTGTTCAGATTCAGGACATCGACAAACTGATGAAGTTCGTTCGATGTCTCCGTCCACACGATGAAAATGTCATCGATGTACCTGTGTCACATCAACACGTGGCGCAGGTACATCGAGAGTCCGTCGTCAGAAAAAATCTCACGTTCCCACTCCCCCAGGTATGGGTTGGCATAAGAAGGGGCATATGTGGTCCCCATCGCCGCCCCCTGCACCTGGAGGTAGTGCGACCCATCAAAAACAAAAATATTATTCAAAAGCAGGAATCTAAGTAGATCCAGTAAAAAAAATATTGTGGGCCGTTCGTCTAATATCGAGCTCACACAGGAAGGTTTCAACGGCAGCAACACCCAAATCGTGCGGGATGCTTGAGTATAGCGCCTCCACGTCCAGAGCCACCAGGTATGCGCCTTGGGGGACATGAACCCCTCCAGAATTCTCAAAAGGTGCATGGTGTCCCTGACATAAGAGGGCAACGCCTGCACATGAGGCTGAAGATGCTGATCAATGTACACGCTCACCCGCTCAGTCAGGGAACCGCGGCCAGAAACTATTGGACGCCCCGGTGGGCGTGTTTTAGATTTATGAATTTTAGGGAGAGCATAAAAAGTAGGCGTGATAGGGTGTAGGACCTTCAGGAAATGTACAATGTCCTCACCTATAACACTACGTCTCTGGGCATCCTCAATGATAGTAAACAGTTGTCGCTGGCATCTGGTAACTCTGGACACGGAGACGCGCACGTAGCAATCCCGTCGACCCAGAATATCAAGACACATATCCCTGTAGGCCAGCACATCCATGACAACAACGTTGCCCCCCTTATCAGAGGGCTTTATTTCCCATTTAGTCTGTTCCCTTAACTCCTCCAATGCCGCAAGTTCATCTACGGAGAGATTATGTGACTTAGAGTTTCTCCCAGAGAGACGCTTGATATCGCGCTCAACAACTGAGATGAACGTCCTCAGGCTGGAGCTGGCGGAGAAGGGCGGAAACTGATGTGATCTGTTCCTGAGCTCAAGTTCATTCAAAGTGGGTAAGTATGACACTGGCAATATATCGGGTATTGAGTCTATGGTGTTATCTACCAACTCATGTGGGCCCAAGCCTGGTAGTGGTACATTTATTCTGTTGTGCTGTGACATCACCCTTAAAGTGAACCTAAAGGCAACAAAAAAATTGAGATTAACTCACCTGGGGCTTCCCTCAGCCCCCTGCAGACGATCGGAGGCCTGGAGGCCGCAATAGCAGCATAGGGGGCGATATACAGGCTGGGAACACGAACAATCACTCGCGTTCCCATGCCTGTCGGCCGGTGATGGCCAAACCGGAAGTGTTCGCCGGCGGGTCCTGGGCCATCGGAGCGGGGCTTCGAGGGCACCGATCGTCTACAAGGGGCTGAGGGAAGCCCCAGGTGAGTTAATCTCATTTTTTTTGTTGCCTTTAGGTTCACTTTAAACACATTGCAAAGCATAGTTGCCAGCTTGTTCTGCAAGTGCTGCATCCTTTCTGCCTTCTGGTTATTTGGAAACATCTCCGCCACTTTGTGCCTATACTGAGGGTCTAGTAGCGTGGCCACCCAGTACAGCTCATTCCCCTTGAGTTTTTTTATACGGGGTCCCTCAACAGGCTGGACAGCATGAAAGACGCCATCTGCACAAAGTTGGATGCAGACATACTATCCATCTCCTCTTGCTCTTCCTCAGTGATACATAGTTGCATAGTTATTTGGGTTGAAAAAAGACATACGTCCATCGAGTTCAACCAGAGAACAAAGTACAACACCAGCTTGCTATCTCACATATCCCTGTTGATCCAGAGGAAGGCGAAAAACCCTTACAAGGCATGTCCAATTAGCCCCAAAAAGGAAAAAAAATCCTTCCCGTCTCCAGATGGCAATCAGATAAAATCCCTGGATCAACATCATTGGACATTAGTACATAGCAAGGAAATGAACAGCGCTACTTAAAAACAGGCAAGTGCCTACCTGCAAAAGAGTGCAAGCCCCACTTGTGGGATAAAATACACACCGAGCATACACATGACCTGTCTACCGCTGGAGGAGGATGTTAGTTTCCTGTAACAGCTTGCATGCAACCTATTAAGTACTCGTCCCTCCCACTGCGAAGAAGTCGATCCTCCATGGGAGGGGCCTAACACTAACTAAATCCTAACCTATGTATATGCATAGCCTGGGTGCGGCTAATCAAATAAAATAAAAAATTGCGCAAAAGGTGGATCAGCGCAACACCAGGCCGCCTCCGAATGGCCTCCAATCAGAGGTGCACTGAGCCCCCCCAGAAACTACAAACGCACCTTGAACCCAAACAGAAGCTCTGCATATACACCAAAAGCATGGCTGTTAAGTGGGAGCAGCTGACCAAAAACGAAATAAATTAGTACATAGCAAGGAAATGAACAGCGCTAACACTAACTAAATCCTAACCTATGTATATGCATAGCCTGGGTGCGGCTAATCAAATAAAATTGAAAATTGCGCAAAAGGTGGATCAGCGCAACACCAGGCCGCCTCCGAATGGTCTCCAATCAGAGGTGCGCTGAGCCCCCCCAGAAACTACAAACACACCTTGAACCCAAACAGAAGCTCTGCATATACACCAAAAGCATGGCTGTTAAGTGGGAGCGGCTGACCAAAAACGAAATAAATTAGTACATAGCAAGGAAATGAACAGCGCTACTTAAAAACAGGCAAGTGCCTACCTGCAAAAGAGTGCAAGCCCCACTTGTGGGATATAATACACACCGAGCATACACATGACCTGTCTACCACTGGAGGAGGATGTTCGTTTCTTGTAACAGCTTGCATGCAACCTATTAAGTACTCGTCCCTCCCACTGCGAAGAAGTCGACCCTCCATGGGAGGGGCCTAACACTAACTAAATCCTAACCTATGTATATGCATAGCCTGGGTGCGGCTAATCAAATAAAATTGAAAAATTGAAAATTGCGCAAAAGGTGGATCAGCGCAACACCAGGCCGCCTCCGAATGGCCTCCAATCAGAGGTGTGCTGAGCCCCCCCAGAAACTACAAACGCACCTTGAACCCAAACAGAAGCTCTGCATATACACCAAAAGCATGGCTGTTAAGTGGGAGCAGCTGACCAAAAACGAAATAAATTAGTACATAGCAAGGAAATGAACAGCGCTACTTAAAAACAGGCAAGTGCCTACCTGCAAAAGAGTGCAAGCCCCACTTGTGGGATATAATACACACCGAGCATACACATGACCTGTCTACCACTGGAGGAGGATGTTAGTTTCCTGTAACAGCTTGCATGCAACCTATTAAATACTCGTCCCTCCCACTGCGAAGAAGTTGATCCTCCATGGGAGGGGCCTAACACTAACTAAATCCTAACCTATGAATTTGCATAGCCTGGGTGCGGCTAATCAAATAAAATCGAAAATTGAAAATTGCGCAAAAGGTGGATCAGCGCAACACCAAGCCGCCTCCGAATGGCCTCCAATCAGAGGTGCGCTGAGCCCCCCCAGAAACTACAAACGCACCTTGAACCCAAACAGAAGCTCTGCATATACACCAAAAGCATGGCTGTTAAGTGGGAGCAGCTGACCAAAAACAAAATAAATTAGTACATAGCAAGGAAATGAACAGCGCTACTTAAAAACAGGCAAGTGCCTACCTGCAAAAGAGTGCAAGCCCCACTTGTGGGATATAATACACACCGAGCATACACATGACCTGTCTCCCACTGGAGGAGGATGTTAGTTTCCTGTAACAGCTTGCATGCAACCTATTAAGTACTCGTCCCTCCCACTGCGAAGAAGTCGATCCTCCATGGGAGGCGCCTAACACTAACTAAATCCTAACCTATGTATATGCATAGGTTGTAGTTTCTGGGGGGGCTCAGCGCACCTCTGATTGGAGGCCATTCGGAGGCGGCCTGGTGTTGCGCTGATCCACCTTTTGCGCAATTATCATTGGACATTACCTAGTAATTGTAGCCATGGATGTCTTTCAACGCAAGGAAAGCATCTAAGCCCCCTTTAAACGCAGGTATAAAATTTGCCATAACTACTTTTTGTGACAATACATTCCACATAATCACTCTTACTGTAAAGAACCCTTTCCTAAATAAATGGCTAAAACGTTTTTCCTCCATGCGCAGATCATGTCCTTTGGTCCTTTGAGAAGGCCTAGGGACAAAAAGCTCATCCGCCAAGCTTTTATATTGCCCGCTGATGTATTTATACATGTTAATTAGTGATGTCGCGAACCTCCGATTTTCGGTTCGCGAACCTCCGCGAACTCTGTTCGCGAACCTCCGCGAAAGGTTCGGTTCGCGAAAAAGTTTGCGAACCGCAATAGACTTCAATGGGGAGGCGAGGTGAAAAATAGAAAAAAATTCTACCTGCTGGAAAAATGATAGAAAACATGTTTCAAGGGATCTAATACCTGGAGGCAGACATGATTGAGTGAAATACACACCAAAAGTCCCAGGCAAAAAATCTAGATTTCACATAAACCCCTATTTTAAGGTAAATTTTCAATTACAGGCCTACTCTACTCTGCTTCCACCACCAGAGGAAGGAGGGTCTCATCTGCCAGAGAATTATAGTATTTCAGAAGCCAGCTTACATACCGTGGCTGGGAATTGAACCCAGGTCTCACTGTGTGGTGGACAAGTACCTTAACCGCTGTGCCACCAACACTACTAACTGAAGCTAGCCTAGCATGTACCATTTCAGCTCAATCCAAGAGAAAAATTAGACAAGACAATCAACATTTCTATCACGCTTTTCTCCTGGCGGACTCAAAGCACCAGAGCTGCAGCCACTAGGGCACACTCTATAGGCAGTAGCAGTGTTAGGAAGACTTGCCTAAGGTCTCCTACTGAATAGATGCTGGCTTACTGAAGAGACAGAGCCGAGATTCGAACCCTGGTCTCCTGTGTCAGAGGCAGAGCCCTTAACCATTACCACCATCCAGCCACTGCTTAAGGATTTGTAGCCAGGCATGGCCTTGCCTTTTGTGTTCAACAGTTGTCCAAAGAGAACCCCAGATAGCCAGGCACTGTACCGCCTACACTACATGCTGAAGCCAGCCTAGCATGTACCATTTATGCTCAATCCATTTATGCTCAAAAATACAAGAGAGAGAGAGAGAGAGAGAGAGAGATGAATCTACCTGGCTATCTGGGGTTCTCTTTGCTCTCTGTTGAACACAAAAGGCAAGGCCATGCCTGGCTACAAATCCTTAAGCAGTGGCTGGATGGTGTAATGGTTAAGGGCTCTGCCTCTGACACAGGAGACCAGGGTTCGAATCTCGGCTCTGTCTCTTCAGTAAGCCAGCACCTATTCAGTAGGAGACCTTAGGCAAGTCTTCCTAACACTGCTACTGCCGATATAAATGTTATTTGTCTTGTCTAATGTTTCTCTTGGATTGAGCAGAAATAGTACATGCTAGGCTAGCTTCAGTTAGTAGTGTTGGTGGTACAGCGTTTAAGGTACTTGCCCACAACACAGTGAGACCTGGGTTCAATTCCCAACCACGGTATGTAAGCTGGGTTTTGAAATACTATAATTCCCTGGCAGATGAGACCCTCCTCCCTCCGGTTGAAGGGTAGGAGGGAGGGAGTAATATACAAGAGCCTAATTAAACTCTCCCTAGCAGAAAGCAGAGTGTGTTTAGCAGCTGTCCCTTAACTAATTAGTGTAGGCAGACGAGTGAGTAAAACAGCACAAGAACCTTGCCTTTTATAAGGGAGGGTGGGGCTCCAGACGTGAGTGCAGTCTGATTGGCAACAATATGCCTGCTGACTGTGATGTAGAGGGTCAAAGTTCTGCTCCGTAGAGCATTATGGGGCAAATCGAACTTCTGCAAAAGTTCGCCTTTGCATGACGAACGCGAACCACCGAAGTTTGCCTGGATCCGTTTGCCGGCGAACCGTTGGCTACATCTCTATTGTTAATTAGATCCCCTCCAAGGTGTCTTTTCTCTAGACTAAATAATAAACCCAGTTTATCTCACCTTTCTTGGTAAGTGAGACCTTCCATCCCACATATCAATTGTGTTGTTCGTCTCTGCACCTGCTCTAAAACTGCAATATCTTTCCTGTAATGTGGTGCCCAGAACTGAATTCCATATTCCAGATGTGGCCTTACTAGAGAGTTAAACAGGGGCAATATTATGCTAGCATCTCGAGAATTTATTTCCCTTTTAATGCATCCTAAAATGTTGTTAGCTTTAGCTGCAGCAGCTTGGCATTGAGTATGATTATTTAACTTGTTGTCAATGAGTACTCCTAAGTCCTTCTCCAAGTTTGATGTCCCCAACTGTATCCCATTTATTTTGTATGGTGCTATACCATTGGTACGACCAAAATGCATTACTTTACATTTTTCAACATTGAATTTCATCTGCCATTTATGTGCCCATATAGCCATTCTATCCAGATCCTGTTGCAATATGTCCCTATCTTCCTGAGAGTTGATGATTCTGCACAATTTTGTATCATCTGCAAAAATAGCAACATTGCTTACTACTGCATCTATTAGGTCATTAATAAATAAATTGAAGAGCACTGGACCCAGTACAGACCCCTTTGGGACCTCACTGCTAACAGTCACCCATTTTGAGTATGATCCATTGACCACAACTCTTTGTTTTCTGTCCATTAGCCAGTTTCCTATCCATGCACACAGACTCTTCCCCAGTCCTTGCATCCTCAACTTTTGCACTAGACTTTTGTGTGGAACAGTGTCGAAGGCCTTTGCAAAGTCCAAGTATATCACATCTACAGCATTCCCTATATCCACATTAGCGTTCACTACCTCATAAAAGCTGAACATGTTAGTCAAACAGGACCTGTCTTTAGTAAACCCATGTTGATGCTGAGAAATAAGATTATTTTCTACTATGAAGTTATGTATAGTATCTTTTAGTAACCCCTCAAATAGTTTGCATACAACTGATGTTAAGCTCACAGGTCTAGAATTTCCTGGATCTGATTTTTTGCCCTTCTTAAATAATGGGAGATCGTGGGCTGTACGCCAATCCACTGGAACTCTGCCAGTTGAAAGAGAGTCACAAAAGATAAGATAAAGGGGTTTATCTATAACTGAACTTAATTCCCTTAGGACCATGCCATCCGGGCCACGTGCCTTGTCAATTTTTAATTTACTTAGCCGTGCCTTCACTTCTTCCTGCGTTAAGTATTTAATATTACAGTTGGAATAATGAGACTCTTCTGCATCTGTAATTTGCAACAGTGATGTTTCCCTTGTGAAGACAGAAGCAAAGAAAGCATTTAATAACCCTACCTTACTTTGGTCATCCACCATTAAGTTCCCACCCACGGCCATTTCTAGGGCCGTGCGACCCGTGCGGGCGCCCTGAGTGCTATTGGCAAGGGGGCGCTGTAATGGAGGGGGGAGCCAGCCGCGGGGAGGGCAGCCCGACCTCTCCCTCCCTTCCTCTCCGGGGCCGCCCTCTGTGCTCCCCCCTCCGAGGCAGAGTAATTGTATCAGGAAGCGCTAGTCACAACTTACCTCCCTGCGTTCCACTCGCCGCTCACTAGCCGCTGGAGGACTCCTCTCTGTATAGACGCGGATATGCATCAGCGTCTATGCCGAGAGGAGTCCAGCGGCTAGTGAGCGGTGAGTAGAATGCAGGGTGGTAAGTTGTGACTAGCGCTTCCTGATACAATTACTCTGCCTCGGAGGGGGGAGCACAGAGGGCGGCCCCGGAGAAGAAGGGAGGGATGAGGTCGGGCTGCCCTCCCCGTGGCTAGCTCCCCCCTCCACTATGGAAGGGGGGTTACCTACCTACCTACCTACCGGGGCAGCTACTTATCTAATCTATACTGGGGGGAGGGGAAGCTATATAATCTAACCTATACTGGGGGTCAGCTACCTAATCTAACCTATACTGGAGGTCAGCTACCTAATCTAACCTATACTGGGGGTCAGCTACCTAATCTAACCTATACTGGGGGTCAGCTACCTAATCTAACCTATACTGGGGGGCACCTACCTAATCTAACCTATACTGGGGGCAGCAACCTATCTAACCTATACTGGGGGTACCTACTTATCTAACCTGTATTGGGGGCACATACCTACCTACCTAGCCTATACTGGTGGCAACTATACTGGCTACCTATATTGGAGACACATACCTAACTAACCTATGCTGGGGGCAACTACTCTGGCTCCCTATTAGAGGCACCCATCTAGCTAACTGTACTGAGGGCACCTACCTATCTAACCTATACTAGGGGCACCTGCCTATCTAACATATACTGTGGGCAACTATACCAGCTACCTATACTGGAGGCACCTACCTGGCTAACCTATACTGGGGGCAACTATACTGGGGCACCTATGCCTGGCTACCTATACTGGGGGGACCTATAGCTGGCTACCTATACTGAGTGCAACTAGACCTGGCTAACCTATACTGCAGACACCCATACCTGGCTCCGTGCGCGCGCGCGCGGGGGGGGGGGGGGCAATTTTACACCCTCGCCCTGGGTGCATTTTAGCCTAGAAACTGCCCTGTTCCCACCCTGATCCTTTAGGAGTTCAATACAGTCAACCTTTCTTTTTTTAGAGTTGATGTACTTGTAAAACTTAATATGCAAGGATACAGAGGCGCCAGTAGGATAAAACGAGATAAAAGGTTTAAAACGGTTTAGGTGGCGGTGGTGGACCGTCCACACACAAACAGACCAAAATAGCTGTTGATTGTAGAAAAAATAATTTATTCACATACTCCTATATACAAGTGCAACGCTTTTCACGGGCAAACATCCCGCTTCATCAGGCAGTAAACGAACGGAGTATCTCACAGCTCTGAGTCTATTGATAGCTTGGCACCTCTGACACTTGTAAAACTTCTTTGGGTTATATTTGATATCCCTAGCGATTTGATTTTCAGCTTCTATCTTTGCCATCCTAATTTATTTTTTACAACTTTTATTGCACTCCTTATAATTGCTTAAAGGGAAGGTCCAAGCAAAAAAAAAAATGAGTTTCACTTACCTGGGGCTTCTACCAGCCCCATGCAGCCATCCTGTGCCCTCGTAGTCACTCACTGCTGCTCCAGTCCCCCGCTGGCAGCTTTCTGACCTCGGAGGTCAGAGCCGAATTGCGTACATTTTTACACATTCCCGCTAGTGCAGGAACATTAACACATACATTTTTATGCGTTAGTGGTGCAACACATACATTTTTGTTCCTGCACTAGCTGGAATGCGTAAAAATGTATACAATGTGGCCCTGACCTCCGAGGTCAGAAAGCTCCCAGCGGGGGACTGGAGCAGCAGTGAGTGACTACGAGGGCACAGGATGGCTACATGGGGCTGGTAGAAGCCCCAAGTAAGTGAAACTCATTTTTTTTTTTTTGCTTGGACCTTCCCTTTAATGCAGCCTCGGTCACCTCCTGTTTTAGGACCTTACAGGCATCATTTTTCCCCTTCATTTTATTTCTAACCTTTCTATTCATTCATATAGGCCTTTTTTTTATTCCTGGACATTTTGTTTCCATATGGGATATACATACTACAATATTGATTGAGAATAAGTTTAAAAGCTTGCCATTTCCTCCCTTCAGTGCCCTCCCCTTGTAGCACATTATCCCAGTTTACCAGACTTAGTGCCTGCCTAAGTCGATTGAACTTTGCTTTTCTAAAATTCATAGTTTTAGTGGTCCCGCTGCCCCACGGCCTATCAGTCACCATATCAAACGCTATCATGTTGTGATCACTATTTCCCAAATGTTCTTGAACCTGCACATTTGATACATTATCTGGTCTATTAGACATGATAAAATCCAGTAACGCTTTCCACTAGTTGGTTCCGTTACCATTTGAGTCAAGTAATTGTCCTGTAGTGATGTCAGAAATCTGCTGCTTTTACCAGAATGGGTAGCCTCAATACTCCAGTCAATGTCTGAAAAGTTGAAGTCACCCATAACTATCACCTCATTTTTACTTGCAGCTTTTTCAATCTGCTGTAGTAATTGCAGTTCTATGAATATTTGGTGGCCTGTAGCATACACCAATAAGCAATTGGCAACCTTTATTTCCACCATGAATATTTACCCAAACGGACTCCACATCTTCACAATCTTCCTCCATCTCATCATTCAGGACAGCTGTAAAAGAATTATTAACAAAGAGACAAACCCCTCCACCTTTTTTCCCTCTTCTATCCTTCCTAAACACATTGTATCCCTCTAAATTCGCTATCCAGTCATGGCTTTCATCCATCCATGTCTCGGTTATTCCCACAATGTCATAGCCTTTGTCAATCAGTATGAACTCTAGTTCGTCCATTTTATTTTCAAGGCTCCTAGCCTTGGTTACCATGCGCTTTATGTTTTTACCACCACATTTTCCAATCTTGGTTACATGAAATGGGCTACTTGAAGTTTTCCTCCTCCCCCCAGCCATGAACAATACCACAGGAAAGTTGAGCAGCACAAGCCCCCTGCGACACCTGCTGCGGTTGTTCTTCCGCCTCATCCTCCTCCTCCAAAACAACACTTTCCTCATCATCTGACTCCTCTTCCCCACACGACTCTTCCTCCTCCTCCCCCTCTGTGCTGCCGCAGGTGTTGAGGAATCATCTGCTTCTGCTGAGAATTGGTCCCACAACTCTTCCTCCTGTTCCTGTTCACACTCCTCAACAGCTTGATCCACCACTCTACGCATGGCACGCTCCAGAAAGAAGGCATATGGGATCAAGTTTCTGATAGTGCCTTCACTACGACTCACCAGGTTTGTCACCCTCTCAAATGACCGCATGAGCCTGCAGGCATTTTGCACCAGTGTCCAGTACCTCGGCCAGAACATCCCCATCTCCCCAGACTGTGTCCTTTGACTGTAGTTGTAGAGATACTGTTTGATGGCTTTCTTCTGTTGTAGCAGGCAGTCGAACAGCAGGAGGGTCAAATTCCAGCGAGTTGGACTACTGCAAATCAAGCGTCTCACTGGCAAATTGTTTCTCCGCTGTATATCGGCAAAGCGTGCCATGGCCGTGTAAGACCACCTGAAATGCCCACACACCTTCCTGGACTGCTTTAGGATGTCCTGTAAGCCTGGGTACTTAGACACAAATCTCTGAATTACGAGATTGAGCACATGTGCCATGCAGGATACATGTGTCAACTTTCCCAAATTCAAAGCCGAAATGAGATTGCTGCCATTGTCACACACCACGTTGCCGATCTCCACTTGGTGCGGGGTCAGCTACTGATCCACCTGTTTGTTCAGAGCAGCCAGGAGAGCTGCTCCAGTGTGACTCTCCTCTTTGAGGCAAGACATGTCTAAGATGGCGTGACACCGTCGTACCTGGCATGCAGCATAGGCCCTGGGGAGCTGCGGCTGTGTAGCTGGAGAGGAGATCGCAGCACCAGTAGAGTTGAACTGCCACTCAGGCAAGGAGGAGGAGGACGACAGCGACGAGGATGTAGCAGAAGGAGAGGAGGTGGCAGCAGGCCTGCCTGCAAGCCGTGGAGGTGTCACTAGGCCCGCTGCACAGCCACGTACTCCCTCTTTGCCAGCGGTCACCAGGTTGACCCAATGGGCTGTGTAAGTAATGTACCAGCCCTGACCGTGCTTGGCAGACCAGGCATCTATGGTCAGATGGACCCTTGACCCAATGCTGTGTGCCAGAGATGACACCACTTGCCTCTCAACTTCATGGTACAGTTTGGGTATCGCCTTTTTGGAGAATAATTGCAGCCTGGTATCTTCCACTGTGGTGTTCCAATGGCCACAAATTTTCGGAAGGCCTCAGAGTCCACCAGCTGGTATGGTAACAGCTGACTGGTTAACAGTTCCACCAAGCCAGCTGTGAGACGCCAGGCAAAGGGGTGACTGGCAGACATTGGCTTCTTCCGCTCAAAGATTGCTCTCACGGTCACCGGCTGCTGTGGGCAGAGGAGCAGGAACCGCTCAAGGTGAGAGGCGGAGTGGAGGAGTTTGGCTGTGATTGTGAAGGTGCAAGGGAGAAAGCGGCTGAAGAAGATGATGCACCTGAAGGAGGAAGAGGAGAAGGAGGGTGGCTTTGCTTTTGTGTGCTGCTTTTGCTCAGGTGCTCTTCCCATTGCAGTTTGTGCCTTTTTTGAGCATGTTCCTTCGTAAAGCAGTTATCCCTACGTGGGTGTTGGCCTTTTCACGGCTCAATTTTTGGTAGCAGAGAGTACAGATGGCATTGCTCTGATCTTTGGCAATACATCTCACTGGACACTGCCACCAGCTGTTTCTGATGATGAGCTCCCCCTGCTTCTTTCAGCAACTCATCTCCTCCTACTCCACTCTGACTCCCCCTCTGAACTGTCCCCTTGGTCATCGTGTCTCTTAGGATCCCACGTGGCATCCATGGCAGTATCATCATCATAATCATCCTCCAAAGCTTCGCTTGTATCAGACACCTCCAAAACTGCACCAACAGCAGGTACGTCATCATCCTCCTCCTGACACCTTATGTCCATAGTGTCGCCTAACTCAGACATATGAGGAGGTGTAACTTGCTTAGCGCCTTCATCTTGTTGTAACAATAATGGCAGTGAATCAGCAATTTCCCCACCAAATAACTCCTGCGAAGTGCCAAATGTAGCGGATGTGGTACTTGGAGTAGCGCTGGTGGATGCGGAAGATGAGGTGTTCTGTGTTAAATAGTCAACCACGTCCTGACAATCTTGGGAGTTGATGGGACGTGCCTTCTTCTGAGCACTGTACTTTGGGCCAGGGCCACACGAAATCACGCCAGCACGACCTCGTACAGACCTGCCAGGTGGCCTGCCTCTGGGTCTGCCTGTTGTTTTGTCCATATCGGGGGGGATGAAGTGAAAGGTATGCACTGACTTGACTAATACAATGTGCGGTCACACAGGTGCAGTGAACAGGTAGCAGTGACTGATATTACAATACAATGTGCAGCTGTCACACAGGTGCAGTTAACAGGTATGCACGGACTGGTATACTAAACAGCGTGCAGTCACACAGGTGCAGTGAACAGGGATGCAGGGATTGGCATTATAAATGTGCAGCTGTCACACACAGGTACCCTGAACAGGTGCAATGACTGGTGGTATATTACACTGCTTGCGCTCAGGTAGGTAGGTAGGTGCACTGAACAGTGAACAGGTGCAGTGATTGGAATTACAAATGTGCACCTGTCACACACAGTTACTGTGAACAGTTGCAATGACTGGTGTTATATTACACTGCTTGCGCTCACGTAGGTGCACTGAACAGTGAACAGGTGCAGTTATTGGAATTACAAATGTGCAGATGCTTGTCACACACACACACACACACACACACACACACACACACACACACACACACACACGTACCCTGAACAGGTGCAATGACTGGTGGTATTAATAATGCCTGCGCTCACGTAGGTATAGGTAGGTAGGTGCACTGAACAGTGAACAGGTGCAGTGATTGGGATTACAAATGTGCAGCTGCCTGTCACACACACAGGTATTTACTGAATGTGCTGGGCCTGGCAGTGGCACAGTAGGAATTACCAAGGCTGTCTATGCAACACAAGTGTCTGTGGGCCACACACACACACACACAAAAAAATAGATCACAAGAACAAGATTAGCTCTCAAAAGAGCTGTTGAGGGGTGCTTTTTAGCAATAAGAATCAGCAAGGAACAAGCTAACAAGCCTACAAGAGCCTAACTAAGCATTCCCTATAGCTCTCCCTTCAGCAGCAGCTCTCCCTTCTCTAATTACTGCAGCCTGACGCTGCCTGCCTTTTATAAGGGGGGGGGGGGGGGGCTCCTGGAGGGATTGCAGCCTGATTGGCTACAATGTGCCTTCTGACTGTGATGTAGAGGGTCAAAGTTGACCCTAATGATGCACTATGGGGGCGAATCGAACTTCCGGAAAAGTTTGCGGTTCTCCGCAATTGCAAACCCAGGAAGTTCGCCGGTTCCCGTTCGCCAGCGAACAGTTCTAGCCATCTCTATAGGTAGCCCAGTTTCCCCCTCCACCCGCTTTACTTATTCTGCTGCCTCCTGGTCCAGTCCTGCAGAAAGCCTGGATACCCCTCCACTGCCCGACGGCATACTTTACATTGCAGATCGGCAGCCACAGTGAGCAGTACCCAGACTAGTAACGGCACTGTATACAGGAAGTGACATCTGTTTACTTCCTTTATGCGGCTGGCATTACTAGGCAATGCTCATTGCGGTCAACGCCGATCTGCCTTGTGAAATATGCCACCAGGCAAAGGGGGATCCGGGCTCTCTGAAGGGGGGGACCGGGAGGGAGAGCAGTTAAAGTGGCAGAGGGGGGGGGAGGAGTGGCAGGTGACCGGGCACTGGCAGACAGCTACTCCTGCGGCGGGGGCGGGCGCATCTGGGCTGCAGTAACCCCCGGGTGTAGGGGGGTCAGCTGTCACACCTCCCCCCCCCCCCCGTGTGCTGAGACCCGGAGCAGGCCACTTCTGGCGCCACCTTTTAGACACCACTAAATAGCTCTGCTCTGTTTCATAGTTTAAAATGCAGTATAGTTTAAACTGCAAATATTAGAGAATGATGCAATGTGATTTTAAAAAAAAAAAGCTATATAACTAAAAATAAAAATATGAGACTCTTTTCTTTGTTACTTATGTTCTATAAATTATCCGTACTATATATACAATTCATTATATCATACTTTTTTATTTTTCGCTACAGTGTCACTTTAAATGTCTTCCCCAGAAGCTGAATAAACCATATTCTGTGACAGAAGAAGAAAAGCGTCGGCACTACAGTATTTGCGCTGAATTTGGAAAGATATAGCATAAAACACACACCTCTTCATCAGAGCTCGGACAAGGTCCTCCTGCACCCAAGGCTGAGACACCAAAGTGCGCCCCTCCATCCCTCCCACCCCAGCTGTCACACACTGATTGCTTTTAGACTAAGAGGGCCACAGGGCCCACAACCTCCCCAACACCTTAATATCTAGTTATCTGGCATGCAGTCAATGCTATGTATCCCCTTTTATTTCTTTCTGCTTCATACACAATTAGGAATTCCAGCTGAATGAATTGTGCGCCCCCTCCTACACTGCGCCCTGAGGCTGGAGCCTCTCCAGCCTATGCCTCGGCCCGGCCCTGCTCTTCATTCACACTTCTGGTATTGATTGCGTGCTCTGATTGATTAGAAGTTGCAATACAGTGAAGGAAAGTAGAGGGAGACAATCGGCACTATTTCTATTGCTGTTTAATCCAGAGTGCGGTGGAACACATGTAAAGAATCCAAGACGGTGTATCTTCAAATTGTGGCATCAAAACTATTCATTCAACGTAAACATGCATGAACGTACCATGGTACTGCACACACCCTAATCGGATAAGCACTTACCAGAACTTAACCATACGATTACTTATCTAATAAATAACTTATCTAATAATAACCACATACTCTTATTTGGCAAAATGCCGCGGCCATTTATTGGGGTACACCAAAAGAAAGGGGGGTCTGAATTACCACATTCAGACATTAACCACTTGCCGACCGCCCACAGCCGATGGGCGGCGGCAAAGTGGATCCCTAAAGGACCGCAATACGCCCAAGGGCGTTGCATCCTTTTCGTATGCCGGGGGAGCGATCGCGTCATTGATGACGCGCGCTTTCCCCGGCAACTGGCTCCGCCCACCCACCGCAACATCCCGCCGGCCATACGGAAGCGCCGGCGGGATGTTAACCCCGCGATCGCCGCTACAAAGTGTATAATACACTTTGTAATGTAAACAAAGTGTATTATACAAGCTGCCTCCTGCCCTGGTGGTCCCAGTGTCCGAGGGACCACCAGGGCAGGCTGCAGCCACCCTAGTCTGCACCCAAACACACTGATCTGCCCTCCCCCCGCCCCCTGATCGCCCACAGCACCCCTCAGACCCCCCCCCCCCTGCCCAGACCACTGTTTACACCCAATCACCCCCCTAATAACCCATCAATCACTCCCTGTCACTATCTGTCAACGCTAATTTTTTTTTATCCCCCCCCCTGCCCCCTGCCCTGCCCCCTCCTGATCACCCCCCCACCCCTCAGATTCTCCCCCCAGACACCCCCCCCCCCCCGTGTACTGTATGCATCTATCCCCCCTGATCACCTGTCAATCACCTGTCAATCACCCATTAATCACCCCCTGTCACTGCCACCCAACAATCGGCCCCTAACCTGCCCCTTGCGGGCAATCTGATCACCCACCCACACCAATAGATCGCACGCAGATCCGACATCAAATCACCTCCCAAGTGCAGTGTTTACATCTATTCTCTCCTCTAAACACCCACTAATTACCCATCAATCACCCATCAATCACCTCCTATCACCACCTGTCACTTTTACCTATCAGATCAGACCCTAATCTGCCCCTTGCGGGCACCCAATCACCCGCCCACATGCTCAGATTGCCCTCTGACCCCCCCTTATCAATTCACCAGTGCATTAATTACATCTGTTCTTCCCTGTAATAACCCACTGATCACCTGTCAATCACCTGCCAATCACCTATCACCCATCAATCACCCCTGTCACTGCCACCCATCAATCAGCCCCTGTCACTGCCACCCATCACCCCCTGTCACTGCCACCCATCAATCAGTCCCTAACCTGCCCCTTGCGGGCAATCTGATCACCCACCCACACCATCCGATCGCCTGCAGACCTGCAGTCAGATCACCTCCCAAGTGCATTGCATCTGTTCTCTCCTCTAAACACCCACTAATTACCCATCAATCACCCCCTGTCACTGCTACCCATCAGATTAGACCCCTATCTGCCCCTAGGGCACCCAATCACCCGCCCACACCCTCAGACCCCAGCCCTGATCACCTCGCCAGTGCATTACTTGCATCTATTCCCCCCACTAATCACACCTTGAGACACCCATCAATCACCTCCTGTCACCACCTGTCACCCCCTAGCACACCTACCCATCAGATCAGGCCCTAATTTGCCCCGTGTGGGCTCCTGATCACTCGGCCAAACCCTCAGATCCCCCTCAGACCCCCTTCTGATCACCTCCCCAGTGCATTGAGTGCATCTATTTTCCCCTCTAATCACCCCCTGAGACAACCATCAATCACCTCCTGTCACCCCCCTAGCACTCCTATCCATCAGATTAGGCCCAATACAACCTGTCATCTAAAAGGCCACCCTGCTTATGACCGGTTCCACAAAATTCGGCCCCTCATAGACCACCTGTCATCAAAATTTGCAGATGCTTATACCCCTGAACAGTCATTTTGAGACATTTGGTTTCCAGACTACTCACGGTTTTGGGCCCGTAAAATGCCAGGGTGGTATAGGAACCCCACAAGTGACCCCATTTTAGAAAAAAGACACCCCAAGGTATTCTGTTAGGTGTATGACGAGTTCATAGAAGATTTTATTTTTTGTCAAAAGTTAGCGGAAATTGATTTTCATTGTTTTTTTTTCACAAAGTGTCATTTTTCACTAACTTGTGACAAAAAATAAAATCTTCTATGAACTCGCCATACACCTAACGGAATACCTTGGGGTGTCTTCTTTCTAAAATGGGGTCACTTGTGGGGTTCCTATACTGCCCTGGCATTTTAGGGGCCCTAAACCGTGAGGAGTAGTCTAGAAAACAAATGCCTCAAAATGACCTGTGAATAGGACGTTGGGCCCCTTAGCGCACCTAGGCTGCAAAAAAAGTGTCACACATGTGGTATCGCCCTACTCAGGAGAAGTAGTATAATGTGTTTTGGAGTGTATTTTTACACATACCCATGCTGGGTGGGAGAAATCTCTCTGTAAATGGACAATTGTGTGTAAAAAAAATCAAACAATTGTCATGTACAGAGATATTTCTACCACCCAGCATGGGTATGTGTAAAAATACACCACAAAACACATTATACTACTTCTCCTGAGTACGGCGGTACCACATGTGTGGCACTTTTTTACACCCTAAGTGCGCTAAGGGGCCCAAAGTCCAATGAATGGTAAGTTCATAGAAGATTTTATTTTTTTGTCACAAGTTAGCGGAAAATGACACTTTGTGAAAAAAATCACTTAAAATCAATTTCCGCTAACTTGTGACAAAAAATAAAATCTTCTATGAACTCACCATACTCCTAACGGAATACCTTGGGGTGTCTTATTGCTAAAATGGGGTCATTTGTGGGGTTCCTATACTGCCCTGGCATTTTAGGGGCCCTAAACTGTGAGGAGTAGTCTTAAAAACAAATGTCTCAAAATGACCTGTGAAATCCTAAAGGTACTCATTGGACTTTGGGCCCCTTAGCGCAGTTAGGGTGCAAAAAAGTGCCACACATGTGGTATCGCCGTACTCAGGAGAAGTAGTACAATGTGTTTTGGGGCATATTTTTACACATACCCATGCTGAGTGGGAGAAATATCTCTGTAAATGGACAATTGTGTGTAAAAAAAATCAAACAATTGTCATTTACAGAGATATTTCTCCCACCCAGCATGGGTATGTGTAAAAATACACCCCAAAACACATTACACTACTTCTCCTGAGTATGGCAATACCACATGTGTGGCACTTTTTTGCAGCCTAACTGCGCTAAGGGGCCCAAAGTCCAATGAGCACCTTTAGGCTTTACAGGGGTGCTTACAATTTAGCACCCCCCAAAATGCCAGGACAGTAAACACACCCCACAAATGACCCCATTTTGGAAATTAGACCCTTCAAGGTATTCAGAGAGGAGCATAGTGAGTCCGTGGCAGATTTCATTTTTTTTTTTGTCGCAAGTTAGAAGAAATGGAAACTTTCCGCTAACTTGTGACAAAAAATAAAATCTTCTATGAACTCACCATGCCTCTCAGTGAATACTTTGGGATGTCTTCTTTCCAAAATGGGGTCATTTGGGGGGTATTTATACTATCCTGGAATTTTAGCACCTCATGAAACATGACAGGTGGGCAGAAAAGTCAGAGATGCTTGAAAATGGGAAAATTCACTTTTGGCACCATAGTTTGTAAACGCTATAACTTTTACCCAATCCAATAAATATACACTGAATGGTTTTTTTTTTATCAAAGACATGTAGCAGAATAACTTTCGCGATCAAATGTATAGGAAATTTTACTTTATTTGAAAAATGTCAGCACAGAGAGTTAAAAAAGTCATTTTTTTCACAAAATTCATGTCTTTTTTGATGAATATAATAAAAACTAAAACTCGCAGCAGCAATCAAATAGCACCAAAAGAAAGCTGTATTAGTGAGAAGAAAAGGAGGTAAAATTCATTTAGGTGGTAGGTTGTATGACCGAGCAATAAACCGTGAAAGCTGCAGTGGTCTGAATGGAGAAAAAGGCTCTGGTCCTTAAGGGGTAGAAAGACTGTGGTCCTCAAGTGGTTAAACAAATCATATAATGATACATTTTATTAAACTTAACACACACCAGAAGACTTTGTAAACATAATGACAATATAAACACAATGTCCGCTCACAGGGTGACATTACCCATGGCTGGTACCCCACTAATGACCACGACGGGAAAAACTAAAGAGGGGGGGGGGGGGGGGGGGAAGGTAGGGGATGCTTCTTCAGCTAGCTACCAGCGTCACGCAGCCGTCCCTTTTATCCCTCCTGCTTGCTCCCGATAGGCTGCCAAGCAGGGGCCCGCAAAGCTGCGGCCAATCAGCGGCGCTCTTCTCCTTTCTTCTCCCAGTTACCTGGGTGCAGGGCCGGACCATCAACCAGTCACTTCAAGCACCTGATTGGGGCCCCCTCTGAGCCGCTCAGAATGTATTCCTAGGACAGGCAGGCTGTGGCTGCAGGGGACATGCAGTTTGCGCTGTTCGTTCTGCCTTTTTTTCGGGAGAAGTACCTATTTGTTGCCATTATTGCAGCACCTCCGTCTTAGCCTATAATCATCTGGTGGGGCTGCTGTGACTGGCTGGACTGGCTGGATTGGTTCTGCCCCCTGCCTGTAGAGCTAGCAACCAATGGGAGGGAGAGTCAGCACTCAGCACTGTCAGCAGCGTGAGCACATTATTTGAAATGACAGGCTGACATGTGATGGCTTCCTTTCCTGCAGCTTGTCGTGCTCCTGTCTGCTGGTGTTGCTGCTGGCTGAGCCTGAGTCTGCGGGAGAGGAGGAAGAACAGGACAGATTCTTATCAGCAGAGAAGGGGGAGAGAAAGGACATTCCCGAGGAGAGGGGGATAGGAATGAAAGCGCTGGGACAAGGCAGTGACTGCACTTACATTTGCTAGGTGAGAAAAGCAGGCTAACAACTGTTGCACGCCAGACACTTCTCATGAATCACTGTGAATCTATTCAGTGATTGTGTCAGGCTGCATCATTAACTGATAGGAGGACATTGTTAGCCAAACTTTAGAGGTTAAACTTTCTCATTCTAGTGTAATAATGGGATCCATTGCCTGTTGATTACTCTGGTTTTTATGTATGCTTTGTAGAATGTGCTGCAGAAAGTGCTGCCACATATTGCCATGTTAATGTAGACATCTGTATGAGTTTTGAAAGACTTTTCTAAATAGCAGAAACACTATCAGTATCTGCTCTGCTTTCTATGGAAGAATTAGTTTGTTGAAATAGAATACTTCAACCATGTGCTTTTGGGGTTAAAGCGGAACTGTAAATTCTCTAAAAACAAACTATTTCCCCAAGCCCTCAGCAGCCGTCCTGTCCCGCGCCGATCCTGCACAATCTTCCGTTCTCCCACCGTGGTGCAGCTTTGGTAATGGCAACTTACAAGTCGATGGTAACTGCTCCTGCACGGCCCGGGCTATGCGAAGCTTTCCTCGTGTTCCAGCCTGCAATATGCGCAGGAGGTGAGGACGCTATAGCCGGCACGAACCTGAACAAAGCTACGCGTAGCCCTGGGCCATGCAGGTACAGTTGCTGTAAGCTGATGGTAACGAAGCTGCACCGAGGCGGGAGAATGGAAGATCGTGCAGGACTGGCGCGGGACAGGACGGCTGCTGGGGGCCTGGGGAAGCCACAGGTAAGTGAGAAAGTTTGTTTTTAGGGAATTTACAGTTCCGCTTTAACGATAGACTAACTAGTAGTGGTTGCGGATAAAGCATTAGAGGAGGCATTAGGCATTGAGGTTGGGGGTAGGCACAAGGCAACAAGGGTTGTGGTTTGGCACAAGGCTGCAAAAGGTTAGTGTTTGGTGTAGGGTTAGGCACCAACGGCTCCTTTTTTCCCTTCAGCCACTGGGCTCCTCAGAAAGTTGGCTGACTGAGCCAGTCATGGGCTACTGCGCATACACTGCCCTGGCTGCACACCTCCTCAATTGCACTCTTGTAGCGAGGAGCGTTTGGTGCATGTGCAGTTGCAGGTACAGTATATGGCCTACACTTATGGCTCTAGGCCCCATATATGTCACTCGCCCCAGGCTGTACTCTAAAGATGCCTCTAGAAGGCTGGCTCGGGCTGGCTGACAAACATACGCTCTTCAGTCCAGTCCTCCGTGAGAGCAAATAAGCGTGCGCAGGCAGCCCGGCATCCCCCTGTTCTGTGCTCATCACGTCATTGGTCCTCGCCCTCCCTCCTCGCTCAGTAGTGTGAGAGCGCAATGCGCACAGCGCAGGTCAGTGTGTGAGTAGAGGTGAGAGGAGACAGGCAGCATTAGCGTATAATACGAATATATATATATATATATATATTATATATATATATATATATATATATATATATATAATCATTGACATCGTGTGTGTGTGTGTGTGGGTTGAGAGGGGGGCCCCAGATCTGCCACATTGCTTAGGGCCCCATTTGGCCTTAATCCGTCTCTGCCTGGGTGCACAACTGCGACAATCAAACGGAGAGCCAGTACGGGAGGAAAGATTAACCCTCCAGGGGCTGGCTTCTACCATGCAGGCACAGGCTAATCCTGTGCCTGTTCATGGTATTGCACACCCCCTAATCGGATAAGCACTTACCAGAACTTAACCATACTATTACTTATCTAATAAATAACTTATCTAATAATAACCACAAACTCTTATTTGGCAAAAGGCTGCGGCCATTTATTGGGGTACACCAAAAGAAAGGGGGGTCTGAATTACCACATTCAGACATTAAACAAATCATATAATGATAAATTTTATTAAACTTAACACACACCAGAAGACTTTGTAAACATAATGACAATATAAACGCAATGTCCACCCACAGGGTGACATTACCCAAAAGCCAGCCCTGGCCCCCCAAGACCACGGCCCTTTCAATGCCAGAATGAACATTGGCATTAAAAATATCAAGCCCAATTGCCGACAGGTGGACCCCGTCCCTTCTGTAAAGACCAGGTACGGCACCCTCGAGTTCAACGTGGCGGATAGAGAGGCCGCCCACTCTTCTCAATACTTTCACCATATATCTATTTATTCTTTTTCTGATCTTCTCCATGAATTTGCAACCGGGAGAAAAACCATATAAGTCTCTGAACCATCTCCAAGAAAATAATCTTTGCATGAGGCAGCTGGGTAGCCAGTTGCTCCACATCGCTCTCCATCCTTTTTATAAGCTCAATGGTGTTGTATTTACCCACATCATTGCCGCCCGCGTGAAGGATGAAAATATCTGGGGCTGGCCACACCTGAAGCTTCTTACAGATTAAAGGGACAAGGTCGTCCCATCCAAGGCCTCTATTACCTTGCCAAAATACTTGGAACTCCTCTGGGTTAAGAAATAAAATCTCAGAGTACGGCCTGTTCCGGGCTCTCTTTTGTGCCCTGTAGACAAATGAGTGCCCCAGCACCCAAATAATAGTTTTAAGACCTGCAACATAAATCATAAACATAGATTAGGCCTAACGTATAAGCGGAACCTTTGTGACTCCCAACGACCAATCCTCTGGATTGTCGATTCAGGGAGACCCAATTTTGCCGCCTCTGTAGCAGCTCCAATTCGGAAGGAATGGGGAGTAAATTTATATTGCTGAAGTCCCAGACTCGTCAAACATTTTTTTAAAACTGATCGAAATTGAAAAGATAAGGGGGACCCGTCCCTGTGCACTAGAAAGGACTGGGCAGCTGGTTTGACTCCTAAGAAGTCCTGAACCACCTTGACTGGACATCCTACTGATTCGGGCAATGGGGCCAACCTGATCCAAGCACCTTTTCCTGCTTGGTCCGTTTTGGATTTAGCAATGCATATACTCACTGGCTGCACCTCCAGAAACGAATACATGGTCCGAACGCAAGGGGGATTCTGACCCCTTGTTTGCCGCCACCATCTCGGATATCCGAAAGGCTCCAAAAAACACGAAAGAAAATGCAGTTTTAAACAACAGACACTCGTAAGTATCCGCACATACAGAAGGCAAAAATCCCAAACAAATCCAATAGCATGCTGAAAGACACCGGTCTGCGGTTGCCTGGGGTATGCTGAGTTTTACAGAAACCTTTTAGGAACTGCTTAACCACCAAGTAACTGCTGTGGCGTGGGGCGTCTGCTAGGCGTCTAAAAAGGAAACTCCCGCTAATAACTGTAGTATCTTTGAACGGGAAGAACCAGCATCAATTTCTTTGCAAATAATAGACAAGAAAACCTCTGCTGAGTTAACCAAAGGGGAAACAGAACATGAAACTGCGAACTGACACCACCTGTTCCAGGATGTTTCATATGATGACCAGGTACGAGAGGACACCGATTTCTTAATAAACTCTCTGATCACAACCAGATTAGATTCCACAAGTGATCTGGGCAGGGGATTCCCTTCCTGTCTGCTTCCGGGACCAATGCCCTGAAAGAAACAAGCTGTTGCCGAGACAACAAATCAGCAATCACATTGTCCTTACCGGGCAAGTTAACCGCTTTAATCCACATATTGTGTTTAAGACAAAGCAATACTAGGTGTCTCAGCAGTTTTACCACCAATTCAGATTTTGCAGATAAGCAGTTTACAGCATACAAAACGCCTTTATTATCTGTTTGCAGCTGAATTCTTTTGTTAGCGATCTCTTTTCCCCAGATAACTAACGCCACTACTACTGGAAAAAGCTCAAGAAGCAATATGCTTTTGGTAACACCCGTACTAACCTACAGTGGCGGCTCCAGGAAATTTTTTTAGGGGGTGCTATGCAGGTGCTGGACCAATTTCCGGGGGAGCTGACGAAAAATTGGTGTGGCTACAACCTGCGGCGCGCTTCGCGCGCCGCGGCGAAACAATGGGCGTGGTCATGACCGGATGAGGGCGGGGCTAACTGTAATTTAAAGTGAACCCAGGGTGAGAGTGATATGGTGGCTGCCATATTTATTTCCTTTTAAACAATACTAGTTGCCTGGCAGCCCTGCTGATCTATTTGGCTGTAGTAGTGAACTGAATTACACCAGAAACAAGCCATGCAGCTAATCTTGTCAGTTCTGACAATATTGTCAGAAACCCCTGACCTGCTGCATGCTTGTTCAGGGTCTATGGTTGAAAGAATAAGAGGCAGAGGACCAGCACGGCAGCCAGGCAACTGGTATTGCTTAAAGGGAGATAAATATGGCAGCCTCAATATTATTCTCACCTCAGGTTCCCTTTAAAAGTGCAACGCAAAGACAGAGGGCCCAAGTTTTGGTGACCCTTTTCCCAGAAAATTCACATAATTGTGCAGGTTTTCTCAAGAAAATACACGTAATGTGAGCAGATTTTAACAAAAAACACGTCCAATGACCCCAATATGCACAATCGTTATCAGATATGGCTCCAATATGCACAATCGGTAGCAGATATGACCCCAATATGCACAATCGTTATCAGATATGGCTCCAATATGCACAATCGTTATCAGATATGGCCCCAATATGCACAATCGTTATCAGATATGGCCCCAATATGCACAATCGTTATCAGATATGGCCCCAATATGCACAATCGTTATCAGATATGACCCCAATATGCACAATCGGTAGCAGATATGGCCCCAATATGCACAATCGGTAGCAGATATGGTCCCAATATGCACAATCGGTAGCAGATATAGTCCCAATATGCACAATCGGTAGCAGAAATGACCCCAATATGCACAATCGGTGGCAGATATGGTCCCAATATGCACAATCGGTGGCAGATATGGTCCCAATATGCACAATCGGTGGCAGATATGGTCCCAATATGCACAATCGGTGGCAGATATGGTCCCAATATGCACAATCGGTGGCAGATATGGTCCCAATATGCACAATCGGAGGCAGATATGGTCCCAATATGCACAATCGGTGGCAGATATGGTCCCAATATGCACAATCGGTAGCAGATATGGCCCCAATATGCACAATCGGTAGCAGATATGACCCCAATATGCACAATCCGTAGCAGATATGACCCCAATATGCACAATCGGTAGCAGAAATGACCCCAATATGCACAATCGGTAGCAGAATTGACCCCAATATGCACAATCCGTAGCAAATATGACCCCAATATGCACAATCCGTAGCAGATATGACCCCAATATGCACAATCCGTAGCAGATATGACCCCAATATGCACAATCCGTAGCAGATATGACCCCAATATGCACAATCCGTAGCAGATATGACCCCAATATGCACAATCAGCATCACCTGAAAAAGAAAAGAAAAAACCCATTTACTCACCTACAGCCAGAAGACCTTCTTTCCCGACCTCCTGTCCCGAGTCCCGACCTCATTGTGGCGCGCAGCGCCCGCGCGCCCACGATCCTCTTCCTTCCCGACGTCACGACGAGACTTCCTGCCTGCATGCAGAGAGCAGGGCTACGGGAAAATGGCCGCCCGAAGTCTGCAGAACAGGGCTCCGGGCGGCCATCTTACCGTAGCCCTGCCTGCTGCTCCGTGCTGCCGCTGTGTGAACTGACTTGGCTTCTTTTAGACGCCTGAAGTCAGTTCACTCCAGGGGGTGCTTTGGGGGTGCTTGGACAATTCTAGGGGGTGCTCGAGCACCCCCAAGCACCCCCCTGGCGCCGCCCCTGCTAACCTAGGAGGTTGGCCACCTCTCTGCTGACCAGTGGCCTTTCCAAAAGGCCCCGTAACCTACGGAGCCTGCTGCATCAGTGTAAAATTCCATCTCAGAGTCCAAAACAAAATCCTGCTGCCAAACCGACCTTCCATTATAACAAGAGAGAAATTCCAACCAAATTAAAAAATCTTCCTTCACCTCTCTGAGCAATTTAACATGTAAACGGGGCGATTTTAAACCTGCCATAATCTTTGCAATTCTTCTTGAAAATACGCGCCCCATGGGCATAACCCTGGATGCGAAAGCTAAGTGACCAAATAGAGATTGCAGTTCTCTTACCGTGGTCTTGTCTTTAACTAACAAAGCATTCAGCAATGCCTTCAGTGTCTCGATCTTAGCTTCTGGTAATCTAAACTCCATCCTTTCAGAGTCAATGGTAATGCCCAGGAACTCTAATGATGTAGTAGTAGGGAGCACTGTTTTTTCTTCCGCTATCGGCACACCAAAGTCTGCCATAGTTTCGACAAAATTATTCAATAATGTTTGACATGTCTGGGCGCCTGCCAAACCAATCAAGAGGAAGTCATCCAGATAATGGACAATGGCTCCCTTTGGAACCTTCTGTGATACTACCCAATCTAGAAATGAAGAAAAGGCTTCAAAATAATAACACGAAAGGGAGCAGCCCATCGGCAGGCATTTGTCAAAATAAAACTTACCATCAAAACAAAAACCTAACGAATTAAATGCTTCCGTGCAAATGGGCAGCAATCTGAAAGCAGATTTTATATCCATCTTGGACATTAGTGCATTACGACCAAACTTCCGAATAACGGTCAGGGTGTGTTCAAAAGACACGTATGACACTGACGTGAAATCTTTGTCAATACTATCATTAAGGGAGTCATCCTTTGGGAATGAAAGATGGTGAATCATACGGAAGTCATTAGGGGATTTTTTTAGGAACCACCCCCAGTGGGGAGATACGGAAATCTTTAAATGGAGGAGAATCAAAGGGACCCGCAATCCTTCTCGCTTCCACTTCTTGGCATATTTTTTGGAAGGCTATGTGAGGGAAACGATCTACCGATTTTAAATTAGGAACTATGACACAACCCTGACCGTTAAAGGATGGTAATTTGAAACCTAACGTGAACCCTTCAATAAGGAGGCTACTAATCTCCTGTCTTGGGTACCTGCTTAGCCACTGTAGCATGTTTTGGATTCTCACCGGGGTCGGTGCTCTTAAGAAAAATTTCTTTTGTTGACCCCTGCGCCTGCAGACCAAGTTTTTTAACCACTTAAGGACCAGGGGTGATTTCGCTGATCTGTGCAGCGTGGGCTCTACAGCCCACAGCACAGATCAGCAAGGAGGCTGGGCGATCAGACTTACCCCCTTTTTCCCCCATTAGGGGGATGTCCTGCTGGGGGGGTCAGATCGCCGCCGGCTCTGTTCGTTCGGCGGGGGGGGGGGGCTCCTCAAAGCCCCCCTCCGCAGCGAATTTCCTTTTCCGTCCCCTTCCATCTCTCCCCTTCCTCCTATGGGCAGCGCAGGACGGAGATCCGTCCTGCGCCGCCTGGAGTGAATGCCGGCGAATCAGAATGCGGTGATCCCCGGCCAATCAGAGGCCGGGGATCGCCGATCTACGTCACGGCGCTGCTGCGCAGCAGCGCCGTGTGATGTAAACAGCAGGGATATCTTCCCCGCATGTTTACATTATGCGTGCGAGCCGCGATCGGCGGCTCGCACACTGTTCACGGAGGCAGTCTCCGTGAACTAGCATGGAAAGGCCGCTCGATCGAGCGGCCGTTTCCATGCTATACCATTAACGACCCGCCGACGCCTATGGGCATTAGGCGGTCGTTAAGTGGTTAAAGCACCTAGCTGCCGCATGAGAGCCACTGCAGAAGTTGCACTCGTGTTTATAGCGACAGTTGCTTAAAAACTTGCATTGGCCCTCATTGAAGGCAAAACACAATCCTTTCTTAAAGGAACTGCTCGCAGGGGCTGCAGTCGCTTTCGTTGATGCTGAACGCTGCGGTAAAATGTACCCAAGCCACAGGGCAACTTCCTTATTACCCCAAGACAGTGATGCATGTACCGCCATCCTCTGCCTGAAGACCTCATCGTACTGAAACCATGCACTACCTCCAAACTGTCTATAGGCCTCATTAATTATGTCCAGATGCTGGAACAAACCCGTACATAGCTCCGGCTTCTTCTCACCTAATACGCTAGCATAAATGCAAAAGGCCTGGAGCCAATTGCCGAAAGTGCGCAACGTCGAGCGCCGTCTGTCCTCCTCTCCCTCTTTTTTCTCTTTTAACTATTTATAAGAAGGAAGGAGAGTGAGGATATCAATAAATTCATTATTCCATATCCTCTCTTTTATTGCCACGTTCAGATGAAATCCCAGTGGCGATAAAGAACAAGGCAGGGCCTCTTTATAATGAATTTCTGCCAGCCCAGGTTTCACAGCTGGCACCTGAACTGGAGGCACAATAGGTGCAGATACAGCCGGAGCTACAAGCGGGAGTGCCCACACTGGGGCAGGGGGCCCTGGCTCACTAACAACTACACAGTGCCCCACATCCTGATCCCCCTTCTGAGACGCCTTAACAGAATCAGCTAAAGAATTGATAGCAAATATAGAAGAAGCATCATGTAACTCACCGGGCAGAACTGGTTCTCCCTTCTTTCCGGCTGTGCAGCCTCCTGGCTGGGACCTGCAGTGGCTTCCTCCATGGCTGCAGCAGCAGCTGTTGCTTGTGTGACAATAGGGGCTGCCCGAGGCATAGTCCGCTGGCCTCTGCTTCCCTTTTCCACTCTCTTTTTTCTGCCTGAGCTTGGAGGGGGCGGTGAGAACACTCTCCTTGTCTTCCGTGGGCGTTTTCCTAGCCCAGCATGACGGAGAGCTCCTCCTGCATCCCCCTCCTCCTCTCCTGGTCCATCCTCTCCTCTCTCGTGTGCCCAGTCACGCCTGCTCACCACCTCCTCTTCCTCTCTGCTTGAGTTCCTCCCTCTGACAGAGCCACGAGGAGAGGCTGGGGGAACAGCATATGCGGGCACTGTCTCTGCTTCTTCCAGCGGGGCCGACGGACCGGCCACCGCGGCTGTTTCGCCAGCAACCGGCTCCAGCAGGTCGCGCAACCACTCCTGCCCATCCTCCGCCTCGGCCCTGCGCCGCACCGCCGCCATAATGATTTCCATGAGGTGAAAGGTAGGGGATTTTTCTTCAGCCGGCTAAGTCCAAGAGAGCAGCACCGTATGCATTTTTAAAGGGCCAGTGCAATTTTGTTTGAGCGCAAGTTTTTCTCTTCTTCTAATGTTCTATACATACCTGGGGACCCCGCCAGACCCATAAACACAGATCGGTCCCACGCCGCTGTCCTCCGCTGCCCACAGCTTCAAATCCAGTCTGACGTAAGAGAAGGGTGCTCTTTGCATATCTCTCCAGCAGCCGCTGGAGAGATACGTAGAGGGCACACTTCTCCTGCATAGACTGGTACACTTTAAAGGCAAACTCAGGTCAAAAAGTGGATACCTACTGACACGATTTTTGTGAACGCCATTGCGGCAAGCGCAGGTAAATGCGCCCAAACTATGATCTGGAGAGCCCCTTTAATTCATATGCCTGGCTTTTAGAAACTCAGTGCTCTACCATCTCACCACCCCTGCCCTGGGGGATGTGAGGGAGTGTTTGTTTGTGTTTGTTTGTACTTACTGAAAGAAGCCATTTACCCTAAAACCAGACCATCCACACAGGAAAAAGGTTATCTATAAGGGGGGCAATAAGGATTCTCCAGGAAGTATCTCCCATCCTAGTTTAAAGATAAGGAGAGGAACAGATCCCCTCATAAACTCATTAGGACCCATTCACATTCCTGCCTGTCCTGAGAATACCCAGAGACATGTCCCTGGCTTAATGAGCTTTTGATATCTCATTTCATAGTAGTCCATAATTCGATGGATATTGCAGAACCGTTTGGGCCCAGCGGTCCACAACTCACAGTGCGCCATGCGACCAGCGCAGCACACCTTCTGAGACGTTAATCGATCATCTAGTCATCTCCCATCCTGAGATATCGATTACATAAGCAGGGAAGGTGGCACTCCAAGCGAGTTTGATATCAATTGGTTCAGCGCATGCTGACGGAATGTAAAATGTTGGGTTTTATATGATATGTCAGATATCCGCTGAGTTATGGCATACTTGGAGAAACTGCCAATTCCGTCCCTCAGACAATAGGGGCGGACTTCAGAGCCTGAGGTCAGATTGTTAAGGGTGGAAACCTCTCTTGTTACCATCCACACCCTCTGGCAGGGAAAGGGTTAAAACCGACTGACACTCAGCCTGGAGAGAGAGACCCCAGCCATCCTGTACCATCACGGATTTGGGCTGGATGATAAAAGGATTAATACCCATCCCACAGAACTTTCCAGAATTGGACTACATATCTTCATATCTTCTGTGGGACGTATTATTGCAAAGGACATGGTAACTTAACAAACGGCTCAGACTGTAATCAGCTATTATTTTCATATTGAACCCTTATTCTTTCTGTATCCATTTGTTACTATTGCTATATTTTGTTCTGCATTATTTCTTTAAATAAACGATTTAAAAATCGTTCATCTAAGTGCTGTTCTGAAACAAATCTCCGCCAAAAGAATTCACATCTTCAGAGAGACATGTTACCATAACTGTTTTGATATTAAATATTGTTAGTTTTGCTATCTCTAGAAAGGTTGTCAAATTAACCCTTTTTCCTACAGGATTTAGCTAGAGTTAGAATTAGCGCATTTGCACGCTTTTATTGCGGATTGGTGGCAGCGACCTGGCCTCTGAGAGCACAGATTGTATCGATTGTATATACAATCGAAATTGGTCTGTGTGTGGTCTCACCAACCAATCCAAAAGGTTACTTTGCCTGCAGTTCTGACTGTCTTCAGGATTCCCTCAAGGTCTGAGGCTTTATGGTAAACTGCAGCAAAGGGAACAGAAATTGGTGGGTGACTGCGCATACGTCACACCTACCTAAGAAGAAAGAAGCCTCTGGATCCCATAGAGGCTTCCCAAGCCTTTCCATTCACAAACCCCAGAAATAAATGCAACAAGAGCTTGTCAGATTTCTGATCCTGGCTGCACTCCTCTTCATGGATGAGCGCAGCCATGCTGCGCCAGCATTACCTATAAACAAAAGTCCCAGTGTAGTTATAGTCCTAAACAGATTACTAGATAAACCAGCAGTCCTGGTAGCAAACTTAAGTCTTTACAACGTATATTCTCCTGAGCACAGCGGATTAAATAAAAGTAATGGTGAACAGCAAGCCCCAACCATTCTAGTAGCAAGCTTTCAGCAGGAGACTCAATTCTGGTTCCATTGATATTCTGAGAGCTTGGTTCTCAGCAGGTCTTTCTCCAAACTAGAGCCACTTATAAAATTACATGTAACATGATGAGATAAACATGGGAACATAAAGTACCAAGTCTACTTAAAGGTTGCCTGTGTTGATTTTCTATGTTTTGCATTGAAAGAGTTAAATAAACTGTGCTTTTACCTATGCAAATGAGGCAATGGAACAGTAAAGGCAGCTCGGCTCCTCTAAAAATTAAATAGAAAGCAAAACACTTTTATTTGGCAGCACAAATACTCTTGATAAAACTGCAGTTCTGAAAATAGTAATTAAATCTCTTCCCTGGGAGTTGAATGACATGTTCTTCCTCACAATGTCATGTCTGCTTTTTACACTTTATATTACATTTGCAGATCATGAAAATAAAAATGTAGACTGCAGGAATGTGCTATTTACCCTTCCTACTACACAGACAAATAATTACAGTATCTCATATGTTTATTTTCAGTTCTGGTTTGCTCAGGAGAGGAGAAGTCCAATGCTCTTAGTAGCTCCCTGCTCTATACATATCTCTACCAGGCCTGACATCTTATGACCTGAACTCTGGAGTCTCCCTGATCTTCACAACAGAAACAGCAGTTCTTCCAAGACGTGATGAAACAGGGAGATGGATCCTCTTGCCTCTGCCCCTCTGAATGGAAGCGGGAAAAAAGGGCGCAGGCAGCTAGTGGACAAAAAGGGCGCTGCCATTCACTCTCATAATAAATAACGTTTAATGGGCGCCGAGCAGGAAAAAAGGGCGCCGGACATAAATAACGTTTACAAACGTCGCCCGGAGATTTTTAATGATTTATAAGTGTGCTTGTGGTGATTTACGTTTATAAAATGCACCCGTGCCGAATAACGTTTATAAAAATACTAAACATATTTATCTTATTTAACTAATTAAAACATTATTTAAAGTTTTATCCCTTACTGTTTGTAAAACATTATTATTCACAAAATAAAGCGATCAGTACGTAACGTAAATTGCAATATATTTTTTGCAGCCACAATTAGTAAAACATTATTATCCACATAAGAAAGGGGGGTCTTAGGTTTAGGCACCACCAGGGGGGTCTTAGGTTTAGGCACCACCAGAGGGGTCTTAGGTTTAGGCCCCACCAGGGGGAATCTTAGGTTTAGGCACCACCAGGGGGGGTCTTAGGTTTAGGCACCACCAGGGGGGTCTTAGGTTTAGGCACCACCAGGGGGTCTTAGGTTTAGGCACCACCAGGGGGGTTTTAGGTTTAGGCACCACCAGGGGGGTCTTAGGTTTAGGCACCACCAGGGGGTCTTAGGTTTAGGCACCACCAGGGGGGTTTTAGGTTTAGGCACCACCAGGGGGGTCTTAGGTTTAGGCACCACCAGGGGGGTCTTAGGTTTAGGCACCACCAGGGGGATCTAGGGGTTAGGGATAGGTACAGGGAGGGTTCTGTGTAAGAGTAGGCTTAGGTATAGTTTTAGTAAAATTTTAGTAATACTTACTAATGTTTTACAACACTTATTACGAACGTAGTTATATTTATATCATCGTTATAAAGAATATTTTCAGATTTTATTATAAGAACAAACCATAAATGAAGGTTATTCACAACAATATACAATTATAACAATTAAACATATATTATTGTTTTTTTAATAAACGTAATTATAAGTTTAACTTTTGAAACAGGGAAGATTAACATTTTCACAATTGCCGATTTCATAAACATTATTCAATGATTTATAATTTTGTAAAACATTATTTGTAAACGAAATATAGCACACTATTTTTATAAACGCTATTCATGATTAATTATTAATTAGCGTTTACACCCCGCGCCCTTTTTGTCCGGGCGCCCTTTTTGTACGTACGCCCTCTGAATATGTCTCCTCTGGGAATAAAAAATAAACACTGAATAGGGCAGTGCACAATAATTTGGTACATAGGTAATCTTTTTAGTAAACAGGAAGTCCTCTTGATGGAAGGGCTTCCCTTCATCTGCCCCTCTAAATGGGTCTTCTGTGGGGAGAAAGACAAACACTTGTCTGAATAGAGCAATATACTGTATAATAATGCCAAAACAGGAGATAACACAGTTATTGTATTTTTTTCTCAGTAGCTCCATCTAAGCCTAAAGCTACGTACTCACCACCCGACGGGTCCAGTGACTGCCCCTTGACGACAGTCATTAAGCGACACCTCTTCCTGCTCCCGACGTCATGTGACTACATGATGGGCGCGAACGGGAATTAAGGGGGCAACATACTTTATAGGAGTTCCACCGAACATTCACTTCTAGCAATTCTTGAACCAGTCCAGTATAATATAACAGGCTCCTTCGATTTTTCGTGTATTAGCAAGTATGGAAGGATCTCACAGTCACTATTTCAGCTATACAGCAACAATATGACTTAACTTCCCAGCTCCACACAAGCACATAACCTTTGTATTGCCAGAAAAAAGGGCTGCTTGCATTTTCATGTTGCACTAACACAGGCACAGGCAGCTATTTAGCAAAAATATGCTTCATGTTTCAGCTCCATGCATCTGCCCTAGATCATTGGCACACTGGCAAAAGGTTCATCATGCTATATCACATTAAGTGGGTCCACATAGTTGCCCAGTCGGGCTCTCACCACCGCTGGTCAGATGGGACTCTCCCCGCTTGCTGTCATCAGTGTTCGTCCAGTGTCCTGCTCTGTTTCATGCGTTTACTTAGGTGAGGAATAGGGACGCCTCTCTCCAGAGTTGCCGGCCGGTGCGCAGCGTGAAGCGCTGATCAGCATGCATACGTCAGCCACTTGTCACGCCCGTGTCACATGACATGTTTCGCCTGGCCTCTCCAAGCTTTTTCAAACTCTGTTTGACTGGTTCAAGAATTGCTAGAAGTGAATGTTCGGTGGAACTCCTAAAATCCATGTAGTTGATGGGACAATTGCTATACTCCTTGTCGCAATGCTTATGGTGCACAGAATGTAATACAATAACACTAAGCCTAGCAAGCTAACTGAGGATAGTGTCCCGGCTGGAACCTCTTGTAATTTAGGGGGGACCCCCATATCATATGACCCTTAATGAGTGCTGTATGGGCATGGTGTATGGATGTGTGTGACGTCAGCTGACTTGATTTATACTGTACACGGCCGTGTATTTTTTTAAGGGGGGAAAAGGGAATGTTTTATGTGGTTGTCCATGATACATATTTTCAATACATTTTGATACTGTTTGAAGACACCCCTTGCAAGCTTTTTTCTGCTAGTGACTGTGTGACAAGAGGTGGCTCCCCTATACGGGTACAGTTATTTAATTTGTTAAAGAATGTTGCCCGACATCCGGTACCCTCATCACACATATCGTTGGGTAGGTATGGAGATTAACAGACAAGACTGAGCTTGTGCGATCTAACTAACAGAGGTTGCCATATGGGGCTGTCAATTTGGGACTTGTGGACCACTTAAAATTGTAGGCACTATGGGAGGGGCATTTTGCCAAATACCTATTCACTGTGAAGCCTGATTACCATTGCTTGGATTGAGGAATGTTGTTCAGTTTGTTTTCTCTTTGCAGAGTCCACGCCAAGTTCTTTATATTCATAGTGATAACAAACATAAATATGCACAGGAACATAATCATAATGAATCTACTCAGATAGCGATCGTTTTGCTGCATTTCACAAAAAGTCTTTTTTGCATTTTACAAATTCCCTTTTGTAGTAACGTGTTTTGGGATCCTATGGTTTCATCTACGATGCCATGTGTAGCTGCACCAGACCTCCAATATGGTCTATTTTCTCCTATACATTTCCCACACTGGCTTCCCTCTCCCCCTTTCTCAAATGTCTCATACACCATGGAGTCACTACCCTGCCCCCCCCCCCCCCCCCCCATGATCTTCAGCAGTAATAGCAGCTCTCCCAAGACTTGATAAAACATGGAGATGACTACCTCACATGGGGTTGTCATATGGAGCTGTACATGAGGGATACTTGTGGGGCACTTAAAATTGAAGGCACTAGGGGAGCACTTTAGCACTTGGCACAATGCCAATTCACCATAAGGACTGATTACAATTGCTTGGATTGAGGAATGTTACTTCAATTGAAGAATGTTGCTTAAATTGAGAAATGTTGTTCAGTTTGTTTTTTCTCTGCAGACTTAATGTGAGGTTCTCTATATTCAGAGTTATAACAAAGATAAATATGCCCAGGAACATAGTCATAATGCATCTACTCAGATAAAAATCTTTTTGCTGCATTTCACAAAAAGTCTACATATTTTACAGATACCTTTTTATAGTAACTTGTTCTTGAGATGCTATCTTTCCATCTGTGATATGTAAGCTACATGGTCACCAGCCATCCAAAATGTCCAGGTCCTCCTGCACATTTCCCATACTGCTCCACCCTTACCACTGCCATTTTTCCAGCCACATTCTGGAGTCACTCGCCTGACCACCACACTCCCCCCTCTCATTTCAGCACATGCTGCAACTATGATGTGCACTATCTCTCATCATCCCCTCTTATATGCTGACACCACCTTCCACTGAATTTTCTACTCTAGCATGGCCTCTATCTTTAACTTCTCACTCAGTTTCCATGAACAACACCTGCTAATACTATTGTCTCCCAACCTTCACAATCCCTATTACTGCCATCTCCTGCTGGGCACATTCTAGTTGATGGAGCAGAGCGGTCTGTACACATAGATAGGCATCCAGTACAACACGTTAGAACTCTTTACTAAAGAAAATGTGTAAAGATAAATGATACACAACCATTAAGAGATGCAGCTTACTTAGAACAGAAATACAGAGTACCCAGCAAGCTCTTTAGGAGTGTGTAAGGGGATACAATGGACCAAAAAAGCCCTCTTACTAAAATGTTATGGATAACAAAAGTTTGCTTTCTTAAAACAGAAAGTATTTGCTATAATTCAGGTTGGAGTGAGCTCTGAGATGTCTCCTAGTGTATACAGAATGAACAAAGGAAATCACAATACCATAGAGATAGTTGCAGCACTTTGCATACACAATGTGGTTGCTTAAAGAGACACTGAAGCGGAAAAAAAAATTATGATATTATGATTTGTATGTGTAGTACAGCTAAGAAATAAAACATTAAGATCAGATACATCAGTCTAATTGTTTCCAGTACAGGAAGAGTTAAGAAACTCCAGTTGTTATCTCTATGCAAAAAAGCCATTAAGCTCTACGACTTTAAAAGTCGTGGAGAGGGCTGTTATCTGACTTTTATTATCTCAACTGTTCCTGGACTATTTACTTTTTCTCTGCCAGAGGAGAGGTCATTAGTTCACAGACTGCTCTGAAAGAATCATTTTGAATGCTGAGTGTTGTGTAATCTGCACATATTATAGAATGATGCAATGTTAGAAAAAACACTATATATCTGAAAATAAAAATATGAGAATATTTTCTTTGCTGCTAATCTTCTAGTAATTATTCATAGTACACAACCAATTCACTATATCATATTTTTTTTCACTTCAGTGTCTCTTTAACTATACTGCAGTTTAGGTAATAATGTTATTGCTTCCCTTCTCAACATATTAGCCTTAAACTGCGAGCCCAGTTTTCTTTATCAGTTCCAATGTCTTTTCATGGGTAGAGGCTTTGTAAGAACATCAGCTATCATGTCTTCAGTTGGACAATACTGCAATTCAGCTTGTACTTGTTCTTGTAAGTCTCTTAAGAAATGACGCTTCTTATCTATAAGCTTGGTTCTCGGATTGAATCATTCCGAGTGTGCAAGTGCAATGCAACTTTGGTTATCCTCAAACATTGGTATAGCACCTGTCTGTATTTGATCCAGGTCTTCCAAAAGACTTGCTTGTGCTGCTACATATATGGCTTCAGTTGAAGACAGTGTTACACTTGGCTGCTACCTGCTGGTCCAGCTGATTAATCAGTCATCGAATACAAACAGATAACCACTGGTAGACTTTTGATACTTTGAATCACCAGCCCAATCTGCATCTACATACCCAAACTGACCATTCTTCCCAATCAATGGTAGTCTTAGTTTGAAGTGCATGATGCCCTTCAAGTAGCATATGATATGACTCTTTTAACACCATTCCAGTCCATCTGACCTGGTTGAGATACATTTTTTTACATAGGAATCCTATTGCTGTAGCAATGTCTTGCATGGCTTTTCTGTACTGACAATTGTTTGGCAGTAAATCACCTTGATTATTCACTTCCTTCAGGTAATTTGTTTCCATAGGAGAGTTTAGCATCTTTTATCCCAAAAATTTCAATCACATCCTCTATCTTATGACTTTGGTCAAGAAGAAATCTCCAATCTTCATCTCTCTCAGTCTGTATACCTAGGAAATGTTTCACATTACCTAGATCTTTTGTTTCAAAGCTCTCAAAGCTTAGAATTTCTAAGACTATGACATGATTCCCTTTTTGCTGGTAACATACTAGCAGTTCATCCACATACCGTATATACTCGAGTATAAGACGACCCCCCATAACAGGAAAACAACATTGACCCGAGTATAAGCCGAGAATATAATGAGGCACTTACTGAGGACTTCCTAGGGCTCTCTTGATCATTAACCCAAGACTCTGACCCCAGCATCTTCAGTGGAAAAGGTAAGGTTTGACCATTTGCTCCCTCTGGGATTTCACATGTTACAATTGCTCTCTGTGCAATGATTAGGGCCCATAGAAAAAACAGTATACATAGAACTTCTCCCCCCCAGTATCCCTGGCATGTGCTGGTGCTTTATGTGCTGCAGCTTGTGACCACCTGCCACTTTACCACAGCATTGCCTGCAGCCATCTTCCCTCACTGTCCCCGGCCAAAGCAGTAGGCATAGTCACTGTATGCTGTCAGTCTCCATCCCCACAGCGCCGAGTGTCACCAGCATGAGCTAACATACAGTAATTGTCCAGCAATACTTGCAGGCAGCTGTTACCCGCGGCTGTGTGTCCAGCAGTACTTGCAGATTCATAGTTACAGTACTGTTCAGCTGTTTTCCCCCACTGTTCCCCTCCAAAAGTAGTATGCAACGTTACTATATGTCCCCAGCATCTCCAGAGTCGTGCAGAGCGGCGCAATCACTCACCGGTTCTCGCCGCCAGGATACATCTTCAGCTTCTCTGTCGTCTCTTCTCTATGACGTCCTTCAGTGGCACTCGCAATGTGAGACGCCACTAGAGGGCGACATAGAAATGAGAAGGACAGAGAAGCTGAAGATGTATCCTGGCGGCGAGGACGAGTGTGTGATTGCGCCACTGTGCACGACTCTGGAGATGCCGGGGACACTCGGGGACATATAGTAATGTTGCATACTACTTTGGAGGTGGACATTACGGGAAAATAGCCGCATCGTACCAGAACTATGCATCCGAAATAACTGCCGGACACAGCTGTGGGTAACAGCCGCGAGTATTGCTGGCCAATTACTGTACATGTAAGCTCATGCCGGGGATACTCGGGCGGTGAGGACAGAGATGGACAATGTACAGTGTCTGTGCATACTACTTAGGTGGGGGACAGTGTGGGAAAACAGCCGCGAGTACCGCTTTCACATGCCGCTGCACATTAAGCAATAACCAGCACGTCGGGGACAAAAACAGACTTATATATGAGCTTTTATTTGTATTTTAGTGATTTTATATGAAGAAAATAAATGCCTTATATCTACAAACGGGTATGCTTCACTGATGTGCTGGGGTGAGGCATAAACATAAAGCGAGAGATCCACCTGAAAAACGAGGTGGCTGGAATCTGGTGAGCCTCTCTGATTACGGGTGGTGGTGACACGAGTGGATGCACTGGTTGCTCACGCTGCACGGGTTCCTGAAAGTGTGGACTTGTAAAAGCAGTATTACGCTATGTATAGTGTGCTTGTTTCTTTATAGGATTATCTTTGGAACGGGAGCGCAGTGGACTTATTCTGTTTGAAATAAATAAATAAAATAACTTCATATAGGTGCTTACCTACTCTGGTCATTGCAATCACTTCCTCTCCATGTTGGATAGTTCACCTTGGAATTTTGTGATCAATCCTTTGCTTGTCAGTCACTTGACAGGTAAGAGTCCACCATTTAGTTTGGGAACATATAACACATCTGTCACTGGTATAACTAGACTTTGACCATCTGCATTGTGACATAAAAGCTTGCCATGGTCAATGCCCTCAGCTGCAGTGCTACTCCCATCAGCAAGGTAGATAGTCTCTTTTACTTGGATCAAGCTCTGCAAAGAAATTTATATCACTCATCATGTGACCCGGTGCTCCTGAATCTATATACCACTTTTGCCCTGCTGGAGTGCCTGTCGTTTTAAATGTTCCTTGCCACTGGTCTCTGCAGGGGCGTAGCAATAGGAGGTGCAGAGGTAACGACCGCATTGGGGTCCTTGGGCCAGAGGGGCCCCGAAGGGCTCTCCCTCAACTACAGTATTAGCTCTCAATTGGTCCTGTGCTCATAATAATCACTTCTATAGATACTTTGAATAGTGGTAATCAATAACAAGCTGTTCCCCATCCCCTTCTTACACCTCTGACACTGTAGGTGCCATTGGCAGGTTTTGGTGCGCCGTATCAATTGTTATGTATAGAGTGCATAGGGGGCCCATTGTAAAACTTGCATCGGGGCCCACAGCTCTTTAGCTACGCCACTGGTCTCTGTTATTACCATTTAATGTAGGTCTCACTCACTGTCAAGAGTTCCTTGAGAATCTTGTCTTTTTCTCTGCCCTCCATATTGAACAATCTTTCTTAGTATTGTAGGAGGCACAGGAGATGTGAGGAAAGGTCGGCACTACAGCTGGATCTACATAGGATATGTGGGACCAGCAGGGTTACAGCAAGGCTGGTCTGTGGTCTTTATCAGCGTGCTCAGATTAAAAAGTCAGTTGCTGAATATGAGGTACAAAGGGTGTAGAGTCGGCACTGCTGAAAACTGTATATTTATTCCACAGGTGGAAAAACATTACATCACGTGCAGATAAGAAGAGGTACACATACCATGTATTGAAGGCTGTGAGCTGGTGGTGGGTGCTGGGAGCAGGTTTAGGCTTACGGCCGTTTCGCGTGTGACACGGCTGTCCCTCTGGGGGACAAGAGAGCGATCGGCTCTCATAGGCAGAAGCCTATGACAGCCGATCGTATGATTGGCTGGGTGCAGAGATGGAGGGAGGGAATAAAAAAAAAAAACATATTTTGTTGAAAAAAACGGAGATAAATATTTATTAAAAAAAACTAACAACTTGGGGCGATCAGACCCCACCAACAGAGAGCTCTGTTGGTGGGGGGGGAGGGGGGGGGAGTCGCTCGTGTGCTGTGTTGTGCGGTCCTGCAGCTTGGCCTTAAAGCAGCAGTGGCCATTTTAGTTAAAATGTTCCTGGTCTTTAGGGGGGGTTTACCACTGTGGTCCTCAAGTGGTTAATAGGAATAACTTGCTGATTAAACTGGATCTTTCATGCAGCTTTTTCAATGCATCCCACATGCCTCTAGCTGTGTCCGGATTCCTTATGTGAATAAGCCGATCATCTTGCACTAAAAGGGTTGTGGTTGCCCTGGCTTGCCTGTTTTTCTTATTCTATTCCTAATGGTTTTTATCTGGTCTATCTGTGATAATTACATGCCACAGGTCATCTCTAGATAGCAGCATTTCCATTTTAAACTTCCATAATTAATAGTTCATGTTATTCAACTGGGTCACTCTAGCATGGCCTCTATCTTTAACTTCTATTGTCTCCCAACCTCCACAATCCCCAGTGCTGCCATCTCCTGCCGGGCTTATTCCAGCTGGTGGAGCAGAGTGGTCTGTACATGCAGACAGACACCCAGTATAACAAGTTAGAACTCTTTACTAAAAAAAAACCCAAAAAAACAAAACAAGCGTGCTGAGATAAATCACACACAACCACCAGGAAATGCATCTTGCTTAGAACAGAGAGGAACACAGGATGAGCACGGGAAATCACAATACCATATATCATTGCAGCACTTTGCATGTACAGTGACATCTTGTGGTTGCTTTACTATACTGCAGTTTAGGTAATAATATTGTTACTACCAACGTTAGCATGTATGCCTGATGCCCTTTAGGGGTAGAAGAAAATGTCAGCAGCATTATACCGGGTAGAACTTAAGCAACTAATCTAGAGAACAATTCCCAACATACAGTAAAATCAGAGTAATTGCAGTGATTATTGTTTTTCTATTTCGTTAGCTTATGATTAAGGCTATAGACATTCCCCAGTAAAATATCGGTGCACACTACTCATTCTCATTTGTTGACCATTTTGGGATGTAATGCAACCAATAAGTGAAGAAGCTTATGTTTAACTTAAACTTTTGGACGCCTGTCAGGAAGCAAAATGGCAGGAGCCAGCCGGCCAAGTCCCAAAGCCTTCTCCAATGCGGCAGCCAGCCATCCAACAGAGGGTGTAGAGCGGAGATCTGGAAGGGTAACAGAGGTGAGGAAAACACAGAGGGTAGAACATTTGCACCTGCTCGCCACCTCTGACCTTTCGCTAGCTGCCACAGCCTTCTCCAGAGCGTCAGTCAGCCAACAGAGGATACAGAGTGCAGACCCTGAAGAGAACTGAGGTGAGAGAAACACAGAGAGTGGAGGGAGGACCTCTGCACCTGCTCACCGCTGCTGAGCTTTTGCTTGTTGCCACTACAGAAAATGTTTCTATGGGACTTGACTGGCTGGATGCTGCCATTTCACGTTCAAGTCCTAAAATGTAAGTTACTCACAAGTTTCTTTGCATAGCTAAATGGGAACAAATCAAGAGCCCCAAACAGTGTGTTACTGTGATTATGAAGTATTAAGGTAAGTATTTAAATTGTACTCACAAAGATGGGTTGCCACCAAAAGCAACAACTGTATAGGCACGTGGGGAATTTTTCCTGTCCTCACTCAGGCTAAGAAGTCACTCTCTATAGAAATAGGATAAAAGGGTGAGGCTCACCCATTGCCCGGGTGGACATTCAATTATGTGGGATGTACCGAGAAGCCAGTACAGAATAACATATTTAAAAACAGCTTAAAAATAAGGGGGTATTAGCGGACTTACCTCCCCACAGATGACATGACAATGTTATCATAAAGGAAATACAATGTTTATTTCTTACTCCAATAAAATCTGCAACGCGTTTCCTGGGTCTATCACCTGTTTCTTCAGGCAAAGTACAAAAAGGAGTACCTAAAAACATTAAACATACAAAAAAATTGTATCAAGCTACAAATTGACAGTAAACATCACATGCATATCCTAAATGTTATTCTGGTATGTGCCTGTAAAACACCCCTATATGACTACTAAAGTGTAGGGGTTGCTTGACAACTAGAGCATAAATAAGAGCAAGAATTGTACCTGCAGATTAAAAGAACCAGTGCTATAAATTGTTTTCATTTTTTTAAAATGGAAATCATGTGCAATAATGTGTTTTGATGGTGAGTGAGAATGTATATATATTATTATTATTATTATTTAGTATTTATATAGCGCTGACATATTACGCAGCGCTGTACAGTATATATATATATATCTTGTCACTAACTGTCCCTCAAAGGAGCTCACAATCTAATCCCTACCATTGCCATATGTCTATATTATGTAGTGTAAGTACTGTAGTCTAGGGCCAATTTTTAGTGGGAGCCAATTAACTTATCCGTATGTTTTTGGAATGTGTGAGGAAACCGGATTGCCCGGAGGAAACCCACACAGACACGGAGAGAACTTACAAACTCTTTGCAGATAGTGCCCTGGCTGGGATTGGAACCAGGGACCCAGCGCTGCAAGGCGCTGCAAGGCTGAAAGGCGAGAGAGCTAACTACGCCACCGTGCTGCCCGTATATATATAATCTTTTAAGGTAAAGCAGTGAAGGGTGATGCAAAATGAATAATTTATTTATGGTCATTAAATGATATTTGGTCAATAATGGATTATCATTGTGCTACAGGCAACATTCTTGCTCTTATTTATGCTCTAGTTGTCAAGCAACCCCTACATTTTAGTTGTCAATTAGAAGCATTTTACATGCACATACCAGAATATCATTAAAGGAACAATATCGATTAACATGTTTTTTTAACCTGAGATTGAGAGAGTTCCTTAAGTGCTGATAAATAATGATGTATACATTTCATTTGCTTATCTCTTTTGTTTACTGCAGCAAATTCCTTTCACTCTGAACTGATGGCAAGTCTGTTCTAATCTGACGGCAGAGTGAGGGGGCTATGAGGGGAGGGGGAATTCCCTCACAGTGGATCTGTTAACCCTGTGTGTGTGAGATAAAGATGTACAGAGGCGCCGGAGGGGTAAAATATACTAAAAAGTTTAAAATATTCAGGTGGTGGTAGTGGACCTGCCACACCAAAACAGACACGATTGATTCACATACTCCTCTGTGCAAGCTGCTGTTGGACCCAAAGTTGTGTGATACTCCGTTTGTTGATTGCCTGATGAAGCGGGATTGTGCCCATGAAATGCGTTGCAGTTTTTTATAGGAGTATGTGAATAAATTGTTTGAACCTCAAGCGACAGCATCGTGTCTGTTTTGGTGTGGCAGGTTCACCACCGCCACCTGAATATTTTAAACTTTTTAGTATATTTTACTCTTTTGGCGCCTCTGTACATCTTTATATCAAGTTCTCCACCCCGGGTAGAAGGGTGGTACACCCTCTTTTCTCCTATCTACAGAGAGCGACATCTTAGTCCTGAGTAGGGACAGGCCTAATCTCCCTACCTGCGTATACAGTGGTTGCCTAGGTGGTAAGCCATGTTTGTAAGTATAATACTTGCATTTCATTTTTCCTCCCTGATCTAATACATACTACACTATTTTGGGCTCTCGGTTTTCAGCTTTATCGCCCTGTGTGTGTGTGAGAGAAAGTCCCATGCCCTGTGTCTCCGACTGAAGTGTCTAAAGAGAGCAAGGGAAATGTAACTTGTTATAAACATTTGTAATTGTCTGTGACACCACAGCTTTTCATACTTTTTTTTGCTTTCAGAGAAAAATACTCTGTGGCTGATATGCAAAAACAACACTGGCTGCGCATTGACGCAGACACCCCTTTTCCCCTTTTGAGAATGATTTGTCCCAATAGAGCTAAATCCTACACACAATGAATTAAAGCTTTTGCCTCTGATATTTAACATGAAAAGTAGGAAAATGTTTACACAGCTACATGGACATGATTTGTACATTGTCATTTTAGAACACTTGGTTTGATTTTTTCCTTTCTTTTTTCATTTCTTATGCAATTATGTGAGTCCTTTGGTACAGCATGCTCTTCTTACATTTTGTCTGGAGTTCTGATTTACTAGCCTTAATGGTTATGTTTAACCATCAGGTGATCATACTATAGCAATGTCACATGTGGCTCAGCAGCTGTATCAGGAGGATACAGGAATGTCACATAATTTAAACTGGGGCTTAACTTAGGCAGATAGCTGAAAAAGATAGTGGACTAAAATGGCAAAAATTTAAATATGAATATGGGATATGAGTAACACCTGCTGTAATATATGTTCTGCCTAGTCAACAATCTTTTATCTCCTCCCTTTCTGAATATTGCTATAAAACAGTCTGCATCTCTGTAAATATAATATTCATTGTGAATCTACTATAAGGATCCCATCTCTGGTGAGTAAACTTTATCCATTAAATAAAGGCTAAGTTCTTTGTTCAACATGCAGTTGCAGCCTATGGCAAATGTTTGGTTAGTTATATGAGTGTACAAATGATGCTGGTAGAATGATGCTTTCTGTTTGATGCACATTTATTCTCTAAGCTGTTTTGCTGTGTTTTTGCTAATGCTATGATTAGAGATGGTAAAAAGATGCTACTAGTTCCATTTTGCAAGCAACATTAAAGGACCACTATCGTGAAAAATTGCTAAATTTAAAATACATGTGTATGCATACAAAAAGAAGTATGTTTCTTCCATAGTAAAATGAGTCATAAATGATTTTTATCCTATGTTGCTGTCACTTACAGTAGTTAGTGGAAATCTGACAGGCTTTGGACTAGTCCATCTCTTCATGGGGTATTCTCTGCATGGCCTTTTTTCTTTAGAAAGACACTCCCTGAAAATGATCTATACAAAGATGCTGGCCAGCCTCTCTGCTCTCTGCTCTAAGTGCTTTAGAACATAAAGAAAACCCTGAAAATCCCCCATGAGGAGATAGGCTAGTGCAAAACCTTTTTTTACTACCTACTGTAAGTGACAGCAACATAGGAGATAAGTAATTTATGGCTCATTTTACTCAGGAAGAAATGTACTTCATATTTTTATGTGTTCACATGTATGTTAAATGTTTTTGGCGATCGTGGTCTTTTAATGCAGTTTGTATGCAGCTTGATATTGGGCCAGTCACATTCTTTTCCTAATGATCTAGATTGGTCTAATTCCAACTGCATTCAATGTGTAAGCCAGAATCATTTGCATCTCGCTGACCATCTCTTTGTATAGTAGTATTAACACCGAACATTAATGTTGTAAGAAAATGGTAAATATCACCAACAAAAGTAGGATATTTGCTGATTTTACTGCCAAATGTTGGCTAACTTCACACTATGGGCTTGATTCACTAAACCATGATAACGGCCGCGCTAGCATTTTTATGCGTGTTTTCAAGCGCAATCACGAATTTCCACACGCAATCGCAAATTTTCACGCACAATCGCAGATATTTGCATTACAAAATTCGCCATTGCGTGCGAAAACACACGCGAAAACGCTAGCGTGCCCATGATATGAGTTATCACGGTCAAGTGAATCAAGTGCAATGTGCATAATGTAACACCGCACCACAACATCAACGTCGTTGATGGAGCAGAGTGGTCTGTACATGCAGACAGACACCCAGTATAACAAGTTAGAACTCTTTACTGGAAAAAAGCATGCTGAGATAAAACATACACCACCATCAGGAAATGCAGCTTACTTAGAACAGAGAGGAAAACAGAGTACCGTATATACTCGGATACAAGTCGACCTCATGTATAAGTCGACCCCAATATTTGACCCTCTTAAACAGGAATTTATTAATTACTCAAATATAAGTCGGTGCAGCAAAGTTAAGGGCTGTGTGGCCCTTCTAGCAGTGTGGCCCCTTTGTCCCCCTGGCTGTGTGGCCCCTCTAGTTGTGTGTCATCTGTGTCCCACTGGCTGTGTGGCCCGTTTCCCCTGGCTGTGTGGCCCCTGTTTCCCCTGGCTGTGTGGCTTCTGCTGTGTGGCCCCTGTTTCCCCTGGCTGTGTGGCTTCTGCTGTGTGGCCCCTGTTTCCCCTGGCTGTGTGGCTTCTGCTGTGTGGCCCCTGTTTCCCCTGGCTGTGTGGCTTCTGCTGTGTGGCCCCTGTTTCCCCTGGCTGTGTGGCTTCTGCTGTGTGGCCCCTGTTTCCCCTGGCTGTGTGGCTTCTGCTGTGTGGCCCCTGTTTCCCCTGGCTGTGTGGCTTCTGCTGTGTGGCCCCTGTTTCCCCTGGCTGTGTGGCCCCTGTTTCCCCTGGCTGTGTGGCTTCTGTGTCCCCCTGGCTGTGTGGCCTCTGTGTCCGCCTGGCTGTGTGGCTCCTGCTGTGAGGCCCCTGTGTCCCCCTGCCTGTGCAGTCACTGGTGGGCAATAGCTATTCCCCTGTGTCCCCTTCCCAGCAGTGTTAGCAGACAGCTTGCTAAAAAGCCCCCCTCCCTCCCACCACCATGCAAAGAGGCCTCTTCTCTCTACCTCTCCCCCCTCTGTGTGATCACTGAAGCCAGCAATCACTCACTGAGCTATCCCGCGCTGCAAAGCAGACAGTTTACTGAAAATCCCTCTCCCTCCCACCAGCCACAACCACGCAAAGGAGCCTCTTATCTCTATCTCTCCCCCGTGTAATTGCTAAAGTGGAAGCTTCAAACTCACACTAATTCATCCGAGCACAGCTCTCTTCTGCCTGTAGTCACGCTGACTGGGCTGTATGCATAAGCTACAGCTCCCGATGTAATGTGATACATGAAGTCACATGACATCGGGGCTCGTAGCTGTGAGCTGATGCACAGCACACACAGCCCAGCCAGCGTGACTACAGGGAGAAGAGCGCTGTGCTCCGATGGATTAGTGAGTGAGAAGCTTCCACTTTAGCGATTACACAGGGGGGAGAAATAGTGACAAGAGGCTCCTTTGCATGGTGGTGGGAGGGAGGGGGATTTTCAATAAACTGTCTGCTTAACATTACAGGAAGGGGGAGAGAAAGAGGTGCCTCCCCATTCCTGGCTATAAGTGGGGAAATTTTGGACTATCTCGAGTATAAGGCGACCCCCCCACTTTTATACTTTGAGTCAGTCCAAAATTTCTCGACTTATAGCCGAGTATATACGGTAAATACAGGAAATCACAATACCATAGAGATCATTCCATCATTTTACAGACAGTGACATCTTGTGGTTGCTTTACAATACTGCAGTATAGGTAATAATGTTGTTAAACCTCTACCAGTTGTAACTTGCACACTATTTTTCATAGCATGACAATTGTTAGGATGTTCCTTATCACATGCGTTTTCCAGAAATGCACTGTGGAAAGTCCATTTTGATAATGTGATTTGTTACAACGCAGAGATATGAAGATGTTCATACAATTGTATGGGCAGTGTGTTCATATCCAGCAACGCACCACACAGCAATGTGCAAAGTGTGAAGACACTCTAAAAAAGGTGTTATACTGCTCTATAGTAAGCATAAAATGGCTCATAGAGAACAGCATGGTCCAGAAATCAATACTGATGAGTAAAAATGGTATTTTTGAGTTCTCAGCTATTTTGTAATTGAGCGTGGCAAATGTTTCATACTATAATCATCAGGCTTGTCTTTTGCAGATAGTGACTGATGCCACAGATAGTGATTTGACATACGGGTTTTGTATCTTCCCATAAATGTACATTAATTGGATGCATGTTTGTTTGTCTTTTTCAGATTTGTCACCATGGCTTTATTATTTGGTCAGTAATTTTACTACATCATTTCTTATATTTTTGGATTGACACCTGTATGTCTGGCTTATCAAGTTGCATGTTATTTAACTGCCCAACTCTTCTATAAGGCTTAGTGTAGCGCCATACTAGGCTACCCCTCATTTTCCCTCCTTCATATCCCACCTGTAATCCCATGCTCCACCCCTGCTGCTATGGCTGACCAAGCTCCACCCCCTGCTGCTATGGTTGACTAAGCTCCAACCCTGCTGCTATGGTTGACCAAGCTCCACCCCCTGCTGCTATGGTTGACCAAGCTCCAACCCTGCTGCTATGGTTGACCAAGCTCCAATCCTGCTGCTATGGTTGACCAAGCTCCACCCCCTGCTGCTAAGGTTGACCAAGCTCCAACCCTTCTGCTATGGCTGACCAAGCTTCACCCCCTGCTGCTATGGTTGACCAAGCTCCAACCCTGCTGCTATGGTTGACCAAGCTCCACCCCCTGCTGCTATGGTTGACCAAGCTCCAACCCTGCTGCTATGGTTGACCAAGCTCCAATCCTGCTGCTATGGTTGACCAAGCTCCACCCCCTGCTGCTAAGGTTGACCAAGCTCCAACCCTTCTGCTATGGCTGACCAAGCTTCACCCCCTGCTGCTATGGTTGACCAAGCTCCAACCCTGCTGCTATGGTTGACCAAGCTCCACCCCCTGCTGCTATGGTTGACCAAGCTCCAACCCTTCTGCTATGGCTGACCAAGCTTCACCCCTTGCTGCAATGGTTGACCAAGCTCCAACCCTGCTGCTATGGTTGACCAAGCTCCACCCCCTGCTGCTATGGTTGACCAAACTCCAACCCTGCTGCTATGGTTGACCAAGCTCCACCCCCTGCTGCTATGGTTGACCAAGCTCCAACCCTGCTGCTATGGTTGACCAAGCTCCATCCCTGCTGCTATGGCTGACTCAATCACTGAGGTCTCTTCTACTGAACAAACAGAGGAAACAATGTAGAGCCAGCATTCCTGCTGTATTCTAGTGTACACATAAGGAATAAAGTCAGCTCTATGGGATTATATTACCAAGGAAAAGCACTCATCTTGTATCAATCCTTGGTAATCCCTGCTCTGGAGGCGGTGGATGTCTAGCGGCGGTAGGTAATTTGACAGGGGGACCTGGCACAGCTGCAGTGAGGGAGGGGCTCCGGCAATGTGCAGACAGCCCAACAGGGAGCTCTGGGGGTCTCCTTGTTAAAAGAGACCCCCAGAGGCAGCGGAGACAACGTGCATTAGCTGGTTTAGACCTGCTCTTTGCAGGTCTAAGCTAATGCTCATGTCTGCATGAAAGCATGAAATGAATAATAGGATAGCGTGTAAAGAACTTGCTGGGCAATAATATTGCCCAAGCGAGTTCTTTACCACCTGGGGAAGTGTTCAATTTAATTGGATTAGGCAATGCTCCCATCGCCTAATTTAAGAACCTGCCAGCACAAGGACAATTGGATTTGACCACCTTAGTAGCTCTGTTAGTTGTTACTACCTCCTCCATGTGACTGCTGCCCAGTTTCTGTGTTGGTGAAACGCCAGTCTATTACACAACTGTGTGATATCACAGCCAATGTTTTCTTTGGTATGATTGTGTTTTTGTCACACAATTTTGTATGTGAATTTGTAATTGTGTCAATCTACAAAAGAATTAGCAATGTAGCAATGATTTCTTTAACCCTTTTGGGACTGGATGAGTCTGGCACCTTAAAGGGACTCCGAGCTCAAAATAAATATGAATTTAGTACTCACCTGGGGCTTTCTGCAGCCCAGTGTAGGTCGGGATGTCCCACGGCGGCGTCCTGGCTCTTCTCCTAGGCCCTGTCCAGAAATGGCTGCCCAGCGGCTGCCCGGCGGCTGCCCGGCAACACTAGGCCCGAGTGTCGGGCTCCTTCTTCCTTATACGTCACTGCTTTCGTCACACGCCGGCTGCCATCACGGTGGCTGGCTTGACAGTACGGCGTATGCGCGGTTTAATCTATCAAGCTCGGCAGCCGCCGGGCAGCCATTTCTGGACAGGGCCTATTCGTATTTATTTTGAGGTCAGAGTCCCTTTAAGGATTAAAGCCATCCTTTCCCTATTGTGCACTGTGATTACTGTGATTGGCTCATAGTAATCGCAGGGCCAAGAACCAATGACCACCAGTGACCAAGATGCAGAAACTCTGCTGTCACTGTGACAGCAGAGTAAGCAGGGGCAGTGATGGAAGAGCGGTAAAAATGGCAAGGACGGCGTCAGTGCGCGGTGTTGATTAGTTGGAATCTACGTCCTGACAGAGCCGCACAGCCATCAGTAGAACATAGATTTCAACTACAGTGATCCGGAAAAGGGTAAAGCAACTCTGTACTGAAAAAAGTCATATATGGAGAGTGACAGCTCTGGATCCTATAGAGTCTTCCCTGTCCTTTCTTAGTGTCCTGGTTCCAGTACTGTCCCCCATTTAAATTTGCAGTCTTTGGAAGCCCTCAGACTGAGAAGGCTCTATAGGATCCAGAGCCTTACCTCTCCATAGGTATGTTGACATGCAGGGTGGGGGAGGGCGGAGCTATACATATGACCATTTATGTACACTCTGCCGAAAGGGTCATATGAAACTTTTTTGGTGGTGCGATGCGAGGGGGCGGAGCATCACACCGCAATGCTCTTGCCAGGTGTAAAACTGTCCTCAATGTGCCTTAAACAATGTATAACAGTCTATACCAGTGTTGGCTAACCTTGGCACTCCAGCTATAGTGGAACTACAAGTCCCATGAGGCATTACAATATTCTGACAGCTCTAAGCATAACTGGGGGAGGCAGAGTCATGATGGGATTTGTAGTTCTGTCACAGCTAGAGTGCCAAGGTTAGCCATCCCTGGTCTATACAATACTGTGACATGTACTAATAAATCTAGATAATACTAAAACAGTACAGGGCCTTTTATATTTGAGGACATGTTTGTTTGTATGTATGAGACGTTTATAATCAGAGTGCTGGTAAAAAGGGGGATTTTCTGTACTTTATCTCCCAGCAGTGTCCCACTGTACTCAATTCTACCAAAAAATGGACATTTGTGAGCTATGCATACTTTCATGTTGAAGCAAACTGAATTGTACATGCTATATAGCAAACAAAACACATGGCAATACTATAGAAAATAGATAATGTTTATCTTGAAGGTGAAGGACAGCACCCTTAGTGCACAGCATTTGGGATGGTTCAGCTCTGGTTGAAAAATAATATGGTGCGAATGACATTAATCTTCTATCAGCATGCTAGCAATATAATTAGATGGTTTTCAATATTACAAAAAGTGCATTGATTTTATTAACTGTTTATTAACTGTTATTAAATGTATGCTTTCTTATGTCTTAGGTACTGGTGCTCTGGTTGGTAGCCTCTTAACCCTTGGGTCTACTGGTGGTTGTGGTGGCTCAGGTAGCTGCAGTAACTATGGTAACTATGGAGGCTACAGTCGTAATGGTAACTATGTATGCTGTAGTAACAATGGAGGCTATGGTAACTATGGCAGCTATGGAGGCCAAAGTAGCTATGGAAGCTATGGTGGCTATGGAGGAAACCGCTGGACTAATGGCTATTGTTACCGACCCATCTACAGACGTTGCTGGTCTTGATATGTATATGGAAAAGTGAAAGTAAGTTGACATGTTTTTAAGCAAAAATCAAAAAGTAAAAAAGATTTCATACCTTGTCTTTAATTAAGTATATGGAATTGTCTTGACAATCAAACATATTGTCATTTCAGTTTAAAAATAATGTAGTTTTAAAAGCAAAAGGGAAGAAAACTAAAACAAAGAAACAGCAAGTAAGCCAAAATGGTTGTATGAAAATTACAGGCACAAATATAGCATTCTGATTTTTATGGTTTTTGCATATATTCACCAGAACTGTTTTACCAGACTACAGTATCCACAATTTTTTTCAAAGAATGTATTAGCCCTATTCAAATTTAGCACCACTTTTCCATTAACAAGAGTGTAAAACCCTTTAAAAACAAATGATGGTGTTCTACAGTGAACAGTAGTGAATAAAGAGACCTGCTTATATTCCGACTTAAAAGACTTCCGAGCGAGAAGGTTAAAAAAAAGTTAAATACCTGGCTAGATGCTGTAGCCTCAGGGGACGCCATCCACGACCTCCATTTCATTCCGCCATGTTTTTTAACTTACACCCTCCATTTGGGTCCCGACCCCATAAGGTCGTCTGGCTTTTCCCCAATAAAGATGGCTGCCAGTCTTGCCGTGCCTGCTCAGTTCATAATAACATATATGCTTGACATGAAATGCGGCAAAGATTGGGCACCACCATGGGGTCCAAGGGTTAGGTACCACTAGGGGGCTCTTAGGATTAGCCACCACCAGGGGAGAGTTCTGTGTTTAGAGTAGGGAGAAGTTAGGCCATAGTAATCACCAGGGGGTCTTAGGGTTAGACACCACCAGGGGGTGGGTCTCAGGGTTAGGCACTACCAGCGAGGGGTCTTAGGGTTAGGCACCACCAGGGGAGGGTTCTTCTGTGTGAGAGTTGGGAGAAGTTAGGTCATAGTAATCACAAGGGGGAGGGGTCTTATGGTTAGGCACAACCAGGGGGTGAGTCTTAGGGTTAGGCGCCACTTGGGGGTTCTTAAGGATAGGCACCACTAGGGGGGTCTGAGGGTTAGGCACCACTGGGGGAGGGGGTCTTAGGGTTAGGTACCACCAGGGTGGTCTTATGGTTAGGCATCACCAGGGTAGGGTTCTATGTGAGAGTTGGGAGAAGATAGGTCATAGTAATCACTAGGGCGTCTCAAGGTTAGGCACCACCGGGGGTTGGGTCTTAGGGTTAGGCACCACCAGGGGGGTCTTAAGGTTAGGCAGCACCAGGAAGGGTCTTAGGGTTAGGCACAACCGGGAGGGGGTCTTAGGCTTAGGCACCACCAGGGGGGTTCTTTGTGAGAGTAGGGAGAAGTTAGGTCATAGTAATCACTTTTCTCATCTATATCACTTTTCTCGGCTATATCAAGTGCCCTTTTATAGCCTAACAAATTTCGGCTTTTTTATAAACTAAAACTAACTTTTCACATACACCACGAGCCTTTTGTAGCAGAATTTGGCATCTCGTCTACATATGGCGCATTTTGTAGCCAAATTTGGCATCTCAACTACACCAGGCGCCTTTTGTAGCCAAATTTGGCGTTTTTTCATCCATATCAGGCCCTTTTTTACAGGCACCCTTTTAAAATGTACGCCTGATAATGATCCACACATTCTCCTAGCTATCTAGTTAGCCACATTCAGGAGGCAAAAATAAATATTAGCAAATTAAAGTTGGTAATATCTGATCCAGCTCCCTTTCAACTCTGTTAATTACTTAAGGTAGCCATACACTGGTCGATTTGCCATTAGATCGACCAACTGACAGATCCCTATCTGATCGAATCTGATCAGAGAGGGATCGTATGGCTGCCATTACTGAAAACAGATTGTGAATCGATTTCAGCCTGAAACCGATCACAATCTGTTGAGCTGCTCCTGCCGCCTGTCCCCCCCCCCCCCCCTCCTGTATACATTACCTGAAGCCTGGTCCCGGGCATCTTCTCCGCGCTGCACGCATCCCAGCATCCTGCACCGCATCCCAGCGTACACAGAGCGCCCTCTATCTGAACTTCCCGGTCACTGGAGTGACACAGGAAGTTAATGTACGCTGGGATGGAAGCAGGAACAGAGCGGTGCAGCGCGGAGAAGATGCCCGGGAGCCAGCACAGGTAATGTATAACTGTATCGGATCGGCCGCCGCTAGCGACTCTCCCTACCCGTGGGCAATCGACGGTAATTTCCCGCACTGTGCGATCGACGGACCGATCCGATTTCGGGAGGAAATCGGATCGGCGGGTGCGTTTAGCGCAAACGATTGGCAGCAGATTCGATCCCAGTGATCGAATCTGCTGTCGAAACGGTGGCAAATCGGGCCAGTGTATGGCCAGCTTTAGTGATTTGCTAGCTCCAAATTCTGCCTCTGACTCTCTGAGAAGTTATTTAGCTGGTTAGGAGAATGTCACTGGTAACAACAGCTGAGCGTAGAGCCTGCCAAGTAGGGATGGTCGGAAATGGCAATTTCAGATTCCGCGGTAAATCCGCAGTCCGCCATTGCCAATTACCAATTCTGGTTTCTGCTACCAATTTCTGCATTGCGATGCGGAATTTCCGCCGGAAATTGCGGAAATTTCTGCCGAATTTAACATCGATTTTCTCAAAAACTATAAGGTCTTTTTGAAAACTTTTTTTTGCATCTTGTTCACAAGATTCTGTTTAATAAACCCCAAAAAGTTGGTGTTCCTATGACTTACAGGGGCTTTGCTATTAAGCGCTAAAGTTGATGGATTTTTACTGTAATGTAAAATGCAGAAAATACGGCAGATGCAGATTTTCTGCATTTTACATTACAGTAAAAATTTGCCGACTTTAGTGGTTAGTAGCAAAGCCCCCGTAAGTCCTAGAAACACAGGGTTTATTAAACTGAATCTTGTGAACATGATGCAAAAAAAAGTTTTCAAAAAGACCTTATAGTTTTCCAAAAAATCAATGTTAAAGTCGGTGGAAATTTTTTCTGCGATTTCCGACGGATATCCGCCTACCACACTTGCATTACCGGTTCCCGCATTCCGATGCGGAAATGCAATTTCCGATTGGAATTTCGGAAATTACATTTCCGCGGAATCCGAATGAGCATCCCTACTGCCAAGTCTGATCCGGTAAAGTTGGTTAGAAGAAGATTATATCACTGGCTGTCTGAACTAAGTAGTTAACTTTCTGGCCAAATAATAATTAGCATAATAATTAGCATATTCAAACTCTGCTCCCAAGTGTTTGAAGGAAAGGAAAATGTAGCAAATGTAGCAAAGTTTGTGACCCATGGATAGAAAATTTTATTTTGTTTTTCAGATAAATGTGTTTGTAGTATCCGCTAATTTGTTTTTCTCGCTTCCATTGCAGAGTGAAGATGAGTTTACGAGGCACACTGGTCATTTGATGCTACAACCTCACTTGTTTCTACTAATACTGATGTTAAAATGACGTGATGTTTAATCTGTCCTGCGTAACAACAGCAATAAAATATACAATTACAAATGTACAAAGGGTGAATAGTTCTTTTTTTCATGCACTAGCATATTATAATTGAGTTATTATTTTTGATGTATAAAGCGCCAACATATTCCGTGGCGCTGTACAAGGTAAGAAACACACATGGGGTACAAAATATTACAGACAAAGTTATACACCAATATACAAAATACAGCACAAAATACAGAATCAGTACAAAGTACAGAATTGGCAATAACAGTGTCAACATTAATATAAATAAATGTGTAACAAAATCCAAGACACAAAAGGGTGAGAGAGCCCTGCCCTTGCAAGCTTACATTCTAAAGGAATGGAGGGGGGGGGGGGGGACAAGAGGTTGGGTAGTATACAGTATTAATACCTAGAGGCACTGCGTTTTAGGTTTTCTAGTAGGAAGTACAACTTGGCCGGAGGTCAATAGGTGAACTGGCCTAAGGTAGGTTGTATGCTTGACGGAAAAATTTAGTTTTGAGGGCACGTTTAAAGATATCAAAGGTTGGGGAGTGACGGATGTATTGTGGCAGAAGATTCCAGAAGAGTGGTGAAGCACGAGCGAGATCTTGTATAAGTAAGAGCAAGGAGGAGGTGATTCTAGAGGACAATAGAAGGTCAGGTGGAGATCTGAGAATGTGATTGGGTTGCTATCTTGAAACTAGTGAGGAGATGTACACAGGAGAAAGATTATGGAGAGCTTGGTGAGTTATGCTGGGGATACATGGTACGTTTCTGTACCGTGTATCGAGCAGCTGATGCGGCCAGCTGATAATATTCAGCAGGTCCAATGATGCTGCTCGATCCCCGCCGGCGGTCAATAGCAGGGAATCGAGCGGGTGATAAGGAAGCGGCAGCGGAGACGAGCGGGAATCGATCCGCGCGGACGAACGGGGACGCGGCGGGAGTCGATCCAGCGGCTAATCGGCCACCGGATCGACCCGTGTATGCCCAGCATTAGAGTTAAGAGTTTGAACTAAATCCTCTGGTTAATTGGTAGCCAATGAAGAGCTTAACAGAGAGAAGCAGCAGAGGAAGAGCGAGAAGAAAGATGAATGAGACGATCAGCCAAGTTCAATACAGATTGGAGCAGTGCCAATCTGTTGGGGTTTTTTTTTTTTACAAAGTAGTAGTATAAGAGCATTATTAACATTTTATTAAAGAGAGTCTGAAGCGAGAATAAATCTCGCTTCAGACCTCATAAATAGCAGGGGCACGTGTGCCCCTGCTAAAACGCCGCTATAGCGCGGCTTAACGGGGGTCCCTTCACCCCTAAATCCCCCTCGGTGCAGCGGGGGAGCGCTTCCTGGTTGGGGCAGGGCTAACCGCCGCAGCCCTGCCCCACGCGCGTCTGTCAGCGCGTATCTCCGCCTCTCCCCCGCCCCTCTCAGTCTTCCTTCACTGAGAGGGGCGGGGGAGAGGCGGCGATGCGCCGCTGACAGACGCGACTGGAGGCAGGGCTGCAGCCGTTAGCCCTGCCTCCAGGAAGCAATAAATCTGCGACCTTTCTACGACACTCTTTTGCGGGGGGTGGGTTGGGGGTGAAGGGACCCCCGTTTAGCCGCGGGATAGCGGCGTTTTAGCAGGGGCACACGTGCCCCTGCTATTTATGAGCTCTGAAGCGAGATTTATTCTCGCTTCAGAGTCTCTTTAAGTAAGAAAAGGTCAAATGCGAGAAATGTTTTTCAGTTGGAGATGACAGAAGCTGGTTAGGGAGTGAATGTGAGGAATGTGTGAGTGAATGTGAGGAATAAAGGAGAGAGAGTGGTCAAATATTACCTCTAAGCACTGTACTTTGGGAACTGAAGTTATAGGGGAATAACTTCAGTTTATTTTTTTGCAAAAATCACACTACTGCGGTATTTTTAACCCAATCAATCACAAGATTGTTTTTGGGGGGGGGGGGGGGGATTTCTGATTTTCCGATTTCCATTTTTTTAAATCATTTCTTGCATTCTCTAATGCAAAAAGTTTCAAATAAAACACTCCTGAGAGGTTTGAGTTGAGGCTCTGCTTCTCAGAGGAATCTCACATGACATACTTGTGACGGATTCATCTGTGCTAGATGTACCCATCTTATAAAAATATGCCCACAAAGGTGTGCTGGGGAATACCCCTTTAAGTTTTAGCTTGGCCTCAAAAACAAGTGTTTCTGTAGGTCCAGTTTCTTTCTATAGGAAGTCACTGTTTATGTGATTTGTTTATTCTTCCACTGGAGAGGGTGCAATAAATACCCTCCAGCAGGCCCCACACATTCTTTGATTTCTTTTTTAAAGGTTATTGGTAAGGGCACTCAGGGGAGTCAGGAACCAGAAAACCAGATCACCAGTCATAAATTCCTAACTGACAGAGGCTGCATTCCTCCACGTGTCCTGTCAGGGGGAATGCCCTATAATTAACCTTGGAATAAATAATATTAATATTACTATATTTCCAGCCTTTCCATAAATGCCAGCCATATTAAAATTAGCTAGATGGTCGCTGGACACAACCTGAAGGTGTTTATGCCAGAAAATGATTGTCTACCACCTTCTGTCATGCCATGCACTGATGAGGATCAAACAATCCGAAGCAGTCTGTATGCATGTTGGATTATTATGGCTCTGTACAATTTAACAAGCTGACACATCATTGCAATCCAGCGGTTCTGGAGGTGTGTTTAGCTTCTAAGGGTACAATGGTTAATTTGCATATATTCAGCAGTGGTGCTCTGGGAGACATCTCGAGCTCACTCCAACCTGAATTATCGCAAATTCTTTTTGTTTTAGGAAAGCAAATTTTTGTTTTTCTTAACATCTTAGTAAGAAGGCTTTTAGGACCATTGTAGTCCCTTACACACTCCAATGAGTTCTGGGTCACCATGAGCTTGCTGGTTAGTCTGTACCTCTTCTGTCACAAAGATATGGTTTTCTCTGAAATTAAATGTAATAATTAATACGTGTTTGGCCTCTGGGAGCAGCAGAGAACACAAGGAACCCACATATCTTATTCTCCACATTATGTGTTGAACTGATGCAGAGATATGATAACTTCAGATATTTCATACCACTTTCTCCCTCTAATGAAAGGGGTGGAACTGGATCATGTGGCAGAGACTGTCCATCTCTGATTACCACTAGTGTTGGGCGAACAGTGTTCGCCACTGTTCGGGTTCTGCAGAACATCACCCTGTTCGGGTGATGTTCGAGTTCGGCCGAACACCTGACGGTGCTCGGCCAAACCGTTCGGCCATATGGCCGAACTAAGAGCGCATGGCCGAACGTTCCCCGAACGTTCGGCTAGCGCTGTGATTGGCCGAACGGGTCACGTGGTTCGGACCCGAACGCGCTCTGATTGGCCGAACTGTCACGTGGTTCGGGTAAATAAATACCCGAACCACGTCATATCTCCGCCATTTGTCTGTGGGTTTAGCTTTGGGTAGGCAGGCAGGGTAGTTCGCGCTCCAGCCACGCTAGCCAGGGTCCCCCCTGTCATTGTGTCACTGCTGGGAACAGTAGTACACCGCTTGCTCAGCCACACTATATAGCATTCTGTTTACTGCCACTCTGTGTACCTCGCTCAGCCACACTATATAGCATTCTGTTTACTGCCACTCTGTGTCTGCTGGGAATAGTAGTACACCGCTTGCTCAGCCACACTATATAGCATTCTGTTTACTGCCACTCTGTGTACCTCGCTCAGCCACACTATATAGCATTCTGTTTACTGCCACTCTGTGTCTGCTGGGAATAGTGGTACACCGCTCGCTCAGCCACACTATATAGCATTCTGTTTACTGTTCTGTGTCTGCTGGGAATAGTGGTACACCGCTCGCTCAGCCACACTATATAGCATTCTGTTTACTGTTCTGTGTCTGCTGGGAACAGTAGTACACCGCTCGCTCAGCCAGAGTATATAGCATTGTGTTTACTGCCACTCTGTGTACACCGCTCAGCCAGACTATATACCATTGTTTACTGACACTCTGTGTACACCGCTCAGCCAGACTATATACCATTGTTTACTGACACTCTGTGTACACCGCTCAGCCAGACTATATACCATTGTTTACTGCCACTCTGATTCTGCTGGGAACAGTAGTACACCGCTCGCTCAGCCAGACTATATACCATTGTTTACTGACACTCTGTGTACACCGCTCAGCCAGACTATATACCATTGTTTACTGCCACTCTGATTCTGCTGGGAACAGTAGTACACCGCTCGCTCAGCCAGACTATATAGCATTGTGTTTACTGCCACTCTGTGTACACCGCTCAGCCACACTATATAGCATTGCGTACTCTGCCAGTCAGTGTGTATATTGCTGGGATCAGTAATACTCCACTCACCGTCAACCACTATATGAGCTCAACATGAGTTCCCCAGAGACCTCCGCTGTGAGCAGCACTCCCAACAACAGCAACAGCCAACGCCCCACGCAAGCTATAACATCCACCCCAGCAGCCAGTGGTCAGCAGCAGCCCTCCCCGGAGGAGAACGTTGTGTCCATCAGTCCGTCGCCAGAGCGATTAATGAGGGCTGCCATTGAGGAGATGATGGGGCCTGATGTGGAGGAGGAGGTCTGGCTCAGGCCAGCATCCCAAGTTAATGTTGAGGACGATGAGGGGTCTGTGTCTGGGGATGTTGGGGTGGCAGAGGTGGTGGGTGGGTCAGACTCAGGAGAAGAGTTGTATGATGAGGATGATGATCGGGACCATCTGTATGTGCCTCAGAGTCCGACCCCGGAAAACATGTTGTATCGTGTGTTTAGGTACTAAAATCTGCGTTCCCTCCCAGTAGTGTTGGGCGAACAGTGTTTGCCACTGTTCGGGTTCTGCAGAACATCACCCTGTTCGGGGTGACTATATAGCAGACTATATAGCATTGTGTTTAATGCCACTCTGTGTACACGGCTCAGCCACACTATATAGCATTGTGTTTACTTCCACTCTGTGTCTGCTGGGAACAGTAGTACACCGCTCACCCGCCACTGTATAGCATTGTGCTCTGTGTCACTGCTGACAATAGTGGTACACCGCTCACCCACCACTGTATAGCATTTCTGTACTGCCACTGTACTGCTGCCAGTCAGCGTGTACTTTAAGGATAAGTGAAATGAGGAAGAAATCCGGTGAAAGAGGGAGGGGCAAGGGAAGAGGTGTTTCCCCTGACGGTTCACGTACAGGCCACAGGGGAGCACCCAAGAAAACCCACTCAATACTGCCCATGTTGTCCAGGACAACAACCCTCACAGATCCAAAAGAACAGGACCAGATAATTACTTGGATGACCTCTCAAGCGTCCAGCAGTGGGTTAAGCAGCACCAGCACATCACGCACGAGGTCCGAGTCCTCAGCCAGTTAAAGTCTGGGCTTTCTTTGAAGACTGCACTGAGGATGTTACCATGGCGATTTGCAAGGTGTGCAAGACCCGCCTGAGCAGGGGGAAAAGTATTAACAACCTCTCCACCACCAGCATGAGCCGCCACATTCTATCCAAACATCCCACTCTGTGGGCAAACGCGGCAGGACAGGGTACCACCAGCAACACTGCCTCCCTTGGGTTCACCAGACTCACCACCAGACCCGCCTCAGCAGCAGCAGTAGCCCAGCCATTGCGTGGTTCACAACATTCACAAACATCAGACGATGCTGACACTGTCACTTTCCGGACTAGTGCTCTTGAGGTCTCCCAGTGTTCATCAAACACAACAACCAACAGCCCTTCGGTGTGCAGCGCTACGGTTGAGTTGTCTGTCTCTGAGATGTTTGAGCACAAGAGGAAATTGCCAGCAAATGACCCCCGGGCCGTGGCAGTAACAGCCAGCCAGCATAGCCAAGCTTCTGGCCTGCGAAATGCTGCCATATCGAGTGGTGGAGACAAACAGCTTCAAGGGCATGATGTCAGTGGCCATCCCACGTTACGTGGTTCCCAGCCGCTACCACTTTGCGCGCTCTGCGGTGCCTGAGTTGCATGAGCACGTGGTCAGCTAAATAACCCGAAGCTTGAAGAATGCCGTTGCCTGCAAGGTTCACCTCACCACTGACACCTGGACGAGTGCGTTCGGCCAGGGTCGATACATCTCCCTTACCGCGCACTGGGTGAACCTTGTGGAGCCTGGCAGCGATTCCTCACCTGCTACGGCGCGGGTGTTGCCCACGCCGCAAACAGCTGGATAACAACAGCAGCACCTACCTCTCTGACTCCTTCTCCTCCAACGCATCTCAAAGCTGTACCTCATCCGGAAATGCTAACCCAGCACCAGCAGCAGTAGGATCGTGGAAGCAGTGCAGCACAGCTGTTGGCATGCGTCAGCAAGCGTTGCTGAAGCTGATCTGCCTTGGGGATAAGCAGCACACAGGGGAGGAAATTTGGAGGGGAATAAAGGAACAGACGGATTTGTGGCTGGCACCGCTGGACCTGAAACCGGGCATGAAGCTAGACACCTGGCACGAACTGGCAATGTACGCAATAGAGGTGCTGGCTTGCCCGGCAGCCAGCGTTATGTCGGAACGCTGTTTCAGTGCTGCCGGAGGCATCATCACAGATCGGCGTATCCGCCTCTCCACAGAAAATGCAGACCGTCTGACTCAAATTAAAATGAATCAATCCTGGATTGGAAACGACTACGCAACACTCCTGGACCCCAACCAAGTAACATGACCGATGAACATCTGGGATGGTTTAGCGTTTCCGGTCCCTGTTTATTGAACCTCTCATCTGTATTACATTTATGACTGCATGGCGGCAAAAAGCATTGCTGCTATATCCGCACGCTTTTTGTCCTCATGCAAGGCCTGGGTTGTTGTGTCTCACAAAGCGTGGCCTTCTCCTCCTGCGCCTCCTCCTGTTCCATCACGTGTGCTGCTGCTGGGTTAGCGTTGCCGCGTGGTCCCTGTTTATTGAACCACTTATCTTTATTACATTTATGACTGCATGGTGGTACAAAGCATGCTATCCGCACGCTTCTTGTCCTCATGCAAGGCCTGGGTTGTTGTGTCTCAAAGCGTGGCCTTCTCCTCCTGCGCCACCCTCCTCCTGTTCCATCACGTGTGCTGCTGCTGGATTAGCATTACCGGTCCCTTTTCCTGGAACCTCTTATATGTATTACATTTATGACTGCATGCCGACAAAAAGCATGTTACCTGTGCAAAGAAAACAGACATTTCCCGCATTTAAAAGACAGTTTTCCCTTTGAAACTTTAAAATCGATTTTCTCAAAAACTATAAGCTCTTTTTGCTAAATTTTTTTTTCCTCTTGTACCCACTCCCAAGGTGCACATACCCTGTAAATTTGGGGTATGTAGCATGTAAGGAGGCTTTACAAACCACAAAAGTTCGGGTCCCCATTGACTTCCATTATGTTCGGAGTTCGGGTCGAACACCCGAACATCGCGGCCATGTTCGGCCTGTTCGGCCCGAACCCAAACATCTAGATGTTCGCCCAACACTAATTACCACCCCCTACCCTCCAGGGGAGAAAGGGTTACATTACTGGACACACAGACTGTCCAGGGTCCCTGCTTGCCAATCCATATACCATCAATGATTGCTAGCCCAAGTAAGACCTGGGCATTTTATCTTTGGACTATTACGCACAGTACTTTCTAAATTCTGTTTGAGCTTACAATTCCAAAAGGACTCATTAATTCTACAGGCTACTCAGACTGTAGCCAGTTATCATTTTAACTTTTGATCCCTATTATTATACTATATCAATCTGTTCATTGTTAGATACTTTTTAAACATTTTTTGGACTAAATTTTATACATTATTTTATTATAAAATAAGTGCTTGTTCTGAATATATCTGCAAAGAAGGGAACATTACTATAACTGTTTTTATTGATATTGTTATATTTTGCTATCTCTATAAAGGTTGTTGAAATAACCCTTTATCCTACAGGAATAGCTAGAGTTAAATTTGCGTATTCGCACACTAATGCGGATTGGTGGCAGCTTACCTGATCTCTTTTGCAGATTGCAGATTGTATTGATTGTACATACAATCAAAATGGTATTTTGTGTGGACTCACCAACCAATCCAAAAGGTTACTTTGCCTGCGGTGCTGAATGCCTTCAGAATTACCTCAGAGTCTGAGGCTGAATGGTGAGCTGCGCAAAGTAAACAGGAATTAGAAATGTACTGGATCCAGTTACTAAATACCCTCACACCTAGCGGCCTCAACGAGCAGCTAGAAAAACTATATTAATGCACTTTAATACTCCGCTTTTTCCTTTTTTATGGTCCTCTCTTTTATTTTTTATATGTATATTTTTTATGTTTTTTTTTTTTTTGTACATTTGTGGTGTGGTTTATATTTAATGTGTCTTTTATATATAATTCTGGTTTTATACCCATTCCTTGCCATGTTTTCACTTTTTTTCTGTTTTAGACCCATCCAACTTTTAGACCTTTTTAGACCATTTGAGTTTTAGACTTTTTAAACCACCCAGTCTAAAGCTGTATATATGGGTCCATACCGAACAATCCTTCGCAGTGTATAAATCATTAATTTGCCAGTTTGCACAATGTTTAAGTTATTTTTATAATTACTATTGTATATAATAATTTTATTGGTCTTATGTTAGATGTTTTACACTATTCATCATTTCTATCTTGTTTATTACTCATGTACTATTAATTATTTTTATCAACACATTGATTTTTAATGTACTATTAATAATTTTTATTACCACATTGATTTTTAATGTTATCTACTTTTATGTTGATTTTTGCTTTATAACCTTTATATTTTTTATACTCAAAATAAGGTATCCCCCAAAATGGGCATAAAATCCCCTTCTCAACATGCTGGCAGGTTATATAAATTTTATATGTGAGATTTTGCCCGGCTTGCGGAGCAGGCAGAGCCGGGATTCGAACTCGGGTCTCCTGTGTCAGAGGCGGAACTCTTGACCAGTGCACTATCCAGCCACCACAACATCAGACACAAAAATCCTGCCCTCACCAGTTCTAATTATGAGGACTGCAAGGTGGCCACTAACAGTCCAATTTCTAGCGAAAAATCGTTCGAGCGATCAGAAATTCTGATCGGATTGGTTGTAAATAATCTCCATTGGTGGACACAATCGATTATGAACGAGTGAAAAAAATGTCGCCCGAATGAATTTTCGTCGAACGAAAATTTGGATTTTCTTGGTGGTCGTGATAGATAGGAAGCAATGATTGGTTAGTTGATGGTGTAGTGAACGATTTTTCGTCCGATCAGAATTTCTGATCGCTCGAACGATTTTTCGCTAGAAATTGGACCGTTAGTAGCCAGCTTTAGACATGTGAGTGATGTCATAAACAGAGCGACGGCCCACACTGAGCACACCCACACTCTCCCTCCCATTGGCTAATTACACCCTAATAGGGGATTAACACAGTATAAGAGGCCTCATTCCAACATTGCTCGGTACAGAGGCGCCAGGTTATGTACCGGACTGCATTGGGTGAGTCTTTTGATTACTTTATTTAACCCCTTTTTAAGCACTTAATTTTAATTTGTTGTATGTAAGAATACTCTTTATCCACACACCTCACCAGTCCCTATGTTTGCACATGTAAGACCCATATGCATATAAGATTGCTTCTCTTACTAGTCCACACATTGATCGCTCAACCCCCCTACCCCCCCCGAGAGAAAAAAAAACAACCCCCTCCCCCAGTTTCTTTCCCCACAACCTATTATACTTGGAATACACTATATACCCCTGTGTTAATATGTATGAGAGACAAAAATATGACCACACATATGCACAGATATATATTCAATTCAAAGCCCATTTTAGCCATTTTATGAAAATATTCTATATATAAAAAAATTTAAATTAATTTTTGTATAATTTTTTATATATCTTGGCTGTCTGTATGAGTACTTAGCATACTGTCTTCTGTCAACAGTGATATGCTCCTATTTATTGCTTGAGGAAGTGGGATATACCCGCGAAACGCGTTGCACCTTGTTCGGAGTATGTAAATAAACTGATTTTTGCTTAAAACAGCAATTTTTGTGTCTGTTTTGGAGGGGTAAGTCCACCGCTACCTACTTTATTTTAACTATTTTAAAGAAATATTGTTTTTACCCTGTTGGCGCCTCTGTACTACTTTTGCAGGAATTAGAGGGGGGCGTCACAATACCTGCACCTACAACTCCTGTCGGGATCTCCTCTGTCATCTGCCTTCTACCCGGGGATCTCTGTAAACATGCTTAGGTATTATAGTATGCTACGCAGTAAGAAAAATAACTTGTTCCTTTTCATGTAGAATGTGCAAAGATTGGAAATAATGCAATCCAGTCATGATGCATTAATTCAATTTATTTACAGGACCACTATCACAAATTTAAGAAGGAACTGTAATAAGAAAAGTAAATTATTTTACAAAATAAAGAAAAGAGTGTGTTATGAGACACTATACATCAAGAAGAAAAGCCATCCATACGGCAATAATGATGATGAATCAAAAATAATTTCTCAAAAATATGAAAAATCTTTATTAAATGGGTAACTAACACAATAAAAACAATTAAAAACTACAAAACACAGCACGTATGGGCGTCATAAGTAAAGAGGAATCAATATCTCTCATAGATATAACTCACAAGGAGATATACAAAATACTGTTATTTTCATGCTGCTATTATTTAACAGGGGTGCTCAGCAGGACCCCGAATGCGAAGTTTACCCGAAAATTCGGGCGATTTTTAAGGTTTGCCGAATGCGAACCCGAACCCGAATAATACAATCCATGCCGAATCCGAAGTCTCCCGAATGTGCGCACTCGAATTCGGCTGGATGGAGCTGTGGGGTCGGTTTCGGCTTCGGGATTCAGGGATGACGTCATTGGGCCAATTAGAAGTCCTCCAGCCGAGGACCTGGCAACCCTAGCAACCAATCAGAGGAGGGGAGCCTGGCCCTCCCCTCCTCTACATAAGGCGGCGACCATCTTGCGGAGCCACGTACTTGTGTGACTGTGCTGTTACTGAGAGTAGTAGCAGTGCTGTGCTGCATCTGATCAAGTGCATATTCCCTGCTAAACCTAGCGTTTTGCTTCCTAAACACCTCCTAAACACATTGATTGTACTCTATTAGATACCTAGTATTTTGATTGTTTTTAGTCAGCTAGTGTATACTGTATACTGTACTAGGTTAGTGTAGGTTAAGGATTCTAGTTAGTTGTGTACTTAGTAGTACTAGTTTAGTTAATTATTTATTTATTACTGCTGTATTCTGTTACTTTATTAGTTTCAGTACTGTGTTAGTTAGTTACTGACTGTGTACAGGCCACCACCAGCATCCGTTGTGAGTGACCTGTGACTGTCACCTGCCCGAGCCTATTTATTGATTGAATGTTTGATTGCGTCTGAGCGTGTGTGACCTATTGTAATTGTCACCGACTGTCTGCCGCACGACTTACTTATAGTGTAGTACGCTAGGTGTTTCTTAGTTACCTGCGTGCGTACTACTACTAGTGTCTACTACTATACTACTAGTACCCGTTCCCTTTTTTTTTCACTGTTTGTTACTGTGTGATTTCATTATCTGTAGAGTGTGTAATAAATAAGAGTTACAACACAGGCCACCACCAGCATCCGTTGTGAGTGACCTGTGACTGTCACCTGCCCGAGCCGATTGATTGATTGCGTCTGACTGTGTGTGGCCGATTCTAATTGTCACGACTGTCTGCCGCACGACTTACTTATAGTGTAGTACGCTAGGTATTTCTTAGTTACCTGCGTGCGTACTACTACTACTACTACTACTACTACTACTACTACTACTGTCTACTAGTACTACTAGTCACCACCAAGTCACCATCAACACAGACTTTATTAAAGTTTACACCCTTTCCCGCCCTCTTCTACTTTTTTTTTTACTGTATTTGTATAGTGCACAATGACTGGCAGAGGTAGAGGGCGAGGCACCACCAGGAGAGGCAGCGCCATTGCAGGAGCCACTGCCAGCAGCAGCAGGTCTGGGACTGGTCCGCCGCCAGCCACTGACCACAGGGAGGAGGGAGCAGAGGTGCAACAGCAGCGCGTTGTGCCCATCTTTGAGTCGGGTCGTCGCCCAAGACCCATTGTGGAGAGTCAGGTGCAGGCTGTGGTTGAAATGATGGTGGCAGGGGCAAATTCAGGATTTTCAAGGGGGGGGGGGGGATTCCTGATTGGTCTCTTTTGGCAAGCCGCACACTACCGCGCATGCGTTTGCCCACAAAATCCACATGATGCACAGCATTTCTCCACAAAATACACACAATGCGCAGTGTTTCCCTACAAAACACACATGATGCAGTAGGGTTTCGCCGAAATATATATAATGTGGCAGTGATTAAGTAGCCAGATAACCCCCCTTTATTATGGATAACGAAATTACCCCACCCCTCTTTAGTATAGGTGACCAGATGACCCCCATTTATCACACAGGTAGCCAGATGAGCCCCCCCCCCCCCCAGTTAGGATAAGTAACTACATGATCCCCATTTATAGTATATAGCCAGATGACTCCCCGTTCACTACATTCCCCCTTGTATTTCTCCGGATCCCCCTTGTATATATAGCCAGTGTATATAGTCAGATCCCCTGTATATATAGCCAGAGACCCCCCCCCTATATATACCCATATACCCACTGTATGTAGCCAGATGCCTCCCCCTGCATATAGCCAGTGTATATAGCCAGATCCCCCTGCATACAGCCAGTGTATATAGCCAGATCCCCCTGCATATAGCCAGTGTGTATAGCCAGATCCCCCTGCATATAGCCAGTGTGTATAGCCAGATCCCCCTGCATATAGCCAGTGTGTATAGCCAGATCCCCCTGCATATAGCCAGTGTGTATAGCCAGATCCCCCTGCATATAGCCAGTGTGTATAGCCAGATCCCCCTGCATATAGCCAGTGTGTATAGCCAGATCCCCCTGCATATAGCCAGTGTGTATAGCCAGATCCCCCTGCATATAGCCAGTGTGTATAGCCAGATCCCCCTGCATATAGCCAGTGTATATAGCCAGATCCCCCTGCATATAGCCAGTGTATATAGCCAGATCCCCCTGCAAATAGCCAGTGTATATAGCCAGATCGCCCTGCATATAGCCAGTGTATATAGCCAGATCCCCCTGCATATAGCCAGTGTATATAGTCAGATCCCCCTGCATATAACCAGTGTATATAGTCAGGTCCCCCCTGTATATATAGCCAGAGGAACCCCCCCTCTCTCCCTCTCACATATGGTGGATCATGGAATGGCTGGCTGGCTGGCTTCCAAATATCCCCCCCCCCCTGCCCTGCCTCTCAGTGAGCCCTGGCTGCACTTGCCTTATCCAGACTCCAGCTCATCCAGCAGCAGTACTTCTCTCTCCATGGACGCATACTCTGATGTCCAATGGCCTTAGGGGGAGCGTGGCCGCTGCGGCTGGATGGCGTGGTGACGTCACGTTAGAGCCAGGATGAAAGGTAGCCAACTAGCCATGGAGACCTGGGACGCCATGACCGCTGCCGAGAAAGGTAATGTATCTCTGCGCCGCCCCCCTAGTACCCCCGCTCTCATACCGCCAGTCTGAGAGACCCTCCCCCAGGGGCGTAACTAGAAATCACTGGGTCCCCCTGCGAAAATGAGGATGAGGCCCTCCCCATAGGCACCAAATAATCGTAATGGGGCAGCGTTTCACTATAAAATAATCCTAATGCAGCAATGTTTCACTGTAAAATAATCCTAATGCAGCAATGTTTCACTAGAAAATAATCCTAATGCTGCAATGTTTCACCAGAAATGAATCGTAAATTGGGCAGTATTTCACCATAAAATGATCGTAAAGTGGGCAGCATTTCACCATAAAATAATCGTAAAGTGGGCAGCATTTCACTAGAAATTAATCATAAATTGAGCAGCATTTACCTATAAAATAATTGTAAAGTGGGCAGCATTTCACCATAAAATACCATAAAAAGTGGGCAGCAGTCACCAGAAAAAAATCGTAATGTGGGCAGCAGCCATCAGAAAATAATCGTAATGTGGCCAGCAGCCAGCAGTCATCAGAAAATAATCGTAATGTGGGCAGGAGTCACCAGAAAATCACAATGTGGGCAGCAGGCACCAGAAAATCGTAATGTGGGCGGCAGACACCTGAAAATCGCAATGTAGGCAGCAGTGACCAGAAAATCGTAATGTGGGCAGCAGACACCTGAAAATCGTAATGTGGGCAGCAGTTACCAGAAAATCGTAATGTGGGCAGCAGACACCTGAAAATTGCAATGTAGGCAGCAGTGACCAGAAAATCGTAATGTGGGCAGCAGACACCTGAAAATCGTAATGTGGGCAGCAGACACCTGAAAATCGCAATGTAGGCAGCAGTGACCAGAAAATCGTAATGTGGGCAGCAGACACCTGAAAATCGTAATGTGGGCAGCAGTTACCAGAAAATCGTAATGTGGGCAGCAGTTACCAGAAAATCGTAATGTGGGCAGCAGACACCTGAAAATTTCAATGTAGGCAGCAGTGACCAGAAAATCGTAATGTGGGCAGCAGACACCTGAAAATCGTAATGTGGGCAGCAGACACCTGAAAATCACAATGTGGGCAGCAGACACCTGAAAATCACAATGTGGGCAGCAGACACCTGAAAATCACAATGTGGGCAGCAGACACCTGAAAATCACAATGTAGGCAGCAGACACTAGAAAAAAAATGCACCTGTGCAAAAAAAACAAAAAAACAATTCACTTACCTGACAGAAGTCTTCTCCTCTCCTGGCATCTGGCTCGCAGCTCCCCGAGGATCCTCCTGCAGCACATCTCCCTCGCAGACAGGCAGAGTGCTGAGGGCTATGACAAGATGGCTGTCGAAACCCTGTACTGGAGACACAAATAGTCTCCAGAGCAGGGCTTCGGCAGCCATCTTGCCGTAGCCCTGCTCTGCCTCTCGGGAGACTGCGGGGCTGCAGGGAAGAAGTTGTACACCTGGCTGGGGGGTCCCGCAATCGGGAGGACGACAGCGCTTCCCCCCCACATGGCTGGCGGCCCCGGGCCCCCCTGCTGCGCACACACATGAGCAGGCGGCAGCTGCACTATAACATTCAGTGGCTGCCTCTGCTCAGATTCCGGAGGCACTTCTGGTCTAGGTGCGAGGGGGTGGTTCCAGACACCCGGAACACCCCCTTCCGTGCGCCAGTGGGTGGAGCAGGAAGCCACCGTTTCCAGCCAGGCCTCCAGCACCAGCGAGACTAGTGCCACCACCACCAGCACTCCGGTCCGCAGCAGGCCTCCACCAGCACTTGAGGCCATGGTCACGGTGACCCCATCGACCAGCCTGCCCTCAATGAGCACGCTCTTCTCCCCTGAGACTGTGAAAATGTACAGGGATGTTTTGGAGAAGTATGAGTTGGAGATGATGGGGCCATCCGAGGAGGAGGAGTTTGAGGTGCAGAAGTTTGTTGTTGGCGCTGAGGAGGAGGGGCGTGATGCAGGGGATGTTGGGGTAGAGGAGTTGGGTTGAGGCGGGCTCACAGGATATGTTTGGGGTTGATAATGACTTGCTGGATCCTTCCTATGTGCCACCAGTACCACCAGCACAGTTGGTTGAAGGCAGCTTGTCATCGGAGGAGGAGGCATCTCTGGTGCAGAGGCGCGGCAGCAGCAAGGCGGCCAGCACAGGGCGTGGAAGGCAGGAGCCACAGCCTGCTGCTTCAGTCGCTACCACCACCCGAAGCAAACTTTCAACTAAAACCAAAAAGGCACAATCCTCCAAGGGCACCCAAAAACCCCAGCCCTCAAGCTCAAAGAGCAGGTTGAAGTCCCCAGTCTGGCAGTACTTCAGAGTGCCCAGTGGACGTGACACGTGCAATTTGCAACAGTTGCGGTGTCAGTCTCAGCAGAGGTCGCGATCTGCTCAAGTTGGGTACCTCGTGCCTGCAGACCCACTTACAGAGCAGACATTTTGAGGACTTTAGTGAGTTGGAGAAGCTGATGCAAAGTGGTGCAGGCAGAGCCAGACAGCCACTGCACAGATTTCAGCAGCAGCAGCAGCCGACCCTCCTGCCCATCCAGCAGCAGCAGTAGCACAGCAGCAACTCACTCCCAGCCCCCGCCCCCCGTGCAGCCAGTCCCCCATTGCCCTAAACAGCTCCCTCCACAGTGGCCTCCTCATCCTCCCGTGCAGGCAAATGCCGCCAGACCCTGCTCAGTGAAGCATTGCCCGGTGTGACCAAGGTGCTGCCTCCCGCCCACAGGCGCATCCGGTTGCTGAACGGGAGCACATGGCTTGCCCGGGCCATGTGCTCCCAGCTCCTGCCATATTCCTTTGTGCAGGAGGGGAGTGACATCAGAGCGCTGCTGCAGGTTGGGATCCCGGAGTGGCAAGTCCCCAGCCGCTATTATTTCTCCCGCAGGGCAATCCCAGCACTGCACCGCTCTGCCATGGCGAACGTGGGCCGCGCGCTGGATCATGCTGTGAGAGCGCGGATCCACATAACCATGGATTCATGGAGCAGCCAAACCGCACGGGTGGTGCCACCGCACGGGGTCAGGGGAGAAGCAGCAGCTCCCGCCACCAAGAGATCCCGTCTCTCCAGCAGCGTGAAGGCCCGCCACTGCCAAGCGCTGCTGGAGATGAAAAGCCTAGGGAACAACTCCTTGATGGCATCGAACGTGCTCCGGTCCCTCAGGGAGCAGGAGAGGACGTGGCTGACACCCAGAGGCCTCACTGTGGGATTGGTGGTGTCCGACAATGCTGCCAACCTGCTGGCTGCCATCAGCAGGGGAGACTTGCTCCACGTTCCTTGCTTGGCCCACGTCCTGAACCTGGTGGTGCAAAAGTTCATGCGTACCTACCTGGGGAGGGAGGAGCTGTTAGAAGCGGCGCGGAAAATTGTGCGCACTTTCCGCCGCTCAGCAGCTGCCGCAGCAAAACTGGCAGACATCCAGCAGCTGGAGGGCCTGCCACGATACCGCCTCATCATAGATGTGCCAACTCGCTGGAACTCCACCCTGGCGATGTTGGAGCGGCTGGTTAAGCAGAGGAGGGCTGTCAACCGGTACATCTATGATGCCACTGGCACCGGCAGCAGCACCACCAAACTCCAGCTCCTCACCAACGCACAATGGGGGCAGATGCAGCAGTTCTGCTTGGTGTTGGCTCCCTTCCTGCAGGGAACCAACCTGGTGAGTGAACAATGGGCATCCCTCTGCCAGTGGGTGCCCTTTGTCTGCTGGACAGGGCACTTGGCGATTTGGTGGATTTGGAAGAGGAGGCCCTGAAGCAGCTGGAACAGCAGCCGCCTGCGCAGTCCACTGCTCCGCAGGTATTTGAGTCCCTGGATGAGGAGGAGGAGTTGGAGGTGCTGGATATTGCTGCTGGGGGGGGGGGGGACATCGGAGCGCAGCAGCAGTGGTGCGAGGGTGGAGAGAGGAGGAAGAGTCTCAGGGGCAAGAGGAGGAGGAGGAGGACGCTGACCCTGATGTCTCTGTTAGGCGGTCCACCCTGTTCCCCATGGCAGCGCACATGCTGCGCTGCCTGCGCACAGACCCCAGGGTCAAGCGGATGCAAGCGAGGGAGGACGCCTGCATCAGCATGATCCTGGACCCACGGCTGAGGGGGAGGTGGGATCAGTTTCTGCCTGCCAGAGACCGTGAGCAGCGAGCAAGGGAGTTGCAGGAGATCCTTGTTCGGCGACTGGAGGAAGCCTTCCCCCCGCCTTCCACCCCCTCTGTCCCTTTCCAGCAGCCAGCACAGCAGCCGGTGCCTGCGGCAAGCAGCAGCGTCGGGTGCCCAGGAGACCTGCTGTCATTGACGCAGGCATTCTACATGAAGGTACAGCAGCCGAGAGAGGAGGTGCATGCAGCAGCCACCTTCGCTGAGAGTCACAGCCAGCGCATGATCCGGATGGTGGCCGACTACATGGGGTCCTTCAGTGGGCTTGACAATGGCAGCGAGGAGCCTGTGGACCCCATGGAGTACTGGGTGAAGCGCTTGCACATCTGGAGGGAGCTTGCACAGTAAGCCCTGGAGGTATTGTCTTGCCCCCCTTCCAGCGTGCTGTCTGAGAGGTGCTTCAGTGCGGCCGGTGGCGTGGTCACCGAGAAGCGCTCTTGTCTGTCCACAGAGGGCGTGGACAGACTGACATTTTTGAAGATTAACCAATACACACAATACATTGCCTGCTGTCAGTGCCACATGTCACTCCTCCTACTGCTGCTGTATGTATCCCTCCTGCTGTCAGTGTTCCCACCGCCAGGGTCAACACAATACATTGCCTGCTGCCAGTGCCACACGTCACTTTTCCTCCTACTGCTGCATGTATCCTCCTGCTGTCAGTGGTCCCACCGCCAGGGTCCACACAATGCATTGCCTGTTTCCAGTGCCACACGTCACTTTTTTTTTTTTTTTTTTTATTACACCTATTTCAATGTGATTTCCCTTTAAAAAAACATCCGAATTCGCGAACATGAATTTTTTACCGAATTTTGAGCCCCGACACCCGAACCGAATCTGAATCCGAACCGCAATTTGGTGGTTGAAGGCGAATTCGAATGTCATGCGGACCCGAATTCGAATGTACCCGAACTGAATTTTGGTACATCTGAGCATGCCTGATATTTAAAGCCAGGTATCTCCACACCCATACCTCGTACACACAACAAACTTTGTGGGTAAAAAGGGAAACCCCCAAAACTTCCTCTGTGCCTTATTGCAGCCCCAGTCCCACTGGCTCCCGAGATAAGGCATAGAGAGCTATCTCAGGAACCAGAGGGGCTGAGGGGATGCAATTTGCCACAGAGGTAGTTCTGGAGTGAAGAGATATTCGGGCTTAACCAGGGTTTTCCCTAATAAACTTCATTTGAGCTTCACACTGGCAGTGAGTTCATTTTCAACTTACAGTTCCTCTTGAATTGTATAATGGCATGATACAAGAAAGCATTTCACTATGCATGGCTTCATGGTTTGTTTTTTTCACTTCAAGCAGCCATCCAGTCAGAGAGCTTAATTTCTGTTCTTATCATAACACTCATTACTTGTCGTGATGGTGGCGGCACAGACCATTTTTAGAATTGGCAAACAGAAGGCAGTTTAACTGCTTTAAGGACAACTATCAAAGTTAGTGTAACGTTGGCTTTGAAGTGTACACAGCAAAATACGATAATCTAAATCAGATCGTTAACTGAGGTCATACACGTGAAGTCAGAGATATATGGTAAAAAGGGACTAAGACAGAGCTAGCTCAATGACAGGCTAGGACCATACACTGGTAATCAGATGGCTAAAGTACAAAGGCTGAGACAGGTGCTAAATTGTTAAACAGGCCGAAGTCATACACGTAGGTCAGATGGCTGAGGTACAGTTAAGGATGAGACAGACAGGGTCATTAGTCTAGCCGAGGTCAATATCAAGTATCAGATGACTGTAGTACAGAGAGGGATGAGACTTTAATCAAAAGTGGAGGGCACGCCGGGTCATACACAGAAGAATAACAATCAGAATAATTACAATATACAATACTAGACTAACTAGAGTACGAATATATCAGCAGTGTCTGCATATATATGTAGCTTTGCGGAACTTTAACTAGACTCAATAGTAAAGCAAGGTCCAGCGCTCAGTGACCTGATAGCTAACGGACGCTGGACAACTGACAGAGCAGGACCTTAAGAGGAACTCCAGTGAAAATAATGTAGTAAAAAAGTGCTTCATTTTTTACCATAATTATGTATAAATGATTTAGTCAGTGTTTGCTCATTGTAAAATCTTTCCTCTCCCTGATTTACATTCTGACATTTATTACATGGTGACATTTTTACTGTGGGCAGGTTATGTAGCTGCTCCTAGCTGTTTTGGCTGTTAGAGACAGCTGTAAACAGCTATTTCCTGTCTGTGAACCTTGTTACATTGTAACAAACTGCCAAAAGTACCGTGGTCCCAGAGCTTTTTGTGGGAGGGGTTTTAGCACAAAATCAGTCATACAGCGCCCCCTGATGGTCTGTTTGTGAAAAACATTATATTTATCATGTAAAAAGGGGTATCAGCTACTGATTGGGATAAAGTTCAATTCTAGGTTGGAGTTTCTCTTTAAATACCTGAGGGAAGAGCAAGCACGCCCCTGACCCTCCAGCCAATCAGAGGCTTCCTCAGAGTCAGCTGACCGCTGTGTCAGCTGACCAGCCTCACACCCGTTTCCTCAGCCTATAAAGGCTGTCACGGGCTGTGCGCGTTCGCCCAGGGTCTTGAGTGGAAGCGCGGCGCCGACTCACAGTCACAGGCCAGACAACGCGAAAGTACGCGGCTCCCTGGAACTGTCGGCAGCTACGTCCATGAGTTTTATTACAGTTAGCTAAAATTCTAAATACCACATATATTTCCAGTAATTACTAGCAAATAGCAATATAAAGGCTGTCACCAGCCGCCCCCGTCTTCATTCTGTCCAACTCTAACTAGTGATCACTGGGTTGAATGGGCTCCCCTCTGTTTTGCTGCTTTGCCCCCCTATTCAACAAACAGTGCATGCTCTGGCCACTCCATGCAATTTTGCACTCCAGCCTGGATGCACAGTAGCCGATAGTGTTCTGGGCTTGCATAATTCAGAAATGATGCTCATATATGAGCAGCACTTCTCAGGTACGTATCCCATAACACTCCCAGTCTCGGCTACTGTGCACATGCATACAGGAGTGCGTAATAACAAGAATCCTGAGAGGACAGAGTATGCACTGCTTCTTTGTCCTCTGTGCGACTAGCTTTAGTCAGAGCCACAAACAGGGGGCAGTGCAGCGCAACGGAGAGAAGAGAACAGGTAAGTAGAAGGATCCCAAATTATACACGCTGGCATAGATGTAGTGTAATGCTAGGTACACACAATGCAATTCTGACAGATTTACTGTCAGATCGATTAGTTCCAACATGTCTGATCTGATTTCCAATAAATTTTTCAATCGATTTTCCGTTCATTTCTATAAAAAATTATTCAGAAAATCATGTTGGAAACAGTTGATCTGACAGTAAATCTGTCAGAAAAGTGCATCGTGTGTACCTAGCATAAGCTGGAGGTCAGTGGTGTAGCCAAGGAACTATGGGCCCCGATGCAGGTTTTACAATGGGGCCCCCCAAGCACTCTATACATAACAATTGATACGGCGCACCAAAACCTGCCAATGACAACTACAGTGGCAGAGGTGCAAGAAGGGGATGGGGAACAGCTTGTTAATAATTACCACTATTCAAAGTATCTATAGAAGTGATTATTATGAGCACAGGACCAATAGAGAGTTAATACTGTAGTTGAGGGAGGGCCCTTCTGGGCCCCTCTGGCCCAAGGGCCCCGATGCGGTCGCTACCTCTGCACCCCCTATTGCTACGCCCCTGCTGGAGGTGTACTTTACACAGTGAAAATTTAGCACTTAGGGCAAGTTAAGACAGATCGTAAAATCAGTTAGCAGGAAGTTTTGAAGTTTTGGAATATAATGATATGTATTTGCTAACCAAAAGAAAAAAAAATTGAGCCTTTGGCTAATGAGCCATCTTCAGACTTCACTACTGTTCATGTATACAAGATGTTAGGACACACAGCTATATATACTGTCAGCAGGAGATGCATACATTGTTTTGTAAATATAAATATAATACAGCTGTTATTCTGTTTTTTAAAACATCCTGCTTTCACTGATGGCTAACACAATAAAATATATTAAAGTAAACACTGCGCCACAATCTGTATATTGCACATATGTCTACTGTCCAACAAGAACTGGGATCGCTGCAGAAAGTCCAATTTGGAATAAAGCGTTGTGTAGAAGACTGCTGCGCTCTCCAGACCTGTAATAACACATAAGCTCCACATAGGGTAATATTGTATAGTCAGTGCAGTTTCTCCACACCACCAGTGACTTGTGCTCCCCAGATGAAAAAATCTTAATACTCCCGCTTCCCCTTTTCCTAGATGCTCACCAGATGTATACCACCCTAGCATTCAGGTGAATCTTAGGCAGCAATTAGTAAGCAGCTTTCTTAACTCTGTAGGGGAAATAAAAGGAACTCCACATAGGGTAATACAGTTCGGGTAACAAGACAACTTATACAGCACTCCCTTCAAATTCCACAGTGTCACCAGGTGAATGTGTCACTCCACACTGCAAGCCATACTTCTCACCAGATGCAGCCCACCTCTCAGTTCAGGTGGAAAATGCGTTTAGTTTGCTTCCAATCAAGCCACGAATGATGCCTCTTTAAAGGTAATTCTTTTAATCCAGAATAAAAATCTCCATAAAAAGATAAAAAACAATAGAAAGCCACATAGCGTAATATTGTTATAAAAGATAGCCTCTGTGCGCTCAATGCATCTCACTTATCAGGGAGCCCCTGATGAGTCTGGCGTGAGGACGAAACGCGCGTAGGGCGGAGCTACGTCTGACGTCGATCGCACACTAGGAAGCAGACCGGCCGGTCTACACTCTGGTGCACGGCGGAAAACCTTTGATCCGGGGAAGGAGCGGAGCAGGGCAGCACGGACAGCTGAGAGCGCGGGTACCAAAGCAGCACACCGGACCGCGGATGGGCATTGGCATGCTTACTTTGTGACACGCTGACTTAAACTCTGGACGCGTAAGTGAGATGCATTGAGCGCACAGAGGCTATCTTTTATGACAATATTACGCTATGTGGCTTTCTATTTTTTATCTTTTTATGGAGATTTTTATTCTGGATTAAAAGAATTACCTTTAAAGAGGCATCATTCGTGGCTTGATTGGAAGCAAACTAAACGCATTTTCCACCTGAACTGAGAGGTGGGCTGCATCTGGTGAGAAGTGTGGCTTGCAGTGTGGAGTGACACATTCACCTGGTGACACTGTGGAATTTGAAGGGAGTGCTGTATAAGTTGTCTTGTTACCCGAACTGTATTACCCTATGTGGAGTTCCTTTTATTTCCCCTACAGAGTTAAGAAAGCTGCTTACTAATTGCTGCCTAAGATCCACCTGAAAGCTGGGGTGGTATACATCTGGTGAGCATCTAGGAAAAGGGGAAGCGGGAGTATTAAGATTTTTTTCATCTGGGGAGCACAAGTCACTGGTGGTGTGGAGAAACTGCACTGACTATACAATATTACCCTATGTGGAGCTTATGTGTTATTACAGGTCTGGAGAGCGCAGCAGTCTTCTACACAACGCTTTAACACAATAAAATGCTTTGCTGCTTCTAGAAAATGTCAGGAAAGAGTTAAACTGTAGCACAAAAAATGTTGCTGTCATTTTCTAGGAAAGAAAAACAAACCATAAAATTTAACAGGTCTCAGGTCTAACAGCTCTGACCAAGTAATAAACATCAGTCTGGGGGAGAGGAGAGCTGATAATTCCTGTCCATGAATGTGTGCATAAAGAAACTAATCTGAACTCAAAAGTTCTACTACTTGAGCCCATATATTTTTCTTCTCACAGCAGCTTGTATATCCCCACTCATTATACTGGACAAGATCCTCAGATGACAACAGATGCTGGCTGTCATCACACACACTGTGCAGTAAGAGAGATGCAGGGATCTCTGGAATTAAGGCAGAATAGAGCAAAGCAGACGTGATTTACTTTGACATGTGACCTCTGATCTCTCCAAGTCCTCCGCCCTGCTGAATTTTATCGCCCTAGGCCATGGCCTTTGTGGCCTTCCCAGAAATCCGGCCCTGGCTCTGCCTCCCCTACCCCCTGATACCGACACCAACATTTTTACATACAGCTGGGTAAACAGGTGAAAAGGCTTCTAGTGTTGCTGGCTAGAAGTTTTATAGGAATGTGGGTTTTACAGAAACACTGTTTCTTTGATAGTTGTTGTTTAAAGCAGTATAAAACCCTGACATAATATTCAATAAAACACGTTTTCCTTCTTTTTATATGCCATATGGTTATCATATTTGCTTATGTGCATAAGTATTAGTATTTATTTAGAAATTATACGTTCCCAAAGTACACTTTTTTTTTTTGCTCTGAATGCTGACTTTGCATTTTATTTATAACTGCTTTATTCATGTTCTAACAAGCAGAAATGCTTTATAAATGGTCTGACTTTTTTCAGGGGACCCGGCAGTGTCAGAGAAGTGTTTATTTACATTCCTCACTTGATACAATTAAACACTAAATAACATTATCTACAACTTCGGATGCATCCAGCTTTGCTGGCAGGGAAGCTTCTAAGTCCTGTGTGTAACCCATTGAATGCTGTTCTAGTACAGTGGCTTGCAAAACTATTCAGCCCCCTTGAAGTTTTCCACATTTTGTCACATTACTGCCATAAACATGAATCAATTTTATTGGATTTTCATGTCAAAGACCAATACAAAGTGGTGTACATGTGAGAAGTGGAACGAAAATCATACATGATTCCAAACATTTTTTACAAATCAATAACTGCAAAGTGGGGAGTGTGTAATTATTCAGCCCCCTTTGGTCTGAGTGCAGTCAGTTGCCCATAGACATTGCCTGATTAGTGCTAATGACTAAATAGAGTGCACCTGTGTGATCTAATGTCAGTACAAATACAGCTGCCCTGTGATGGCCTCAGAGGTTGTCTAAGAGAATCTTGGGAGCAACAACACCATGAAGTCCAAAAAACACCCCAGGCAGGTCAGGGATAAAGTTAGAGAAATGTAAAGCCGGCTTACGCTACAAAAAGATTTCCAAAGCCTTGAACATCCCACGGAGCACTGCTCAAGCGATCATTCAGAAATGGAAGGCGTATGGCACAACTGTAAACCTACCAAGACAAGGTCGCCCACCTAAACTTACAGGCCAAACAAGGAGAGCGCTAATCAGAAATGCAGTTGAGGCCCATGGTGACTCTGGACCAGCTGCAGAGATCTACAGCTAAGATGGGGGAATCTGTCCATAGGACAACTATTAGTCATGCACTGCACAAAGTTGCCTCTTATGAAAGAGTGACAAGAAGAAAGCCATTGTTAACAGAAAAGCATAAGAAGTCCCGTTTGCAGTTTGCCACAAGCCATGTGGGGGACACAGCATGTGGAAGAAGATGCTCTGGTCAGATGAGACCAAAATGTAACTTTTTGGCCAAAATGCAAAACGCTATGTGTGGCACAAAACAAACACTGCACATCACTCAGAACACACCATCCCGACTGTCAAATATGGTGGTGGCAGCATCATGCTCTGGGGGTGCTTCTCTTCAGCAGGGACAGGGAAGCTGCTCAGAGTTGATAGGAAGATGGATGGAGCCAAATACAGGGCAATCTTGGAAGAAAACCTCTTGGAGTCTGCAAAAGACTTGAGACTGGGGCGGAGGTTCACCTTCCAGCAGGACAACGGCCCTAAACATAAAGCCAGGGCAACAATGGAATGGTTTAAAAAAAAAAAACATATCCATGTGTTAGAATGGCCCAGTCAAAGTCCAGATCTAAATCCAATTGAGAATCTGTGGCAAGATCTGAAATCTGCTGTTCACAAACGCTGTCCATCTAATCTGACTGAGCTGGAGCTGTTTTGCAAAGAAGAATGGGCAAGAATTTCAGTCTCTAGATGTGCAAAGCTGGTAGAGACATACCCTAAAAGACTGGCAGCTGTAATTGCAGCAAAAGGTGGTTCTACAAAGTATTGACTCAGGGGGCTGAATAATTACGCACACCCCACTTTGCAGTTATTGATTTGTAAAAAATATTTGGAATAATGTATGATTTTTGTTCCACTTCTCACGTGTACCCAACTTTGTATTGGTCTTTCACGTGGAATTCCAATAAAATTGATTCTTGTTTGTGGCAGTAATGTGACAAAATGTGGAAAAATTAAAGGGGGCCAAATACTTTTGCAAGCCACTGTATATTTCCATGCAAGATGTGCATAATCCTGCATTGACTTGAATTTATTAACATCACATTAACCCTCGCTAGTTAGCAGCAGCTGACTGAAGACTGAAGATTGTTAACAGATCACCTCTGGCAGACTTCATATTTATATGTTGCTCTGCAGTATACTTTGCATGTATTGGGGAGACCAGTGGCATGAGGACCTGCGATGGTGAGACCAGCGAGAGCACAGTAGTGGATCCCTGTCAATGAAGAGTCACTCTTTTTCCCTGTGTTTCCAAGCCTGGGGTCTCCTGGTCTAAATTTAGTAGTACCCATAATGTCAACTGCCCTTGGCTCTCAGCAGGTCTCTCTCCAAGACTGAGGTCTCCTGACCCTCAGATCAAAAAGTGGATACCTAAATAAGAAGAAGGAAGGCTCTGGATCTCATAGAGGTTTCCCAAGCCTTTCCACTCACAAACCCCAGAAAGAAATCTAACAAGAGTTTGTCAGATGTAACAAAATCACAGGAAACTAGCATAAATTGGATATGCAATTGTATTGGTTGAACACCTGAAAACATGTTACCGACCCAATTTTTCAGATGGTCTTGAGAAAGTCAGAAGGCTGATGAAACGCGTAGACCCATTTTAGCCCGACCCAGCCACCGTACCAGTGAAGAGGCGGAGTGATACCAGCGGCATCAGCCGCCATTGATATCACATCGGCGGCCGAATTCAAGCACGCGCAGGGGGAAACAGGACTGCCTGGAAGCCTCAGGAGAAGCGGGGACGCCCGCACTGGACCAAACAGCACAACGAGGCGCAAGGCAAAGGACTGCTACAGGCGGAAAGTAGGCCGCGCATCAGCGGATAGCTGAGAGATGACATCACTGGCGGAGGTCGGGTCGGTAACATGTTTTCACACAAGGCCATAAGATAGGCCCTTGGACGCCACATAAGCCAGACCGGGTTCCAGGAAGCGTGAGTAATTGAGCCAAATTCCATAGTACAGCACATGTTTTGCAAAGCAATTGTCCATGGTGGAAAAAACGCTATCCGGACATCTGATTAATGGAAATCACTAAGCATTGATATAACAGTGTTGTTGGGCCCAATAACGAAGATAACAGGCCATAGGAAGGTTGGACTGGCCAGGTGGTGTTCCACATAGGGGGTTTAGAGGGTTGGAATTGTTGGTGCAATAGTGGGAAACGGGTAGTATTTGTAAAGTGTTTTAAGGTGTTCAACCAATACAATTTATGCTAGTTTCCTGTGATTTTGTTATATAAGGTTAAAACTGTGCACAGCACAAATATTAGTTTTTTTATAAGAAGAGTTTGTCAGATGTTTGATCCGGGCCATTCTCCTCTTCATGGATGAGCGCATCCATGCTGCACCTGCATTGCCTATAAACAAAAGTCCCAGCGTACTTATAGTCCTAAGCAGAACAGATACATACCAACAGGCCCTGGTAGCAAACTTAACCTTTTGCGGACCGCCGCATGTAAATACTACACCGCACTTGTGGCTGTCCTAACCTGAAGAAGCGTAGGATTTATGCCGCCTGCCGTTTCCGCTCCCCACGCAATATCATGCGCACCCGAGAGGGGAGATTTAGCTGTCCTATGACAGCTGACATCTACCCTCAGTAATCAGGAGCCATCGCGATTGGCTCCTGTTCATGTGATCACTACAATCGCCGGTGGATCGTAGTGATCACTAGAGTTGGGCCGAACCTCCGATTTTAGGTTCGCGAACCGGGTTCGCGAACTTTCGCGGAACGTTCGGTTCGCGTTAAAGTTCGCGAACCGCAATAGACTTCAATGGGGATGCGAACTTTGAAAAAAAAAATAATTATGCTGGCCACAAAAGTGATGGAAAAGATGTTTCAAGGGGTCTAACACCTGGAGGGGGGCATGGCGGAGTGGGATACACGCCAAAAGTCCCCGGGAAAAATCTGGGAACAGGTATACAGTGGCGGGTTCACAGAACAGGTATACAGTGGCGGGTCCACTGAACAGAACAGGTATACAGTGGCGGGTTCACAGAACAGGTATACAGTGGCGGGTCCACTGAACAGAACAGGTATACAGTGGCGGGTTCACAGAACAGGTATGCAGTGGCAGGATCACTGAACACAATAGGTATGCAGTGGCGTGTTCACTAAACAGGTATACAGTGGCGGGTCCACTGAACAGAACAGGTATACAGTGGCGGGTTCACTGAACAGGTATACAGTGGCGGGTCCACTGAACAGAACAGGTATACAGTGGCGGGTTCACAGAACAGGTATGCAGTGGCAGGATCACTGAACAGGTATGCAGTGGCAGGATCACTGAACAGGTATGGAGTGGCAGGATCACAGTACAGGTATGCAGTGGGCTGAGGGCTCACTGAACAGAACAGGTATGCAGTGGCAGGATCACTGAACAGGTATGGAGTGGCAGGATCACAGTACAGGTATGCAGTGGGCTGAGGGCTCACTGAACAGAACAGGTATGCAGTGGCAGGATCACTGAACAGGTATGCAGTGGCAGGATCACAGTACAGGTATGCAGTGGGCTGAGGGCTCACTGAACAGAACAGGTATGCAGCCAGGAAGAAGTTAAGCCTAACTAATCTTTCCCTATATGAGAGACTGCAGCAGCTCGCCCTACTCTCACTAATGCAGGCACACGAGTGGCCGTAATGGCCGCCGCTGCCTGCCTTATATAAGAGGGGGTGGGGCTCCAGGGGCTAGTGTAGCCTAATTGGCTATTTTTTTCTTTCTCCGCCTGAAAGAGTTAAACATCAGGTATGCAAGTGTCATTTTCTGTCCCGGTTGGGACTGGGTCAAACTATAGCAGGCATGGGCAAACTCAGCCCTCCAGCTGTTACAGAACTACATGTCCCACAATGCATTTGCCTTTATGACTCATGACTGTGGCTGTCAGACTCCTGCAATGCATTGTGGGATTTGTAGTTCCTTAACAGCTGGAGGGCCAAGTTTGCCCATGCCTGGACTATAGCATAACCCTCACTGATCAGTAATTACAGCCATAAAACACTTTCATGTCAGTAAATGGCTTCTGCGAACAGGAAAAAGATAAGGGTCAATAATTAATAGATTTGAGCTCTGGCATACTTCACTGAAGGTGTCATTGAGCAGAGACAATGAAACCATGACAACATAAAACTTAAAAACTAGATTTAAATAAAAAATAAAACTGTGGGATATCTAAAAGTCAGTTTTAGGAGAAGGAGGATAGATACAATTGTTTTTCTCATCAGTTTATTTTCACCTTGGATGTCCTTTAACTCCTTCCCGACCGCCTAACGCTGATAGGGGTCAGGAAGGTGGCAGCTCCAGGACCGCCTAACCCCAAAAGGCCTCAATTCCTGGGGCGTGGTTTTGCAGGGGTTCACGCACACCGATGCGCGTGCATCCCCGCTTGAATGACAGAGCTCCACTCCGTCATCAGTCTACCAGCAGCGATCGCCGCTAGGAGACTGTTAGACGCCATCTATTTACATTGTACAGGGCTGTGATCTACGGCAGCGCTGTATTGGGGATAGCCTTGTCACTCGGCTGTCCCCTGGAGAGGCTCAGAGAGCGATCTGCTCTCATAAACTGATGCATATGAGAAATGATCACTGTGATTGGCTGGCAGGGGGAGGGAGGGATTAGGGAAAAGAAACAAACAAATGTAATCATAATTAATTTAATAATAAAAACAAATCTGCAGCAACAATTAGAGCCCACCAACAGAAAGCTCTGTTGGTGGGCAGAAAAGGGAGGGGATTCATTTGTGTGCTTGCTTGTGCGGCTCTGCAGCAAGCCAGTAAAGCTGCAGAGCACTTATTTGTAAAAAAAGAAGAAAAAAAGTCTGGCCACTAGGGGGGTGTAAGGCTGTGGTCCTTAAGTGGTTAAAATGAACCAGAGATGAAAACAAACAATTGGATCTGTCCTTCTACTCCTAAAATGACTCTTTTAGGTATTACAAGGTTATTATTTTGTGTATAAACATTTGCAAAGCAGAATAATGTTTCATAGTCTCTGCTAAATTGCAGTGCGAGTCCAAAAGTGAAAATACATGAACTGTCAGTTCCATAGCGAATTATAAACTCTTTCAAGCAGGGGAAAAAGAAAAGGAGCACAGCATAACTGTTTGTATGCTTGCCACTACACAGTATATACACATATCTATCTCACCATGTCACCTGTTATCTCTGGTACACATTAAAGCTAATGGGATGTCATTTAAAAAAAAAAAAAAAAAAAGTCAGATACTCACCTAAGGAGAGGGAGGCTCTGGGTCCCATAGAGCATTCCCTCTCCTCTCCCGGTGCCCGCTTTTGTCCTGGCTCCACCGTAGCGGTATTCGACCGTTTCGGTCAACTACCGCTGTCTCCCGGTCAAAGGGAGGCTTCGGAAATGCTTCGGGAGCCCGAGTGCTCCTTAAGACGGGCCACTCTACACTGCGCACGCCCTCTAAGATGCACTCGCGTGTGCGCCGCCTGTCTTCGGGAGGACTCGGCTCCCGAAGCCTTCCAAAGTCCCCTCGGCAGGGGATGTGAACAGAGGAGCCAGCACAGCACCGGGAGAGGAGAGGGATGGCTCATTAGGACCGAGCCTTCCCTCTCCTTAGGTGAGTATCTGCCTTTTTTTTTTTAAAATACAGGGTTACATTAGCTTTAGGGACTTGATCTCTGATCACAGGTAGATCCACTGTTCCCACACAGGCTTATGTCCCCCCCCCCCCCTCCCAGACCTACTCACTGATCCACAGTGCCTTGCACCTCAGACTAGTGAAAGTCGAATTTGCAATTTCACTTTTGTCAGCTTTTGAATTATGCTATGTTAGTTGTTGCTAGATGGCTTTTGGCCATCTTATTTCTGTGCTGTTTACATATGCTCTCTGCACATGCTTGTTTATATCTACTTTTCTAGTTCTTCTGAATAAAGAGGTGTTTTGAAACTAAAACATACCTAAACTGTAGCATGACGAGATAAACAGGCTTTTACCTATGCAAATGAGGCAGTGGAACAGTAGTAAAGTGCAGCTCTTCTCCCCTAAAAATTATATAGAAAGCAAAACACTTTTATTTGGCGGAACAAATTCCCTTGATAAGACTGCAGTGCGGAAAATGGTAATTAAAGGGAATCTAAAGTGAAAATAAACTGATGAGATAATGAATTTTATGTGTAGTACAGCTAAGAAATAGAACATTAGTACCAAAGGTATGAGTCTTATATTGTTTCTAGTAGAGGAAGAATTAAGAAACTTCACTTGTTATCCATGCAAAAGAGCTTCTCTGAGCTCTCCGATAAAATTTGGTTGGCTACAGTGCTATTTTCTGAAACACCTATACAGGGCCGGGCCGAGGCATAGGCTGGAGAGGCTCCAGCCTCAGGGCGCAGTATAGGAGGGGGCGCAGAATTCATTCAGCTGTCATTCCTAATTGTGTTTGAAGCAGAAAGAAATAAGAAAAGGGGATACATGGCAGTGACTGCAAGCCAGATAACTAGATATTAAGGTGTTGGGGAGGTTGTGGGCCTTGTGGCGCCTCTTAGTCTAATAGCAATCAGTGTGTGACAGCTGGGGTAGGAGGGATGGAGGGGCGCACTTTGGTGTCTCAGCCTTGGGTGCTGGAGGACCTTGTCCCACCTCTGCACCTATACATCGAAGAAACAGTGAAAGACAACTTCAGATAAGATTTTACTGCAGAGAAGTTCGAAGGGTCATTAGCTCCAGTGGTGTACCTAGGGCATTTGACACCAGGTGATGATGGGTATTAAATGACCTCCTAACCTATAGATGCATGAGATGGACAACAATAAACAGAAAACTAAGAAAATGTATATGGGGTACCCCCTGTGCACCCAATGATGTTTTAACACTTTGTGCTTTTGTGGAACTGAAACAAAACATGCTTGTACTTTTCTAAGTTATAACGATATGCTTTTACCCCATGTTGGGGGACTGTATGAAAAGCTGTCTTGTCCAAATGAGCAAACTGTTCAATAAAAACTTTTTGAAACTAAAACATCTTTCATGTGTATACATCAATCAGGGAGTGTAATTAGAGTACTGCTTCACACTGACAGACCAAACTCACTGTGTAACGGACCGCAAACAGCTGTTTGTGTTGTGACGGCCATGCTGGACTGGTTTGAACCATGGTGAGAGTGCAGGCGATAGCGGTTTTAAAGCCCATATGGTCGCCAGGCTGAGGTAGCTCAATGACAGAACAGTGACTGTCCAGCTGATCGAATTTGGTCTGTCCACAATGAAGCAACGACCTTATTATCTTTGGTGTGCCACCCCCTGTGACACTCATATAGCCGTCGGTCATTGCTTCATTGTGATACGCAAGCCCCTTCACCGTGGCAAGTTAATGACCACGAAGGGGAATGGGCACATGTACATGCCTTTTGTTTTGTTGCAGCCGCAGTGCAGCCAGAAAAATTAGGCAGGCATGTACACGCACCAGAAAAATTATTATAGCGGGCGATGCTAGCCAGGGCCTTAAAAATTCAGGAATCCGCCTGGAGTCCTGGACCCTGTTGGTGGTGGCAGAGAAAGCAGTCAAGCGGCCTGTAGGCAGAGATGCTGTGTGGGGACCGACTTAGTCTTGGGGCAGGCAATCCCGCAGCAGGCAGAGATGCTGTGTGCGGGGACTAACTTCGGGCCCGTTCACACCTGAGCGGGAATCGCACGATTCCCGCTCACGGCAAACCGCTAGCGGTTCTGCAAGAACCGCTACACAATGTAGCGAGTGGCAGTGTTCTCACTGCCGCGGTTGCGGTTAGCGATATCCGCAACCGCGCTGCATGCAGCGGTTTGCCGGCGACAGGCGTTCCGCGATTTGCGATCGTGATTAGCGTGCATAGCACGCTAATCGCGATCGCTCCAAAACCGCCGCAGTGTCCAGTGATTTTTCCGCGCTTATTGCGGGAAAATCACTCCCGCAAAACGCCGGCGGTAATCGCCGGCGTTCTGCGATTTTAAGTGTGAACGGGCCCTAGTCTTCGGGCAAGCAGCAGCCCCCTGGGATCCATGCCTCATTCATTTCGATAAAGGTGAGGTACTGAGCACTTTGACTTAGGTGACTTCTCTTCTCAGTGACAATGCCTCCAGCTGTGCTGAAGGTCCTTTCTGGCAGGACGCTTGAGGCAGGGCAAGACAGAAGTTGGATGGCAAATTGTGACAGCTCTTGCCACAGGTCAAGCCTGCACAGCCAGTAGTCCAAGGGTTCATCACTGCTCAGTGTCTACATCCACACTTAAAGCGGACCCAAACCAAACATTTTTTTTTTATTAAAAATATTTAGTTGCACCACTCTGACACATACAAAGATAAATAAACACTCATTCAAACCTATGATCATTTCAGTGCATGCTTTTCACCCTTCTCTTTTCATAGCTAGGGTTATACTGGGGGCAGCCATTAGCAATTCCTTCATTGCTGGACACCATCTACTCCACCAGTTTGCCGGAAAAATCCCGGCAATTTGAAAGGAAGGGAGGGGTTCCTCCAATAAATGTAAAATATTTTATATTTATCATCATGCAGCTGAAAAAAGGCTGCTATTTATTATAATTTAGAAAATAGATTTTATTTCTGAAATCTTCTATTTTTAATTTGGGTGCACTTTAAAGAGACACTGAAGCGAAAAAAAAATTATGATTTGTATGTGTAGTACAGCTAAGAAATAAAATATTAAGATCAGATACATCAGTCTAATTGTTTCCAGTACAGGAAGAGTTAAGAAACTCCAGTTGTTATCTCTATGCAAAAAAGTAATTAAGCTCTACGACTTTCAAAGTCGTGGAGAGGGCTGTTATCTTACTTTTATTATCTCAAGTGTTATTGAACTATTTACTTTTCTTCTGCCAGAGGAGAGGTCATTAGTTCACAGACTGCTCTGAAAGAATAATTTTGAATGCTGAGTGTTGTGTAATCTGCACATATTATAGAATGGTTCAATGTTAGAAAAAACACTATATACCTGAAAATAAAAATATGAGAATATTTTCTTTGCTGCTAAACTTCTAGTAATCATTCATAGTACACAACCAATTCATTATATCATATTTTTTTTTTCTGCTTCAGTGGCTCTTTAAGGCCAGGTAGTCGGCTACCTGCCGGTCAAGGCGTTGGTGGAGGGTGGATCCGGAAGCGTTAAGGCGAGGCGTTGGACTAAAGAATGTCCGCATGTCCGACATCACCATGAGATCGCTGGAGCGTCCTGTCCTTGCCTGCGTGGTCATGGGAGAAGGAGTACATTTATTCCGTTGTGCTGTGACGTCACCCTTAAACGCACTGTAAAGCATAGTTGCCAGCTTGTTCTGCAAGTGCTGCATCCTTTCTGCCTTCTGGTAATTTGGAAACATCTCCGCCACTTTGTGCCTATACTGAGGGTCTAGTAGCGTGGCCACCCAGTACAGCTCATTCCCCTTGAGTTTTTTTATACGGGGTCCCTCAACAGGCTGGACAGCATGAAAGACGCCATCTGCACAAAGTTGGATTCAGACATACTATCCATCTCCTCTTGCTCTTCCTCAGTGATACATAGTTACATAGTTATTTGGGTTGAAAAAAGACATACGTCCATCGAGTTAAACCAGAGAACAAAGTACAACACCAGCCTGCTACCTCACATATCCCTGTTGATCCAGAGGAAGGCAAAAAAAACCTTACAAGGCATGTCCAATTAGCCCCAAAAAGGAAAAAAATCCTCCCCATCTCCAGACGGCAATCAGATAAAATCCCTGGATCAACATCATTGTAGTAATTGTAGCCATGGATGTCTTTCAATGCAAGGAAAGCATCTAAGCCCCCTTTAAACGCAGGTATAGAATTTGCCATAACTACTTCCTGTGGCAATGCATTCCACATAATCACTATTACTGTAAAGAACCCTTTCCTAAATAAATGGCTAAAACGTTTTTCCTCCATGCGCAGATCATGTGCTCTAGTCCTTTGAGAAGGCCTAGGGACAAAAAGCACATCCGCCAAGCTTTTATATTGCCCGCTGATGTATTTATAAATGTTAATTAGATCCCCTCTAAGGGGTCTTTTCTCTAGACTAAGTAATAAACCCAGTTTATCTAACCTTTCTTGGTAAGTGAGACCTTCCATCCCACATATCAATTTTGTTGCTCGTCTCTGCACCTGCTCTAAAACTGCAATATCTTTCCTGTAATGTGGTGCCCAGAATTGAATTCCATATTCCAGATGTTGCCTTACTAGAGAGTTAAACAGGGGCGATATTATGCTAGCATCTCAAGTTTTTTTATTTCCCTTTTTAATGCATCCCAAAATTTTGTTAGCTTTAGCTGCAGCAGCTTGGCATTGAGTACGTGTTAGGAGTGATGGAATTACCTCTGTAGCGGATAGCGGCGCGGCCGCCGCGTCTGACGTCACCGCAGTTTCCGCCGCGTCATCCCAGCCAGGCAGAGCAGGCCTTTCCAGAGTCCATCAAAGCAGGGCAGCACTCGCGCGCAACAGGAGACAGGAGCTTTATGCTTTGAGGAGGCAGGGCTGGGCTAACTTTTGCCACTGATTGGCTGGAATCTGCTGGGCGGACCTTGTGAATGCTCTGTCTGTATTTAAAGCCTAAACTGTCAGTGGCAGTGCTTCTTTGTCTGCTGTTGCTGATACTTTGCGGTTAAGCTCTCAGACCTTAGTCAGTTCCCAGTGTGTTTGATCCGGCAGGACCCCGGGGATTCACACATAGCTCAGGATTTTGATAGCTGTAATTGTAACTTCATTATCTTGTATATTGATTATCTGTGTATTACTATTTGCCTGAACCTTTGACTCTGCTCTCTGCCTCTCGATTTTGTACTCTGCTTATCTGATTGCTGCCGACCTCGGCCCGACCCCGACTCTGATATTGTCTCCTGATCCTGTACTTTCGCTCATCTGATCTGTTACCGACTCCGGCCTGTTTCTCACCACGCTTCTGTCTAATGATTTTGTACTGCATCTGACTGACCCGTTACCGACTTTGCCTGTACGACCACTCTACTAGTGATAGTCCCTACAGCCAAGGGCTATCACATAGGAGTACTCCTGTGTTACTGTGCACAAAAACATGTGTGATTACACTCTGATTAAAGTACTGACATTTGTGTTGATAGAGCTGTTACTGATCATTACATAAACAGCAGACCAATTAGTATGGAGGCGCAGGTCCAGGCGTTAACTGCAGCTGTTGAGCAGTTAACCGCCGCAATGGCATCGCAGCAGGCTCAGATAAATACCTTGTCTGAGGCTGTTAATCAGAGAGTTGTACCATCATTGCCTCCCTCACCTGTCCATGAGCCCAAGACGGCACTCCCTGAAGAATATTCTGGTCACAAGTCAGATTTTGGTAATTTTAGAAATCGATGCTTGTCGTACTTTGAAATGAGGCCCGTCTCGTCAGGTTCTGAGTTACAGCGGGTAAAACTCATTAAGACACTTTTAAGTGGGTACTCGCAAACCTGGGCTTACAATCTACTCGTAGATCATTAGGCCTTAGGGTCAGTGCAGGCTTTCTTTGAGGCAATGGCGGTCATATAGGACGACCCTGATGTGGCCGCCACATCAGAAAGAACGTTAAAAAGACTGTCAGGGGCATGGCACGGTGGAGGATTACGCCTCAGAGTTTAGGAAGTGGGTGGTTTCTTCTAGATGGGAACATTATGCCTTGCTAGATGGTTTTCTCTCGGGGCCATCTGAGTCAGTTTCTGATATCATGCTCAGCCATCCCAAACCCAAAACACTCGATGAGGCCATTTCTTTGGCGGTCAAGATAGACCGCAGGGTTCGTTACCACAAACAGAACAGGTCTCGTCCTGTCTCCAGAACAGCTTCTTCCATCCCCTCGATGTCGGCCACTTCGGATGAACCCATGCAGTTTGGTCATTCGAAATTGTCGGAAGCTGAAAGGTCCAAGAGAAGGAAAGAGGATCTCTGTTTATATTGTGGGGAGAAAGGTCATTTTGTGCAGAGCTGCAGTAAGAAGGCAGAAAACTTCTCTGCCTAGGCGTAGTCGGAGGTACTACCCTAGGCGAACCGGTTTTACCTCCCAAAATTTCGAAGATTCTGTTGCCATGTTCCATTTCATGGAAGAATCAAGTTTTTTCTGCCCAGGCCTTCATCGACTCTGGCTCTGCAGCTAACTTTATTGATTTTGACCTGGCCTCTAAGTGGTAAATCCCCATTCTTCCCATTAAGAGACAAATCTATGTTACAGCAATTGATGATTCCCCATTACAAAATAAGCAGCCTCTCTCGCAAACTCCTCCTCTCACTTGTCATATTGGGGTATTGCATAGGGAGGAATTGTCATTTTATGTTTTTTAAAGATGTCCACCTCTGATTGTCTTGGGGCTCCCGTGGGTACGTCAGCACTCACCCCAGATTGACTGGAACACCGGGCACTTATTGTCTTGGTCTCCCGCCTGTCAAGATAATTGTCTTGAGAAGGTTACTCTGTGTTCCACTGAGGTTCAGGTAGAAGGGGTTCCCTCTCCGTACATAACCTATTCACATGTTTTTTGTCTCAAGGCTGCCGACAAACTTCCTCCTCATCGGGAGTTTGATTGTCCCATTGATTTAAGACCGGGCACCATGCCTCCCGGGGACATCTGTACAACCTCTCAGGTCCAGAGCAGGTAGCCATGAAAGAATACATTAAGGAGAACTTGGAGAAAGGTTTTATCCGTCCATCCAAGTCCCCAGCAGGAGCGGGATTCTTCTTTCTTCAAAAAAAAGACGGTGGTCTCCGACCATGTATTGACTATAGAGCTTTGAATAAGATAACCGTTACTAACCGCTACCCCCTGCCATTGATTGATGATTTATTTGCACAAGTTTCAGGGGCACAAGTATTCTCCAAACTGGACCTGAGAGGGGCATACAATTTGATTCGAATTAGACAAGGGGGCGAATGGAAAACGGCCTTCAACACACCTGATGGGCATTGCGAGTACTTGGTGATGCCCTTCGGGTTGTGTAACACCCCCAAAGTTTTTCAAGAGTTTTTAAATGAAATCTTTAGAGATGTTTTGGGTCGTTTTGTTGTCGTATATTTAGACGACATACTAATCTTCTCCAAGAACCTCAGGAAACACAGGGAGCATGTTAAATATGTTTTGGAGAGACTAAGACAGAATTATCTCTATGCAAAACTTGAAAAGTGTTTATTTGAGGTGTCAGAAGTTGATTTTTTGGGATACATCATCTCTGTTAATGGTCTCTCTATGGACCCCAAAAAGGTCACTGCTGTCCTGGACTGGCCTCAACCCGTCGGGTTGAAGGCTCTGCAGCGTTTTTTAGGATTTGCTAATTATTACAGAAAACGTATTAAGGGTTTTTCTTCTGTGGTTTCTCCTCTCACCAACCTCACCAAAAAGGGGGCGGATACCTATAATTGGTCAGAAGAGGCCTGCAAAGCTTTTGTACAACTTAAGACACTATTTTGTGCTGCTCCCATTTTACACCATGTGGAAGTGACCCGTCCTTTTATCGTAGAGGTAGATGCCTCCGAGGTTGGAGTGGGGGCTGTACTGTCTCAGTATTCAGGTTCGAAGGGTCGGTTGCATCCGTGTGCGTTCTTTTCTCACAAGTTTTCACCAGTGGAGAAGAACTATATCGGTAACAGAGAGCTTTTGGCCATAAAAATGGCATTTGAGGAGTGGCGACATTGGCTGGAGGGGGCAGAACATGTGATTACAGTGTATACCGACCATAAAAATTTAGAATATATCGAAGGAGCAAAGAGGCTCAACCCAAGACAGGCCAGGTGGGCACTCTTTTTCTCGTGATTCTGATTCATAATCACTTACAAACCTGGTCATAAAAGCATTAAGGCAGATGCACTATCCCGATGTTTTGAACCTGAGACAGTTCAGCCCTCACTCCCAATGAATATCTTGCCAGACAAAGTAGTAGTTGCTGCTACAGAACCCTTAGAAGATTTGACTGCCACTCTGTTGTCTTATCAGACTGATGCTCCAGAGGGTAGGCCCGATGGGGTGTTTGTTCCTTTGCATCTGCGTCTCCAGATTTTGCATATGTTCCATAGTCATAAGAATGCTGGCCATCCTGGTATTTCTAGAAAGAAGGAATTGTTGTCTCGCAGTGTGTGGTGGCCTTCTTTGAAAAACGATTGTAGAGAGTTTGTGAGTTCCTGCACGGTCTGTGCTCGCAGAAAGGCCTCGAGACAGCCACCTGCAGGGACTCTGCAATCTTTGCCTGTGCCCACAGAGCCATGGACGCACATATCCATGGACTTTGTGGGGAAACTCCCTGCCTCTGATGGGTACACAGTGATTTGGGTGGTCAGTGGACCGCTTCAGTAAAATGTTTCACTTTGTGCCTTTAAAGAAGCTCCCCTCAGATCAGGAGCTAGCGGATCTCTTCACTAACCACATCTTCCGCCTTCATGGAATACCTGTTAATATAGTCTGATAGGGGAGTGCAGTTCGTGTCTAAATTTTGGCGAGCATTCTGCCAGCATCTAGGCCTAACTCTATCCTTCTCCTCAGGTTATCACCCTCAGACCAATGGCCAGTCTGAAAGGATGAACCAGTCATTGGAGCAGTTCCTGCGTTGTAATGTGGCTGAGTCCTAACATGAGTGGGCAGAGTGCGGAATTCATTCCAGTATCTGGTCCATTGGAGGGGGTATGGTCCTGAGGAGAGGTCATGGGTCCCGGATTTTCATCTAAGCATGCTAAGGAATTAAAAAAACAGTTTCATTCCTCTCATCCTGAAAGCGCATCAGGTGGCCTGTTTGGAGACCACGCCTCGAGGGGGGGGGTAATGTTAAGAGTGATGGATTACCTCTGTAGCGGAGAGTGGCGCGGCCGCCGCTGCCGCGTCTGACGTCACCGCAGTTTCCGCTGCGTCATCCTAGCCAGGCAGAGCAGGCCTTTCCAGAGTCCATCAAAGCAGGGCAGCACTCGCACGTACCAGGGGACAGGACCTTTATGCTTTGAGGAGGCGGGTCAGCAGACCTGCCGGTCAGCTGACAGGGCTGGGCTGACTTTTGCCACTGATTGGCTGGAATCTGCTGGGCGGAACTTGTGAATGCTCTGTCTGTATTTAATGCCTAAACTGTCAGTGCTTCTTTGTCTGCTGTTGCTGATATTTTGCGGTTAAGCTCTCAGACCTTAGTCAGTTCCCAGTGTGTTTGATCTGGCAGGACCCCGGGGATTCACACATAGCTCAGGATTTTGATAGCTGTAATTGTAACTTCATTATCTTGTATATTGATTATCTGTATTTGTGAGGAAACGCGGAAAAGCCGCCGTTTCTCAGGGTGAGGCGGCTGTTTCCGCGTCCAGCATGGCGTCACAACGCGGAAAAACCGCCGCATGCCGCATAGGCAGAGCGGTGGAATCCGCATTGGGAACGGCGGAATCCGCATTGGAAGCGGTGGAATCCGCATTAGAGGCGGCGAACTTGCCGCATAGCAGTATCCCTGACAAGAGGGCTGAGTGTGGGGTTTAGTGAGCGGTGCGGCGGCTCCCACGCTCGGTTCACTGGATACATTGCAAGACAGTACTGGTGTGGCTGGGACTGATAGTCCACCAAGTTACAGAGTGACACGCGCGGGCGCGCACAGAGGCAAAGCTTATATAACAGCCAGAAGTAGGTCAGCTGACCAAGCTGGTCAGCTGACAATTCTGAGTCCTCTCATTGGTCCAGCACTTAGGGAGGTGCTGGAGAGTGTCTGTGTATATATACTGCTGGCTGTTCAGTTGCTGGTTGTCTGGCGTTGCGATCATTACGTGGTAGCACGCAGACCTGAGTCAGATCCGAAAGTGTGCCGGGACCAGCTGGAGCTGTAATCCTACACTTAGCTAGATTTGTTGATAGTTTAAAGTACTAGTTTGATTGTGATTATCTGTTATGACCTTCTGCCTGCCTGACCATTCTCCTGAACTCTGATCCTGTACTTTGTCATTCTGATACTCTGTTGCTGAATCCCGGCTCGTCCTTAGACTCTGCATCTGCCTTCTGATTTTGCACCTCGATATTTCTGATACCCTGTTGCCGAACCGTGCCTGTACTTTAGACTTCGCCTCTGCCTTCTGAATCTGTACTTTATCTGTCCGTGTGTTTACGACCTGGCTTATCCGACCTCGAGAACCAACCTTACTGTTAGAGGCGGTTCCCAGTCCTGATAGTGACACTCCCTCTTGAGTGTCACTCTCGTTCTGTCGTTCCTTCTCTCAGCCTGACTCCTCTCTCCGGGAGAGTCCAGAAGGAATTAGGCAGTACTCCTTACTGCTCTGAGGCTCAGTCCTCTTTATATTACTGTTTGCACCAAACACTCTCATTCGACTCAGGTGTCCAGAGGTTAGCTGGTATATCGGATTATTGGTGATACTGCAGATCATCTATAATCTGGTATATATCTGTATTCCCAGTGATTCTGCAGATCACCGATAATCAGATCCTCTCTGTGTTACACCGATCGTTACAGTATTACTATTTGCCTGAACCTTTGACTCTGCTCTCTGCCTCTCGATTTTGTACTCTGCTTATCTGATTGTTGCCGACCTCGGCCCGACCCCGACTATGATATTGCCTCCTGATTCTGTACTTTCGCTCATCTGATCTGTTTCCGACTCCGGCCTGTTTCTCACCATGCTTCTGTCTGCTAGCCGCAGGAAGTGACGTCAGTGGAGCGCACGCTGGAACGAGGAAGAGGTGAGTGATCCCCGCCCGTTGCCTCTTATAGCTGCAGCCAGCGACGCAACTTTTTAAAGCTGGAGGGGAGCGGGGGACCCAGGCGAGGGAGGGGGGTCCGACCCCCTTCCCTGCCGCTAGGCCCAATACCCCCTTCCTGCCCGCTATCCCCTCCAGCTCGGGTGGCCCCTCACACCCACGGACGGGCGGGTGCCGCCCCCCCAGAAGTGCAGCCTGAGGCAAACGTTTCACTCCGCCTCATGGGCGGGCCGGCCCTGGCGTTCACTACCTCATAAAAGCTGAGCATGTTAGTCAAACAGGACCTGTCTTTAGTAAACCCATGTTGATGCTGAGAAATAAGATTATTTTCTAATATGAAGTTATGTATAATATCTCTTAGTAAAGCCTCAAATAGTTTGCATACAACTGATGTTAAGCTTACAGGTCTATAAGTTCCTGGATCTGATTTTTTGCCCTTCTTAAATAATGGGAAAACGTGGGCTGTACGCCAATCCACTGGAACTCTGCCAGTTGAAAGAAAGTCACAAAAGATAAGATGAAGGGGTTTATCTATAACTGAACTTAATTCCCTTAGGACCCGAGGATGCATGCGATCCGGGCCAGATGCCTTGTCTATTTTTAATTTATTTAGGCGTGGGTAATGTACGGGGCAGCTGCGGCGAACAGCACCGCCGCCGCAGCTGCCTCCATGCGGCCATCCGTTCCTCCAGCGTCCAGGACACCGAGGACGGAGCCATCGTTCTTGCCAGAGGTCGCCTTAGCTCGCAGGCGCGTGCATAGACGGCACCTTTATGCGGGGAGGAAGCCCGTCAGCTGACTTGCTGGTCAGCTGACGTGAGAGGAGACCCACGGCGCCCAGGATTGGCTGATGAGTAGGGGGCGTGCCAGTGAGGTCTCGCCTGCTTCATAAGCCTCCGGGCTTCATTGTTACTTTGTCTGTTGTTGTGAATACTTGCGTGTTAGCGCGCAGACCTTAGGCTAGTTCCCTGGTGTTGATGCTACGGATTTCACACCTAGTCTAGGATATTGCTATTTGCTACTGTTTATTATAGACTAGTTCCCAGGTGTTGATGCCAAGGAGTTCACACCCAGATTAGGATATTGTCTACTGTATTTGCTCTCCTGTGTATGACTCTTGGCTATTTCCTCTAACTCTGATCCTGCTTTCTGATCCTGTACTTTTGCCTATCTGCCTACCCATTGCTGAACCTCTGCCTGATTACCGATTACTCTCTTGTCTCACAATTTTGTACCGATACGTACCTCTCTGTTACCGACCCTTGCCTGCCTGACCATTCTACTCACCAGTGGGCCCTCGCCATTGGTGAGGTGTTTACTGCGCCAGCTCCGCTGGTTAAGCAACCCAGCTAGGTTATAGTTCAGCCTTTATTACCTGCTCACTAGGTATCTGTCATTTTAGTATTACTGTATCTCTTAGGCTGCAGTACAGTTTGACTCACCCGCCCCTGGGGTGTTCATTTGCCTGCAATATATTCTGCCTCACCCGCTCCTCGGGAGATTCAGCCTCTTCAGTATTGTTTCTCCAGCTTGCTGGAGCTTGTACGGAAGTGCACGCATCGTGTACTGATAGTACCTCACCAGCCCCTCTGGTGAGGTTTCTTCAAACTATTAAGTTACGGTTGCACCAAAACACTTACACTTTATTAGGTGTCCAGAGGTTAGCTATACTTGTATTATTGGTGATTCTGCAGATCATCAATAATCAGGTATACATCTGTATTGTTTCTGTATTGTTGGTGATACTGCAGATCATCAATAATCAGATACTCTATGTGTGCTGACACCAACCGTTACACCGTGCCTTCACTTCTTCCTGCGTTAAGTATTTAATATTACAGTTGGAAGAATGAGACTCTTCTGCATCTGTAATTTGCAACAGTGATGTTTCCCTTGGGAAGACAGAAGCAAAGAAAGCATTTAATAACTCTGCCTTACCTTGGTCATCCACCATTGAGTTCCCACCCTCATCCTTTAGGAGTCCAATACAACCTTTCTTTTTTTAGAGTTGATGTACTTGTAAAACTTCTTTGGGTTATATTTGATATCCCTAGCGATTTGATTTTCAGCTTCTATCTTTGCCAGCCTAATTTATTTTTTACAACTTTTATTGCACTCCTTATAATTGCTTAATGCAGCCTCGGTCACCTCCTGTTTTAGGACCTTACAGGCATCATTTTTCCCCTTCATTTTATCTCTAACCTTTCTATTCATCCATAGAGGCCTTTTTTTTTTATTCCCCGACATTTTGTTTCCATATGGGATATACATACTACACTATTGATTGAGAATAAGTTTAAAAGCTTGCCATTTCCCTTCAGTGCCCTCCCCTTGTAGTACATTATCCCAGTTCACCAGACTTAGTGCCTGCCTAAGTCGATTGAACTTTGCTTTTCTAAAATTCATAGTTTTAGTGGTCCCGCTGCCCCACGGCCTATCAGTCACCATATCAAACGTTATCATGTTGTGATCACTATTTCCCAAATGTTCTTGAACCTGCACATTTGATACATTATCTGGTCTATTAGAAATGATCAAATCCAGTAACGCTTTCCCCTAGTTGGTTCCGTTACCATTTGAGTCAAGTAATTGTCCTGTAGTGATGTCAGAAATCTGCTGCTTTTACCAGAATGGGTAGCCTCAATACTCCAGTCAATGTCTGAAAAGTTGAAGTCACCCATAACTATGACCCTTATTTTTACTTGCAGCTTTTTCAATCTGCTGTAGTAATTGCAGTTCTGCAGTTTCATGATTATTTGGTGGCCTGCAGCATACCTCAATAAGCAATTGGCAACCTTTATTTCCACCATGAATATTTACCCAAACGGACTCCACATCTTCACAATCTTTCTCCATCTCATCGTTCAGGACAGCTGTAAAAGAATTATTAACAAAGAGACAAACCCCTCCACCTTTTTTTCCCTGTTCTATCCTTCCTAAACACATTGTATCCCTCTAAATTTGCTATCCAGTCATAGCTTTCATCCATCCATGTCTCGGTTATTCCCACAATGTCATAGCCTTTGTCATTCAGTGAGAACTCTAGTTCTACCATTTTATTTGCAAGGCTCCTAGCCTTGGTTACCATGCGCTTTATGTTTTTACCACCACATTTTCCAATCTTGGTTACATGAATACCACAGGAAAGTTGAGCAGCACAAGCCCCCTGCGACACCTGCTGCGGTTGTTCTTCCGCCTCATCCTCCTCCAAAACAACACCTTCCTCATCATCAGACTCCTCTTCCCCACAAGACTCTTCCTCCTCCTCCCCCCTCTGTGCTGCCGCAGGTGTTGAGGAATCATCTGCTTCTGCTGAGAATTGGTCCCACAACTCTTCCTCCTGTTCCTGTTCACACTCCTCCACAGCTTGATCCACCACTCTACGCGTGGCACGCTCCAGAAAGAAGGCATATGGGATCAAGTTGCTGATGGCGCCTTCACTGCGACTCACCAGGTTTGTCACCCCCTCAAATGACCGCATGAGCCTGCAGGCATTTTGCATCAGTGTCCAGTACTTCGGCCAGAACATCCCCATCTCCCCAGACTGTGTCCTTTGACTGTAGTTGTAGAGATACTGTTTGACGGCTTTCTTCTGTTGTAGCAGGCAGTCGAACAACAGGAGGGTCGAATTCCAGCGAGTCGGGCTACTGCAAATCAAGCGTCTCACTGGCAAATTGTTTCTCCGCTGAATATCGGCAAAGCGTGCCATGGCCGTGTAAGACCACCTGAAATGCCCACACACCTTCCTGGACTGCTTTAGGATGTCCTGTAAGCCTGGGTACTTGTGCTCAATCTCGTAATTCAGAGATTTGTGTCTATGTGCCATGCAGGATACATTTGTCAACGTTCCCAAATTCAAAGCCGAAATGAATTGGTAGGTGAACAGAGGCGCCAGAAGGATAAAAGTACATAATTTTTTTTAAAAATTGCTGGGAGGAAGTGGTGGACTCGCCTCCGTTAAAGCAGACACCAAGGACTGTAAATATATAGATATACACATTTATTGAAAATACCCCAAAGATGCAACGCGTTTCGCGGGCACAGCCCACTTCTTCAGGCAATAAGCAGGGGATAAACAACAGCAATTCAGTTATAGCAAGCAGAGCACCTCTGTGCTCAGGTGCTCTGCTTGCTATAACTAAATTGCTGTTGTTTATCCCCTGCTTATTGCCTGAAGAAGTGGGCTGTGATCGCGAAACGCGTTGCATCTTTGGGGTATTTTCAATAAATGTGTATATCTATATATTTACAGTCCTTGGTGTCTGCTTTAACGGAGGCGAGTCCACCACTTCCTCCCAGCAATTTTAAAAAATGTTTATGTACTTTTATCCTTCTGGCGCCTCTGTTCACCTACCAATATATTTGAGTCCACCCCAGGTGGAGGGGTGATCTACCCCCTTTCTTCCTGTCTACAGAGAGCGACTTCTTAATCCTGAGTGAGGACAGGTCTAATCTCCTCACCTGCCTAATGAGTGGTTACCTAGGTGGTAACCCGTGTTTGTGAGTATTACCATCTCACTGTTTCATTTATCCAATCAATTTTGACATACTACACCATATTGGGCTCTCGATTTCTCTTCAACTTTAGTTTCCAAAGCCGAAATGAGATTGCTGCCAATGTCACACACCACGTTGCCGATCTCCAGTTGGGTCAGCTACTGATCCACCTGTTTGTTCAGAGCAGCAAGGATAGCTGCTCCAGTGTGACTCTCCTCTTTGAGGCAAGACATGTCTAAGATGGCGTGACACCGTCATACCTGGCATGCAGCATAGGCCCTGGAGAGAGGAGATCACAGCACCAGTAGAGTGGAACTGCCACTCAGCCAAGGAGGAGGAGAAGGACGACAGCGAAGAGGATGTAGCAGGAGGAGAGGAGGTGGCAGCAGGCCTGCCTGCAAGCCGTGGAGGTGTCACTAGGCCCGCTGCACAGCCACGTACTTCCTGTTTGCCAGCGGTCACCAGGTTGACCCAATGGGCTGTGTAAGTAATGTACCTGCCCTGACCGTGCTTGGCAGACCAGGCATCCGTGGTCAGATGGACCCTTGACCCAACGCTGTGTGCCAGAGATGACACCACTTGCCTCTCAACTTCATGGTACAGTTTGGGTATCGCCTTTTTGGAGAAATAATTGTGGCCTGGTATCTTCCACTGTGGTGTTCCAATGCCCACAAATTTTCGGAAGGCCTCAGAGTCCACCAGCTGGTATGGTAACAGCTGGCTGGTTAACAGTTTCGCCAAGCCAGCTGTGAGACGCCAGGCAAAGGGGTGAGTGGCAGACATTGGCTTCTTCCGCTCAAAGATTGCCCTCACGGACACTGGCTGCTGTGGGCAGAGGAGCAGGAAAAATAGATAACAAGAACAAGATTAGGTCTCAAAAGAGCTGTTGAGGGGTGTTTTTTTTAGCAATAAGTATCAGCAAGGAACAAGCTAACAAGCCTACAAGAGCCTAACTAAGCATTCCCTATAGCTCTCCCTTCTCTAATTACTACAGCCTGACGCTGCCTGCCTTTTATAGGGGGGGGGGGGGGCTCCAGGAGGGATTGTAGCCTGATTGGCTACAATGTGCCTTCTGACTGTGATGTAGAGGGTCAAACTTGACCCTAATGATGCACTATGGGGGCGAATCGAACTTCCGGAAAAGTTTGCGGTTCTCCGCGATTGCGAACCCCGGAAGTTTGCCGGTTCCAGTTCGCCAGCAAACAGTTCTGGCCATCTCTATAGGTAGCCCAGTTTTCCCCTCCACCCGCTTTACTTATTCTGCTGCCTCCTGGTCTAGTCCTTCAGAAAGCCTGGATACCCCTCCACTGCCCGATGGCATACTTTACATTGCAGATCGGTGGTAACCTGCGAGCAGGCACCCACAGTGAGCAGTGCCCAGACTAGTAACGGCACTGTATACAGGAAGTGACATCTGTTTACTTCCTCTATGCGGCTGGCATTACTAGGCAATGCTCACTGCGGTCACCACCGATCTGCCTTGTGAAATATGCCACCAGGCAGAGGGGGATCCAAGCTCTCTGAAGGGGGGGACTGGGAGGGAGAGCAGTTGAAGTGGCAGAGGGGGGAGGAGTGCCAAGTGACCGGGCACTGGCAGGCAGCTACTCCTGCGGCCGGGGGGGGGGCGCATCTGGGCTGCAGTAACCCCCGGGTGTAGGGGGGGGTCAGCTGCCACACCTTCCGCCCCTCCGTGTGCTGAGACCTGGGGCAGGCCACTCCTGGCGCCACCCCTTTTGGACACCACTGAATAGCTCCGCTCTGTTTCATAGTTTAAAATGCAGTATAGTTTACACTGCAAATATTAGAGAATGATGCAATGTTATTTAAAAAAAAAAGCTATGTAAATAAAAATAAAAATATGAGACTCTTTTCTTTGTTACTTATGCTCTATAAATTATCCGTACTACATATACAATTCATTATATCATACTTTTTTTTTTTCGCTTTCGCAGTGTCACTTTAAATGTCTTCCCCAGAAGCTGAATGAACCATATTCTGTGACAGAAGAAGAAAAGCGTCGGCACTACAGTATTTGCGCTGAATTTGGAAAGATATAGCATAAAAGACACACCTCTTCGTCCATGTGCAAAAAAAGCTTATAATCATAATTAATAAATCCTTATGGGATTAATCATTCATAATTAATCCTATTATTAAAGTGACAGGTGCATTAAGTGGCTGAAACAGCCAAGTGCTGAATTAAAGTAAAATTAATATTACGATAATATTAAAAATGTGACTGAGCTAAAAATGCATAGATTAAATGCATAGTGGAAGGGCTAAGGATATTAGGGCTAACTGGCTGGGCTGTCTTAGTTAATAATTAATATATTATATTATATATTCTTTACTAAATTCATGAACCATTACATTTAAAAATTAATTTATGAGTAAAGGCATATGCAGTTTTTGCTGCTAAGAAGAGGGGCCCACTGGGATTGGAACAGGTGAAAGGATGGATGGGAAAGGGGACTGGGGGTCAAGGGAAGGGGAGAATGGGGAAAGACTGGGGAAAGGAAGGGAAGGGAAGGGGGAGAGAGGGGGGAGGGGAGAAAAGGGAAAGGAAAGGGAGGGGAAAAAGGGGGGGGGGGAAGGAACAGGGTCATGGGTAGCCATGTTGGGGAGGAGGAGTAGGACACGAAGTGGGCCTGAGGATGGGGAAACGTGGAGATGGGGATTGCATAATACTAGATAGACTGTCAAGACATATTATTCAAAATTTACGTATATTCCAGTCCCATTTCTTATGGTTCCAAAAAGCATGAGAGATCTGTATAGTCATTTAATCCTAGGCGACCCATGGCGTCTGTTTTTAAAACAAGCAATACTTCTTCCCTTTTTAATTTCTTCTCTCTGTCCCCTCCTCTTCTCATAGGGGGTACTTGAATTATTCCAGCAAATTTGTTTACATCCGGATTGCCTCCATGGGTTTCTCGTATATGATTGATTAATCGAGGGGATCCATGTCCCGACTTGATTGAGTTATAATGCTCTCTAAATCTCCTATTGACAGATCTTGTGGTCTCACCCAGATAAAATCTGCCACAGGGGCACCACAATGCGTACACCACATATTCCGATTGACAGGTGAAAAAAGTTTTTACTGTGCGTTGCATGGGTCCTAACTGAAATTCCGTCCCGACTTTCATTTGTGCGCACGACACGCAGTGACCGCATTTGTGGTTCCCCGTGGTTTCAGTTGTTCTAGCCAGTTTGTTTTGGAAGGGGAAAGGAATTCACTCCTACTAATGCTAGCAACTATCGTGGGTGCCCGCCTGAAGGAAAATAATGAGCCTTCCGATACTAGGGGTTTCAGGATCAGGACAGGATCTCCCAGAAGAATGTCCCAGTTCTTTTTTATGGTAATTTTTTATCTGATCAGACATGGCAGTATAATTGAAGGAGAAGGGAATTTTCTTAGAGATTATAGCGTCTTTTCTCTTAGTCTTCCTCAAAAGGGATTCCCTATTACAGTCACTTGCTTTTTTAAAAGCTTGCTGTATTGACTCCTGGTCATAACCCCTTGCCACCAATCTCCTGCCCAGGACCTCCGACTGCCAAAAAAAGTAAGCAAAAAGTGCGTTGTTGCGATGCAGTCGGAGGAACTGGGCATAGGGCAGCGTACGGGTGACATGTCCTGGGTGGAAACTTTCCTTATGTAGAAGTGCATTAGATGCTGAGGGTTTCCGGAAGCCCATAGGGATTAATTTGTCATTCTGTATTCTCAGTTCCAGGTCGAGAAAGGCCATCTTATCGTTCGTTATATTTGATGTAAAGGCCATGTTGACTGTATTTGCATTAATATAACGCATAAATTCTTCAAAGGTAGCACAAGTCCCGTACCAAAATACAAGGACATCGTCCACATATCTGGACCACGCCCTGAGATGGTCACGAAATGGAGTTTTGGGGGAGTGTATAGTGTGTAAGAAATAAATTAGCGTATGTACACGATACTGCTGTGCCCATTGCTGTACCTGATGTTTGCCAGTACCAAGCGCCCTCGAACATAAACGAATTGTGCGTTAATACGAATTCCAAACTATCACATACAAAATTTTAAAAATATTCATTCTTATCAGTACGTTCCAAGAATGTTCTGATAGCTTTTAGGCCAAGATCATGTGGGATCCGGCTGTATAGGCTTTCCACGTCGATAGCCCATATCAGATCACCCTCATGCCAGGGAAATTCTTCCAGACCCCTCAGGACATCCATTGTGTCAACTAAGTGCGATGGAACATGATCCAAAAGTGGCCTCAGGACGTGGTCCAGATATCTGGACAACCTCTTCGTGAGCGACCCCATCCCCGAAACAATGGGCCGACCAGGAGGATTGGTCCGGTACTTGTGCACCTTAGGTATATGATACCAAATAGGTTTTATTGGGAAATCAGGCAAAAGATCATTCGCCATCTTGGGTGTTAGAACTCCTTGTTCTACCCCTTTTCTCAACAGGGTTCTCAGGAGATTCTGATCGTAACTTTTGGTAGGTTCTGGTGTCTTGAAGTTGTCTCATGGCTTCTTCTCGGTACTGGTCCACCGACATCAGGACTATTGCTCCACCTTTGTCTGCCCTCCTATTTTGTAAATCCGCGCATCCTTGCAGCCATTTTAACGCTTTTTGTTCTTTCTGCGATAGATTTTTCTTGGCTTTAGGGTAGATTTCAGCTTTCAATTCTCTTTCAATAGCTTTTTGAAAAATATCTAGACTTGAGCCTGCTTGTACAGGAAATGGGGCTGTGGATTTGCATGGTTTAAACTTTGATTCAGTGCTATAAGGGTCTTTTGTTGCCTCTGACTCGAGATCTCTAAGTATATTGTAATTCTCCTGGTCCTGATTGGTCCATTCAACCGTAGGGCTGAAGCCCAATGGGCTAACCTTTGCCTCACCCCAGCACATCTTTTTTGGTTGTTGTATTATAGAGTCCTTCTTTAAAAAAAATAATTTTATGCTTAGGCGTCGAAAGATCTACTTTAAATTTAGCAAAATCAAAGTCTGTAGATAAACTATAATTCAATCCTCTTTGCAATAATGATTCTACTCCATCTGGGAGCTCGTAATCCGTCAAGTTGATGATTTCTAGTGATTTTGAATCTGTAGTGACTGTTAGGTTCAGTTCTTTTTCCCTTTCTTGGGGAGTTTCCTGTCTTCCCAGGACAGGTGTCTTCCTTTCCTTTCCACCTGTTCCAATCCCAGTGGGCCCCTACCCTTAGCAGCAAAAACTGCATATACCTTTACTTATAAATGAATTTTTAAATGTAATGGCTCATGAATTTAGTAAAGAATATAATATAATATATTCATTATTAACTAAGACAGCCCAGCCAGTTAGCCCTAATATCCTTAGCCCCTCCACTATGCATTTAATCTATGCATTTTTAGCCCAGTCACATTTTTAACATTATTGTAATATTAATTTCACTTTAATTCAGCACTTGGCTGTTTCAGCCACTTAATGCACCTGTCACTTTAATAATAGGATTAATTATGAATGATTAATCCCATAAGGATTTATTAATTATGATTATAAGCTTTTTTTGCACATTGGAAATCATTAAGTAACAAATATGTGCTGCATTATAGTTTTTGGCCACAAGATGGCCTCTATCCCTATGTGGTTAGCGTGATCAGCAATAAGCTATGTAATCACCTAATGAAGTGTGAACTGCTCAGGCTTCCATTGAGGGAGGAAGTACTTTGACTTCCCTCTAATCTATCCAATCCTGGCTGGAGTGCAGAAGCATTCCAGCACCCTATTGTTCGCATGGGGAGCCAAGTGGGCGGTCTACAGCGGCCATTTTCGCCGCATGCTGAGCTTTCAACAGTATAAAGCCCAGCAAGTGACAGCACATATTGCAGCCTCCGTAAAAGCGCAGATGTTGCGTGAAACGACCGTAAGGCTATCTGTGCCCAGCACCCACCGCCACCACACCACCTCAGATAATGGTACGTTCATGCATGTTTACGTTGAATGAATATTTTTGATGCCACAATTTGAAGATACACTGTCTTGGATTTTTTACATGTGTTCCACCGCACTCTAGATGAACCATATTCTTCCTCCCACTGTAATGGCTGCTGTTTACACTTTATATTACATTTGCAGATCTTAAACTGAAAATAAAAATGTGAGACTGCAGGAACATTCTATTTACCCTTCCTACTACACAGACAAATAATTATCTCACATATTTATTGTCAGTTCTGGTTTGCTCAGGACAGGAAAAGTCCAATGCTCTTAGTAGCTCCCTGCTCTATACATATCTCTACCAGGCCTGACATCTCATGACCTGAACTCAGGAGTCCCCCTGATGATCATCACAGCAGAAAAAGCAGTTCTTCCAAGACGTGATAAAACAGGGAGATGGATCCTCTTGCCTCTGCCCCTCTAAATATGTCTCCTCCATGAATAAAAAATAAACACTGAATAGGGCAGTGCACGATAATTTGGTACATAGCTTATCTTTTGAATAAACAGGAAGTCCTCTTGATGGAAGGGCTTCCCTTCAACTGCCCCTCTAAAGGGGTCTTCTGTGGGGAGAAAGATAAACACTTGGCTGAATAGGGCAATATATAATTATGCCAGAACAGGAGACAACACAGTTATTGTATTTTTTTTTCAATAGGGCCATCTAAGCCTAAGAGGCA